>NC_133769.1:300365247-300587258 GCF_003597395.2 Chelonoidis abingdonii | reverse complement strand
ACCGTGGACGAGAAGCTGGATATGAGTCAACAGTATGCCCTTGTTGCCAGAAGGCTAGCGGCATATTGGGTGCCATTAGTAGAGCATTGCCAGCATATCAAGAGAAGTGATTATTCCCCTCTATTTGGTACTGGTGAAGCCAAATCTGGAGTATTGTGTCCAGTTTTGGGAATCCTACTAAAGAAAGAATGTGGACAAATTGGACAGAATCCAGCAGAGGGCAAGGAAAATGATTATGGGCTAGGGCACATGACTTATGAGGTAAGGCTGAGGGAACTGGGCTCATTTAATCTACAGAAGAAAAGAGTGCCTGAGTGAGGATTCAAAAATTCAGCAAATTGCTGAGCAAAAATACTTTGGTAGATTTCCAGTGACAATGCAATGCCAAATCGCAGCTTTTAAACCTATATCTTTCAAATAAGGTATGAAATATCCTCACACTGGCATTTTCACATCCTAACAGCATCCATTAAATGCCATGGCAAACGTCTAGAAAAAAGATCCCCTTAATAGTGCTCAAAGGAAAGTGCTCAAATGAATTTTTCTGTTTAGATGTTGAGAACTGAGACAAGTAAACATTTTATTTAGTTTAATCACTGTCACCATAGTGTTAGTCCAATTAGTTGGGTCTGTGACACGATCAGCAATGTTATTTTATACCTGTGTTGACATAAAATACTTACATTTATATATATGTAAGTCATTTGACATAGTACAGATGGCATTCTGATTAAAATAATAACACGATAAAAAATAAAGTAGAACATATTAAATGTACCAACTGGCTAACTAAGAGATCCCAAAGTAATTGTAAATGGGGAATTTTAAATGGGGAATTGTAAATGTGGCATTTCTAGAAGAGGCAGGTTGTGGAGGGATCTGTTCTTGGCCTAATACTATCTAATATATTTGTCTTTGATCTGCAAGAAAATATAAAATCATTGTTAATAAAGTTTACAGATGACACCAAAAAACTGGTGGAGTGGTAAATAATGACAGGGGCAGGTCAGGTAACTTGTGCTTACTTGAAGACTGTGACTTAATGCAGCTAAATACAAGATTATACTATCTAGGAACCAAAAATATGGGTCACACTTATAGAAGGGGGCTGTGTCTGCATTCTGAAAAGATATGATTCAAAAAAGGACTTAAGGGCCATGTTGGACAGCCAACTTAACATGAGCTGCCAGTGTGATGCAGTGTCTAAAATAGCAAATGACATCCTTGCATATATAAAAAGGGGAATATTGAGTACAAGTAGGAAGGTGTTATTTATTCTCTATATAGTATTAGTGTGATAATTACTGGAATTTTACATTCATTTCTAGTGTCAATACGTTAAAAAAAAGAATGTTGACAAATGAAAAGTATTCAGGAAACATTTACAAAAACGATTCAAGGTCTAGAAACCTTGCCATACAGGGACAGACTAAAGAACCTCATATGATATAATTTAGATATGACTTATTCACTATCTATAAGTACTTACTTGGGGAGATGATTTCTGGTAGTAGAGTGCTCTTCAATTTTACAGCAAAATTGTAGCAAGATCCAGTGGATGCAGCTGAAGTAAGACAAATTCAGATTTGAAATAAGGCATAGATTTTTGAAAGTAAGGGTAATTCACCAGTGGAATAATCTGTTACTTGCAGATTTTAAATCAAGATTGGATGTCTTCCTAAAAGAAATTCCTTTGCTGAACCAGAATATATGGGTTTGATGCAGGAATCATGGTATGAAATCCAATGGCTTGTGTTAGACAGGATCATAGAATCATAGAAGATTAGGGTTGGAAGAGACTTCAGGAAGTCATCTAGTCCAATCTCCTGCTCAAAGCAGGGCCAACACCAACTAACACATCCCAACCAGGGCTTCGGCAAGCCAGGTCTTAAAAACCTCTAAGGATGGAGATTCCACCACCTTCCTAAGTAACCCATTCCAGTGCATCTCCACACTCCAAGTAAAATAGTTTTTTCCTAATATCCAACCTAGACCTCTGCCACTGCAACTTGAAACTGTTGCTCCTTGTTCTGTCATCAGCCACCACTGAGAAGAGACTAGCTCAGAGTCTGGCAACCTTTGGCATGCGGTTTGCCAGGGTAAGCACCTGGATGGCAGCAAGCGGCAGCCAGCACATCCCTTGGCCCACGCCACTTCCCGCAGCCCATATTGGCCTGGTACTGCGAACCGTGGCCAGTGGGAGCCACGATTGGCCGAACTTGTGGACGCGGCAGGTAAACAAACAGGCCTGGCCCGCAGCATGCCAAAGGTTGCCAACTCCTGACCTAGCTCCATCCTCTTTGGAACCGTCGTTCAGGTAGTTGAAGGCTGCTATCAAATACCCCATGAAGAAGTCATTGTATAGCTCTAATATGGAGAGAATACACCAAAACAAAGACTGGATATAGCACTAAAGGAAATAAGAGAAGAAGATAACAAGTTAAACAAAACAAAGTACCAATTGAACTGATGCTATTATCTGTATAGGAAACATTCAGTGAACATACCTGAAGCTAAACTTGAAAGATGCATATGAAAATACCATAAGGCAAAATGAACATGATTCATGGATCTGATCTCTTATCTCAGTAAATTAATTCCTCAGAAAAGATGCTTATTAATATTGGGGGTTATGTAAAAGAAAAATGAATGACATCCTAATCCATGATCCAGCTCTTTATGCCACATGAAGCAGGTCAGTGAAGCATAAATGGTATCAAAGAAGGATTTCACTGGCATTGGCATTGTGCATAACAGCCATAAGGCTGCTTTTGCAGACACCTCCAACAACCCTGGCATAGGAACTGTGCCAGTGATGGGGCTGGGAATGGGAGATGTGGTTGGGGGATGGAGCTGCATCACACAGTTCTATGGAGATTCCAGACAGAACTGTGGCTTCTAGAGTAAACCTGGGGAGGCTGCTGTAACTTAGACAAACCCTCAGGGCTCCCTTAGTTACACTGGGGCCCTGGAGCAGCCCTATCTTGTGAGAGCATAAAAGTGCCTTTAAATCACCTTAGCTTCCAGTCCATTGAAGCATTTAATGCAAACAGTTTTGTAAGAATTTCAGTGGATGTAAGTTCCAATGGTCTAGGAATGTTGCTGTTGCAAGATGACTGATCGGGAGCATATGCTAAGGGAATAAAAAAAACACCTAACTAGGTCACAACAAACCTGTGCGTGGATCAAAGGATAACTATCGATGTGATTGGCTGCGATAAATCCCACTATTATATGTACAGCCAAGTTGTAAAGGTGAAAATAGATGAGAAGCCATTCAAGGCCATTCTCAACAAAGAGCTACATCAAGCACTGCTAAGGTTACAAAGTATGAGCATTTTGTAGATTCCAACTCTATTCCAGACATACAAACAATTTCAACCTTGCTCACAGCAGTTGGCATGGCTTTGGATCTATCACTGTGTGACCTATTGTCACCACCTATCCCTGGAAATGCCATGAACACTTCAATTACTGCAGCAATGCATGAACATTTCTCTCCTATCCCATCAATGATAGCAGAATGATATTTGTTTTATTAGCAACATCAGGGATGCGGAGATTCAGTAGCACAATTTGTTGCTGTTCTAAGTAAGTTGTCAGAGCATTGTCAATTCAGACAAACATTATGTGATGCCTTGCGTGACCAGTTTGTCTCTGGAATATATAATGATAAGATCCAAAAGAAGTTACTGACTGTATCAGGGCTTACATTCAGGAAGGCTGTTAAGGTAGCTATTCCTATGGAAACTGCAGAGAAGGATTCTCTGGAATTTAATGTGAAATCAGAAATACACCTCCTGAATCGGCAAGACTGAGGAGTATGTGAACATAAGGAAATTCTGTGTAATTATTGTGAACAAATTACACATGCTGAGAAGGATTGCTGGGCACACCAGGTTATTTGCAAGAAGTGACCAGAAGAAAGGACACACTACTGTGACCTGTTCCAGAGTTCGATGACCAGCCACAGACTTACTGTCCATGCAAGAAGACACCTTGAAGATTGAACTTAAGAAATGATGGAAGTCAGAAATTCATAATGTGGAGAAAGACAAGCGCTGTAGTGACATTGATCAAGAACTAGCACAGGGATCAGCAACCTTTGGCACGCAGCCCACCAGCATAAGCACCCTGGTGGGCTGGGCTGGTTTGTTTACCTGCCACGTCCACAGATTTGGCCGATCGTGGCTCCCAGACACAGCAGGTAAACAAACCGGCCTGGCCTGCCAGGGTGCTTACCCTGGAGGAATGCATGCCAAAGGTTGCAGATTCCTGAACTAGCACTTCAGGTGTTATCAGAAGCTGTAGTAAGAGATGGCATCTGGGTCACACCCTTGATCAAAGGAGTTCCTATAAGAATGGAGCTTGATCCAGCAGTTGCATCTTACTGATTTTTGCATCTACCTATCACTAGAGTTTGTCACAAGTTCCTCTGTAAGAAACCTCCATGGTTTAGAAGAATTAACAAGGAGGAGCTTGTCCTCCAAAGAGATATTCTAAGTGAAAGATCAGCTTGATGGGCAATCAGTCATTTTACCTTTGTATATGACTGAAGAAAGCTACCCAAGTCTTTTAGCAGAACTTGGCTTGAGAAGTTCAAGATGAATTGAACCAAGATCAGGGTGATTACAAAAGCATGTGAAACCATCAAGAAATATCACACAGATACTGCAAAGTTTTGGAAGAAAAGTAAAAGTTTTTGAAAAATAGTACTTGGACAGCTGAGCAACAGGAAAGTGATGCTCACTGTTAAGTCTGACAGCCAGAGCTGTGCGTTATGCTTTGAAGCCTCTGGTGGAAGCTGATTTGGACCATTTAGTGAACACTGGAGTCTTGTCACCTGTTTAATACAATGAGTATGTGACACACATTGTACCAGTGATCAAGAAGAATGGCTCCATCTGAATTTGTGGCGATTTAAAAGCGATATTGAGTCCAGTTTTATTATAGACCTGTGTCCACTATCTTATATTGAAGATTTGTTTACTACTTGTAATAGATGTCTGTGTTTCAGCAAATTGGATTTGATCAATACATACCTACAAATGGAGATTGATCCGGTATCTTCCAAAACTTAGTCAACATGCAAAAAGGCTTATTTTCTACAACAAGTTGCCTTTTGGTAACACCTTGACTCCTGCTGTGTTCCAGAAAGCCCTGAATGAGACCTTGAAAGGAATGGACAATGTTCAATGCTATTTGCACAACAGCCATGCTACAGGCAAGGATCAAGAGGTTCATCTTGGAAATTTGGGCACCGTCTTCCAATGTTTGGAAGACCATGGACTGAAAGTATGTTGAGGTAAACATTAGTTATTCAAATCTTTAGTTGACTATGTTGGATGTGTAATTGATGCCACAGGCTTAAGAAAATCATCAGAGAAAGAGAAGGTGATTCTTGAAGCACCACTCCAGAGAACCTGTCACAGTTATGTTAGTTCTTGGAACTGCTTAGATACTATTGTAAATTTCTGCCTAATCTGGCAACAATATTGGCACTTTACGTAAACTGTTACAAGCAAAAGAAAGAAATGTGATTGAGTATTTAAGGAAGCAAAGAAACTGTTAACATCAGCCAAAGTTATTACACACTTTTATGCCTCGTTACCCTTACAACTGGCTCGTGATGCTTCACCATATGGAGTGGGTGCAATTATTTCCCACATTTTTCTTGATGGCAGGGAGAAACTAATTGCCTATGCTTCATGAATTCTCACCACCTCTGAGAAGAACTATGCTCAAATAGAGCAAGAAGCTCTCATCATTATCTTTGGAATTTGGCAGTTCCATACCTCTCTGTACGACCTGAAGAACTGCTCTGTTTAAGCTCAAAAGCTTGTCTTTCTCACCAACCGAAGTTGGTCCCTCCCTAAAAAAACGGTATTACCTCACCCACCTTCTCTTTCTAATATCCTGGGACTGACGTGGCAACAACAACACTGCATATATATCTGTATGGTAGTGTAATGGACTGGAGTATAGGCAGTCTGGCCTAGAGGTTGCACCTGGGCTGACGTCTGCTCACCAGGGAATTGTAGTTGCTGGGCAGGAGCTGGAGGGATCTCATGAGCCAGATTCCATAAGTAAGAGTCTGCGTCAGAGGCAGGCTGGAAATGGAGACCACAGATCAGAGGCAGAACCAGGTTAGAATCAAGAGGCAGGAATCAGGATCAGAATCAGACTAGAGATCAGAAGATCAAGCAGGGTCTGGCATTGCAGCAGGCCAAAGTCTATGTGGTTGTCCAGAGAACATCCTGGGATCTTCCCCCTGGAGTTAAGTAGGGGGCATAGCCGATCAGACGGCCATTGGCTATTTTCACTCTGGGTCTCTTGTGCGGCACTTTTTGCGGTGCCTACTCTCCACAGTGTTCCCTGGCTGTGCTTCTGCGTAGCTTCTTGGTGGCACTGTGGGACTACTAGCTCACCCTCAGACTCAGGTTCTAGTTCCTGGGTCCTTACAGATAGATAATTTACTTTGCTGATGAATCGATTCCTTTTATTTTTCAATGTTTGTATTGAAACATGGAATTTTATCATTAGCCACTGGTTGTACACAATGATAGACACTGCTATTTTTAGCTCATTCCAATACCATGCAATTCTTTAAAGAGAATTAGCACAACAATGATGATGGGCTGTTGAGCTTGCAATGCGCAAGCTCCCATTAACTGAAAGAAATTTTGGACAATGTATTTTATCTTAATTTGATAGGTAGATTACCTGTCAGTAGCACAGATATCAACAAAGAAACCACTAAGGATGATGAAGGGAATGATATTACATGATACAGTGCTGGGTCATAAGAACCCACAGTTTACACAATTTGTGTTACATCAATGTAAATTATTTGTGAATCAAGGTTGCATTTTTTGGGCATTGTGAGTGATCATTCCGAACTCACTTCAATCTCATGTTTTGGAAGCTCACCATGAAGGTCATTTTGGCACTGTATTGATGAAGATCCTATGCCAGAGTCAGGTCTGATGACAAGAGATCACCAAAATCATTGAGAGGAAAGTGAAGTGCTGTACTACATGTCAGCAAATTCAGCATGATCCTGTCTCACCTTCAGTCATGGCCAATTCTGCTTGGACATGTAGTCACCTGGACTTTGTTGGACCCTTAGAAAACTATATGTTTTAGGTCATAGTCAATGTCTATTTGAAGTGACCAAAAGTTTATAGAAAGACATCTACGAGAACTACCAAGACCACTGGATATCTTCATACCTTGTTTAGCCAATTTGAATACAGATGATGATTGACAATGGACCTCAGTTCTGTTCTGATGAATTTCAGAGGTTACTACCTGAAAATGGAAATCTGCATATGTGTTCTGCTCCACACCATCTTGTTCCTAATGGACTAGTGGAAAGCTTTGACAGAAAGTGGACAATTTCTTGTTTGTCTGCAGGAACACACTACATGCTACTACCCAAGAGTCACCTGCAACTCTGTTTTTGAAGTGATCTTTGCTTACCTGTTTGGACCTTACATTCTGATGTTGCCTCACAACATGAAGCCAAATCTCAAGCTATGCAGATTGATTGACATCATGAGACTCATCATCATTCTTTTCAAGTAGGAGACTTAATGTGGATTTGCAACTGTAGTTTTTGGAGTGAAATGGGTACCTGGAGAACATGTAATATGCATTGGACCTGTTTAATTCGTGGTAAAACTAATCAATAGTACTTTATCGAAACATATGGACCAATTGCAGCCTCAACCAGTACCAGAATTCAGGGATATTCCAGTCACATTTTCTAATTTTCTGATTGAAACTTCTCCTGTTTCAACTCCTAATTTCACGGACTTGTTGGAAGAAAATTTGGTACCACATCCACCTGATTTCTTAACAGATCCAACTGATTCCTTACAATTGACTTTTCCTATTGTTCCTATTGCTGAACCACCATCACCAATTATCCCAAGAGAGTGTGAAAACTAGTGCTGTGCCTAAACATATAAATTGTTCCAGCATTAAGGATCTGTTTCAAATCCTTTTGTTTTTAATTCCTTTCTATCATATCCTCATTTTTCTCATGTGCCCATTACTATAGTATCTCAGCACTTTCCATCCTGGAGAATTCCAAAGCTCTTTTGAATATATATAGTTTACAAACTCTATTCCAGGGCAGAATATTCCCTTGCAATTTAAGAGTCTGCACTAGTCCACTCACAACTTTTAGTTAGATTATATTGTTTGTTCCGTCAGCCACGTTATCAATAATGTGTTTGTGTATGTACATTTGGAAAGTATTTTGGAGGAATTTGATGTCCTATCCCTTTAAATATTTCAGTGCTCTGTACCCACCCTCCTCAGCGCAGAGCCTCACTTAGGCTTAGTTTCTGTTTTTCTGCCAGGATCAGTAGTCACCTTGCAGTCCAGGTCAGTACCCAGCCCAAGCCGGGGAGGGTAATGATCCAACCAGAGGACCGAATTCGGTGATGAATCCTGGTCATGTGCCACCTAAGGCACATTGTGCACGTGCTAAGAACAATAAAGTCACCACAGCAGATATCTGTGTTTAAATCATATTGTCCATGTTTATATCCTTTACTTCTTGGTCCAAATATAACAAGTAATACCATAGGGATTCGTGGGAGTTACAATGGACATTTATAATTAACAAATTAATTTATATTGAATGGAATAATATGGACTCTGCTTTTTTAAAAATAGCACGTGATTGTCATTGCTTGAGGATAAGTCCAATAAACTCTAATTCCAATAGAGAGCACCAATTTTCTCTTCTAGCGACTTCCTACAATGATCTGCAATAGATAGATGTTTCATTGAAACAGTGATCTCTAATTGACACACAACAGCAATCTCCTCCATCTGTTTTTTTGCAAAAGAAAACTATTAGATTTATGAAAATTGGCATAGGCTTTTCTAATATATATTACAGAATCTAGAGAGAGGTGGCAAACTCCTAAACCTAAAATCATTAAATGATTAGATAATTACAATACATTTCCCTTTACTATGAATTAAGTATATTCCTACTCTGTCAGGGCTAAATTTGTCCGTATGCAGACAGACAGAAGTAATTCCTATACATCACTTCTGTCCTATTTCATCTACTGAAATAAGGTTTAACTTGGACTTCCCTGATAAACTGGCCTTGTGTTGAACTGGGGTGAACTTTAGCTTCTCTGTATTAAAGAGAAATAATAATATTGGTGTAGTGTTGCTGATATTTTGAGTAAGCTGGTATTATAAATAAGTATAATAGTATATTGTAAATTATCCCATTGAATAAGAAATTGAATTTCATAATCTCTTAGTAATTCAATATTTTGAACTTGTGGATTTTTGTCCAAATTTGGGGCAAATATAAGGGAATTAGTTTTTATTAGTTTCTAAATTGTATAACATTTAGGCTTCTTTGAAGTTGTAGAAATCTTGTAAGGAAAATATATTTTTGTGGGATGTTAATTGAACTCATAATACTGCATTTTTAATAAAGTCTTTGTTTAGGAAATAATAATAACTTTTGATGCTAGGTTCCTTGTTTCTGCTTCCGTAGTTAAACACCAGTAATCATACTGCTTCTTTAATTATAACTTTTTGAAATGTGCTTCTCTTTTTATGTCTATGAATTCAAACTAAAAATGGTATTTAACATAATCTTATCATCATAAAGAAAACTATGAGAAATATCACTGTCCATGTAACTTTTGAAAAATATATCAGTGATACTTGGCAAGAGCTATTGCAGCTTTTCAAAGATATCAAGAAGATAGGAAAGGAATTCCCCATAACATTACTGGTGAAAATCTTGCCAAACAGAAACAATTTAAAAAAGCAATATTTAGGCTTTTCTTGGCTTTGGAATGGATCGTAGCTATTTTATCACTCAGAAATGATCAGACTCATCTAGACTTTCTTCATTTTATATGTTGTGTTTTTTTTCTTTTTAACTGAGCAAACTAATATTTTAGAATTTCACAACTGGGTCCATCCTCATCATATAAATGTTAAAGCAGAGCAAGAAGAATAAAAGAAAACCAACATGACAGTTATAGTGCTGGCATTATAGGAGCATTGCAAAGATCAGGGGAGAGGGAGAATACATGCAAACATTAGATTTGTATAAGTTGTTACAAATGTATTGTGATTACTATTTATTGGGATTGCCATACTGTCTGTGGGACTGGCTAAGGACTCCACTGTGCAAATTGCTGGAAAAAGACATATGGTATATCAAGGTTGCTATTCTGAAGTGCTTACAGTCTAATATGATGAAATATATGAGTGAGTTTAACAAAGATTAAGAGAGAAGAGGAAGATAACTGTTACTATAAAAAATTGTAAGGTAGCTTATCTGCACATTAAAGCTCTGGTCCTGCAATTGACAATGCACAAGCAGAGCAGTCTTTCTGGGCGTTCAGTGTGTACAAGCATAAAAAGAGAGAGCTAAGAAAATGCACGATTCAGACTTGATTTGTTCTTCCACATATACTGTCTTTCATCAAGCACTTATTGAAAGTGAAGTTATATAAATTCTTTGCTTTTGTGCAGCTATCTTCAATATACTTTTAGCACTTTTAATCTTTTATCTGGCTTTGCCATTTGACTAGCTGTGATATGGTGATGATCTGGACTGACTCAATTCCTACTCCTGTGTGCATTGCGCAAACTCACTGTAAGGAAACAGGGATTCCTTATCTGAAACTACAGTTTAAAATTCCATATCTGCTGAAAATGTTTCATTGTTTTGTCTATCATAGTTGCTGCAGTAGTGTTTAACATTTGTATAGTTCCCAGAAATCTAAATAATAGTGTATAATAATGAGTTTTTTTATGTGGCTTGCCATGAAAAAAAAAATCATTCCTATTTTGTTCCAAGGTCTGTTGGAAATTGTGTATATTTTCATGATTTCTTTTTGCTGCTTGGCCTACATTTCCTCATAGGCACCACAACTGAGCACCAGGTCTCAGATATCCTTAGTCACAGTTGGGCAGTATACAGCATCTCTGGCTTTCTGGATACATATTTCTAGTCTGGAATGTCTTTGATGTATTCTTGAAAGAATTTCTGTTATCAGTGATCTGGGTTTTACAATTGACAGAATGATGGATGTGAGCACTTGTTAATCTTTGTCTTGTATAGTTTATTCTCAGATTCTTTTCAGCCCTGCCTTGACAGTGGCACATAACTGGCCTGGTTGATGCTCTCCATGTTAAGCTATGTTTTTCTGTATTTCTACAACTTTAAGGATCTCATATTCTTGTTCAGTTGATGTATTTTCTTGCTGCAAGGCTGCTCTGGATAAGAACTCAGCTATGTACATCTCAGTCCCTTGCTTGTAGCATACGTACAAGTTGTAGGGTTGCAGTTTAAGTGGTATAGGATGAAGACATACCGGGGCTGCTAGTAGTTGCTCTTTTAAAAATGTTCTCTAGTGGTTACTGTCTATTCAAATGGCTTCCCACTCTTGAACAGACTGATCAGACTTTTCTCTTGTGAACACTATTGCAAGACATTGCTCTTCAGTTTGGGCATATCTTTATTTCATGGGCAATAGTGACCTTGATGCAAAAGCTATCAGCTCTCCCTTTTGTAAGTGTGATGCCTCAAGTCCTGTCTCAGTGACATCACATTCTGTAGTTGTCCCTTCGTTCACATTGTAACATTTCATGATGGGATATTTAGTCACCAGCTCCTTGATATGTGTGATGGTGATGTCTGAGGATACAATTATGTCATGGTGGTCACCACTGTCATGAAACCTATGAGTTTCAGTTCAACTGTGAAAACAATGAGAAAGTCTTGTGTAAACAAAACATGACTGTGACTTTTTGGCAGTGTCAGCAGCCCCATGCTTACACAAGGGTTATGCTTATGTAAGCCCCACGATAACATAATGGTTCCAACATTCATGTTCACCTCCATCTCACTGTGGGAAAGGTGAAAAAACACATCTCGCCTTTGTCAATCTGGTGGTGAGGACGAAATCCCTTCCCATGACACCGAGAAAGAAGTGACTAGTGTAATGCCTATAGCAGATCATGACAAAACCTGGTATTTAACTACTAAACACCTGCTTCTGCCTCTGTGGGCGGGTGGGGGTCTCCTTCCCCCTCTGCTCTATGTTCTTACTCGTCTGCTACAGCACCTAGCTGAGTCTGAAACTCCTTTCCATTCCCCTGTGTTACCTAACACCTGCTTCTACTGCTGTTTGATGGAGGGTGAGGGATCTTTCTTAGGGTGACCAGATGTCCCGATTTTATAGGGCCAATCCCAATATTTGGGGCTTTGTCTTATACAGGCACCTGTTATCTCCCACCCCCATCCCAATTTTTCACATTTTCTATCTGGTCGCTCTACTCTTTCTCCCTCGACCCCACTCCCCTGTCCTCACTGTTCTGTTACCACATGGAGCCATGAGAGAGTAGAGTTTGCTGTGCTGCTGTCCCTGCTGCTCACCCTAATGCAGGTAAAAAAGGCATCCTGCATGAATGTGAACCTAAATAGTCCCCACTGTCTTCCGGTCACAGGGGAGGAAGGAATATGGTTCATCACTCTCATGCTGACCTGGTCTGAAGCTGCCACAGCAAGTCATTCTGGTTCTCTGGACCTTAAAGTGGCCACACACTTCTTCGTAAAAGCCAGACAGCAGCCTGCACAACTTCATATGTAGTGATACCATTGTATCTCGTGCAGACCAGCTTAGAAAGTTTTCCTTATCGGAGGGTTTTTGAGCATCACGTACAAGAATTAAAAGAAAAGCCGCAAGCCTTTGAAAGAATCAGCAATTGTAGTTGAAGAAACTACTGTCATTGATACAAATGTGTGCTTAATATTCTTTTATCCTCATCCCAAGAAGCAATGACAATGTGGATACCACAGCTGCAAGTAAACACGTCAGTCTGGATATTTTTGATTGAATTACGAAGTTTTGGAAGCAGTTAATTTGAAAACAGTAGGCCAGGCAATTAGGGAAACTGTTGAGAAATTCACAATACTATTTAATCACATCACTACATGTGTGACAGATAATGCCACCTACATAGGTAAAGTTTGGGATTGAGGTTTGAAATCTTTGTATGTAAATGCTGTGCACATGACATGCATGGAACATTTGCTGAACCTTGATGAGTATTTCTGGAGGAAAATATTTTTGAAAGTAAACAAATTAGTTGTGACTACAAAACAGGATTTCACTGTGTGGCACCCTGTACCTCAAAGCAACGCCCTGAAAGCCCCATATTCACCACTGTCATATAATTATGGTATGTTTTGTTCAAAGTAGGCCTTGAGAGATATCACTTTAAAAGTCTTGATGCGCTGAACATTAATGTCCTGTTGGGTTGTACGTGCTATCGTATGTAAAGTTATGAAGTTTTGCTATATGTGTGTTAATAAAATAAGTTGGGAAGTTGGGAACACCCACAACCAGCCTATCAGGTACAACAGTGGAGTAGCCAGATGGGATGATGGCCCATTAAAGGGAATCAGTTTTCCCAACACTCATCCCAGAAGACTTCTTAGAGACAGCAGGTAGACGACGGAGGCTGGTTGACCAAAGATGGCGGACTTCCACGTCACAAGCATAGATCATTCCAGCTAGCTGGAAGAAAGGATAAAGAGGGGAAGTGACATCATGACTTGGCCTCACTCCCCCCACAACTCAACACCTGGAAACACGTCTGGAGGATAAAAAGTTTGAACTGGGGAGGGTGGTCCCAGACTGAAGGAGAGTTCCAGCCTATGTATTGAGGAACTATACTATCTGTCAGGGTGAGACAGTGCTTGATTCAAATCCTGTTTAAGTTATAGAACTTGGACTGAAAATTTATTTTATTTCTTAGGTAACAAACTCTGATCGTCACACTTACTACCTATAATCACTTAAAATCTGTCTTTCTGTAGTAAATAAATCTGTTTATATTTTACCTAAAGCAGTGTGTTTTTGTTGAAATACTTGGGAAATCTCAGCTCAGTTTGCAAAAGCTAGTGTGTGTCTATACTGAGGGAGGGGCAGACTGGGTAATGAACTTACACTGGTCAAGCTTCTAACCAGGTCAAGACAATATAGTTCTGAGGTGCAAACCTGAGGAGCTGGGAAGAATTGGCTGGAGCCTTTCTATTATTGGTTAATGAATGGCTGGGAAAAGCATTCATGTAACTTGGTGTACCCCTGCCTGTGGATGTCTGTGTAAATGTAGTACCTGCCAGAGATTTGTAGCTTGCCAATAGCATCACAGTATGAGAGGGAGCCTAGGTTGGTGGGAAAGAGGGCTCAGAAGTCCCACAGTCCAAATGTCACCCTGGGAAAACCCATCACACACTGCCTGCCCTACAAGAAAAGCACAGTTTTGTCAATCTCTGATGGAAAGAGGGAAAAGTCCTTGTATCCCATCAATCTCCCTAATAACCAGATGGAATAGTTTGTTCAAAGCACTTCTTTAGCATTATATATATGCTGAGAATTAAATTTCATTTTTTACAATGGAGAGTGATTGTAGCAGTAGTTCATGTGTTGAAGAGGTTCTTCATCTTTGCCAGTCTGCAGCAGTTACTGAAAAATTAGAGACTCTAAAGGAGTTTGTGTTCCAAAACATTAATACACATATAGTTTATGCAGAGCCTACGGTTTGTACTCACCAAGTGAAAAGTGACATATGTGATCTTACACTCTGGGCAGAAAACTGCACGGAAATTTGCCAACATACAGCAACAATAACTGCACTGTTAGAAAGCTAAAAAAATTAAATCATATACGAAAATTGACTCAATCTCTCGCTTTTTCACTTGCTGCTTCTTTTTTCAGTGTATTTGAGCCAAATCATTCAAAACACCTCAACACCTTAACGTTTGTGAGACCACATTATATTAAAATATCCCACTGTTTGAAGACAACATTCCAGCACAGCAAGAATATTGGATTTACTGTGAAGTAATTCAAGAACTGATGTTTTACAGGTTTGGGAGAAGCATGCAATTCTGATTTCCCTTTCTTGCGGTAATTGCCCTGTAATGCATAACAGTACCAGTCAACTGCGTAGACACAACAGACATACTCAACTTTTACTAACATGCTCAGGCATGATAGGCTACATCAAAATTGACAATCTCTCAACGTATAACTTCTTGTACCAATATTACAGCCATGTATAAATGGAAATTCACCAAAAGAATATTGTTAAGTCAAGCACTTTCCTGTTATGGTTGCTTGAAAAAGTATTGTACATCCCAGCTTTTCACGAACTAATTGTTCATGTAAACAAGTTGAGAGTTTAATACAATATGGTTTTTTTCCCTTGCATTAAACTCTGGGCTTGTCTACACAAACAATTAATTTGCAGCAAGCTGGGACATTAATTTACTTCATGCTAACCTGCTGTAGATGAACTGTCCATTTGGACCCTGCTACTTGGCATTAACAGTTGGTTAGTTTGTTTAAATCTAGTCTTCGAAACAGGACTTAATCAAAACAAACTAAGGAACACTTAATGCCTGGAAGCAGGGTCCACATGGATAGTTAGTCTATGGCAGGCTAGTGTGGGGTAGATTCACACTGCAGCTTACCACAAACTAAATATTCATGTAAGCAAGCCATCTGTTTAATTAGCATAAATATTAAGCTGTTTTTGTTAATAAATGCATATTTATGTCCACATTCACTTAATACACAATTTTGTTGCCATTACCATTGAGTGAAATTATCTATTTTTAATGTGATTATGATGTGAACAATGTAAAATTTTAGTGTGGTAAAATTATATGCATAATCATGTTGAAGTAACAATTTTCATGCCACATCTTTATCTAGTAGTCACTTCAGAGGTTCACACACATCTGAAAGGACTGGAAAAATAGAAGGTCAGATACTTTACAAATCCCAATTGTCACTGAATTTTTTTAATATCTTTAGGTGTTGGAATCGGCTGTATTGCTTCTGCCTTTCTGGGGTTAGCAAGTTCCCTTATGTACGGTACTTCAGTAAATCACAATTTCATCTTGCCTTTACTTAATTTCAGATTTACTTTTCTGGTTTTTTCTCAAAGATGGGTGAGGTTGTGGTCTTGATTTGCCAGACCTTCTTCCATGTTGTCTCTTCAGCTGGAAACCAGAATGACATCAACTATGTTGCTGATCTCTATCAGTCCTGTCAGTACACCTTGTTCGTGGCAATTAATTTATTCTGCTACAGTTTTGAAAGCAAATAGCATTCCCAGCCATCCTCAATCACCTGCTAATGTTCAAAAGGTGTTGAGGTAGCATATTTCCTAATCCAATAGCACTTGCTAATATCTGTCTTTGGCAGCAAGTACTGAGATTATTTTTGCTTTTGCCAAGTAAGATTCTCTCTCTTCAGTTGTAGGCATTTGGTAGTAGTTCTTCTTAGTGCATTGTTTAAATTGCTCATGTCTATGCTAATGTGCAACTTGCCAGCTTGTCAATGACTACCATGCTGTTTATCCAACTTCTAGGCTCAGTGGCTTAAGTAATGATGCCTTCCTTCTTCCAGATGATGTATTGCCCCCTTATATTTTCTTCTGAATGCAATGGGAACTCTGTGAAGTATTTACTGTACTAACGAAATTGTTTTCTCTGTTTCCAGGAGTAACAGGCCTAGAAAATATCTCAGGTCTTCAAAAAACTTCAGGATAATTTTTAGCAGCTTTGCTGCAAGGATGGCACAATGCATTCTCTGCTCTGGATATATTTTTTGTTTGTTTGCTTGTGTACTACTGTAAGAACTGTTTGTACAAAGTTAAGTGGTACTAGATTCATGCACTCACAAGTTTTAGCTGAACTGGCTTTTGTGTTGTTGTAAAAGATGATATTTCAATCTACATGTTTTTCCTTAGTATTCTGCTTTTAATTTACATTGTGTTAGTTATAATTGTGTCATCATATAATTTTAATTTGGTTTTGCTTGGTTACAGTTTTGCTTTGTTTTGCATAATGCTGATGAAGTCTTTGTAGCCCATCACATTCACTGAAGCACCACTATCTATCTGACATTCCATTTCCTGTTGTTTGTGTGCTGCTGCCATGTCTTTACCTCTGGTGCTAGTCTGTGCTTTATAAAGCTTTATTTTGCTGTTTTGAACTGCATTAATTTCTTTTATGTGCAACATCTCATCCTCTGAATCACTGCTTCCTTCCTCAATATGATGGGTTTTTTTCTTTGATTTTCTTGTCTGAAAACTTTGGCATAATTATTTCTCTTGTCAAAATTACTATATATTACCCCATATGTGGGACATTTTCCATTAACATGATTTTATTTCCACAGTACCTACAGGTCTTCCTTTGCATTTTGTTTGTCTTCTCTGCTTTGTATTTGTCATTTGCTTTTGAACAAATTCTTGTGTGTTTTTCCTTTATATTTTATACTTTCCCTATGATACCTGGTCAATTATCTGTGTCTGCTCTGCTTATGTTCTGCATTTGGATGTCAACTTCATCACTAGCTATTCATAAATCTGTTGCTGTTGGTAAAGTGTGGGCATTCTCTGAGCATTCTTTTTCATGCTCCTGTATCATTTGTCCCTATTACCAATCTATCACTAATTGGTTCATGTTTTAAGGATTAACAGTTGCGTTAGTCAGCCATTGTTGTACAGTTTGGCATTATAGTGATCTATTGTTTCTCCAGATTCTTGATTATTCTTGTTGCAAATATAAGATTTTTACAATGTTTTCATATATGATATTTTTTGTGGGTTGAAATGTTTTTGGCGCACATCTGGGATTTTACATGAATCATACCAGTCCAATGTCGACATATCAAGAGCATGTGGTAGCTTTTGCCCATTACAGCTAATAGTGTGGCTGCTCCTATTTTGTTTTCCTTTTGATCCAGCTTGTTGCAATTTTGTAGTTTTCCCATTGTGATCCAAAGAATATCCAGTTGCTAAATACATCTCTTTTATTGTCCATTTGCCTGCAGACAGGAATCTTGCTACCATGATTGTTTTCTCTCTCTTTTTATTAATTTGTTTTCAATATTCTTAGTTTCTGATTTCACAAACCTATAGCAGCTTACTCATTTTCGACACGATGTTCAGTGTGCAAACATAAAAAGAGAGATAGCTAAGATATTTGTTCCTCCATACATATGATCCAGATATTTGTTCCTCCATACTTATTCTCCCCTATGATCAAACAATTCCTGAAAGCAAAGTTCTTGAAGTTCCTAGATGTTGCCCTGTACATAATCGTGCTGTACCATCCCAGCTGGAAGATATTTTGAACACTAACAAATTGCATCTTCTTGTGAAACGTATTCAAATTTGGCCAAGGTATATGGCTCCTAAAAATCTCACATGCTCAGTTTAGTATTTAACAGCTAAATTCTCTGAAGATTCTATCTGATTAAGCATGACTCATTCCAGGGCTTTAGGGTATGAACAGGACTTTCCCTATCACTGCCTCTCCTGACTGCTGGGAAATGCTATGGTTCTGCACACCAGAATCTTTTCTGTGCTCTCAGAGCTCTGGCTGCTGGTGCTAAGGATGTGAGGCACAGAAGAGGGAGTACCTTGACTGGAATGCAAAGGATTTAGGAATGGGGAGGGAAAAACAGGATGTGAGGGGACCCCTGGGGTACAGCTTGGAACTATGGGACTGCTGTGCCCCCTTAACTATCCAGCCTGCACTGTCTCTCACAATGCTTTCACAGTAGCAAGCAGAAAACCCTTCCAGGTGCTGTTATCACTAAGACACGGTATGCAGAGGCAAACCCAGCTACTTTGCGTAAATGCTTTCTGAGCCACTCATGGGCTATATGCAGGGAATCACCAGCAAGTCTCCTCAGACCCCAGCTTTACACCCCAGAAATATACCATTTTGCACTGCTCAAGACCTCATTTTTAACAGTGCAAACTTATTAGTTTGTCACTTATTTCACCACATCGTCAAATGAAAGTGGACATGCAATAGCTTTTGTAACTTGAAATGATTTCTCAAGCAATTCAGACAAACTCATTGGGAAAGATAAAATGCTGAAATAAATGTATTAACTACAGAAAAATAGATTTTAAGTGGTTATAAGTAGCAGACATAAAGATCAGAGATACTTTCCAAAGAAAATAAAACTAAGCATGCAGTCTAATTCCTAAACCTTATTAGACTAAGCCAGGGATTGGCAACCTTTGGCCTGTGGCTCGCTAGAGTAAGCACCCTGATGGGCCGGGCCAGTTTGTTTACCTGCCGTGTCCACAGGTTTGGCCGATCGTGGCTTCTACTGGCTGCAGTTCACCGTCCCAGGCCAACGGGGGACTGTCAGAAGAGGCACGGGTCAAGGGATGTCCTGGCCGCCGCATCCTGCAGCCCCCATTGGCCTGGAGCAGCAAACCACAGCCAGTGAGAGCCATGATCGGCCGAACCTGTGGACGCAGCAGGTAAACAAACCGGCCCGGCCCACCAGGGTGCTTACCCTGGCAGGGCATGTGCCAAAGGTTGCCGATCCTTGGACTAAGCAGTATTTGAATCAAGCAGTTTTTATCACCCACTGGATGTTGCAGGTAGGTTACAATTCTTAATACACAGGCTGACTTTCCTTCTCAACTGGGATCAGTCTTCTCAGTTCAAGTTTGTTTGTCTCTAGCATTTTTTGTTGCCATCAATTTAGGTTGGGGAGGAGAAAGATAATTGCATGATGCCACTGTCCCTTATTTTATGCCCTCAGTACATGTTCCTGGAAAATACTAGCCCAGACATGTCCTGGTGGGCTTTGCTGAGTCCCAGATTTGAGCAATCCCACTGGTGTGGTCTTGTGCACCTGAATCATATCGTCGAGCAAGCTCCATTGTGTGGTACTTGCACAACTCTCTTACAGTATTATAAATCCTTTGTTTACAACTCCTCAAGTGATTAATGATTGTTTAAGCCTCCTTTCCCTAGTGTTGGTCACCTCCTTCGTTATTGTCACTGGAGAACTAGCATTGGACAACTCCCAAACTCACAACATATTTCAATGACAACTATACAGCACAAATCACATATTAGGAATGGCAATATACAAAAACCTGTAGGAGAACACTTCAGCCTCCCTGGCCACACTATAGCAGACCTTAAGGTAGCCATCCTGCAGCAAAAAAACTTCAGGACCAGACTTCAAAGAGAAACTGCTGAGCTTCAGTTCATCTGCAAATTTGACACCATCAGCTCAGGATTAAACAAAGACTGTGAATGGCTTGCCAACTACAAAACCAGTTTCTCCTCCCTTGGTTTTCACATCTCAGCTGCTAGAACAAGGCCTCATCCTCCCTGATTGAACTAACCTTATTATCTCTAGCTTGCTTACATATTTATACCTCCCCTGGAAATTTCCACTACATGCATCTGACGAAGTGGGTATTCACCCACGAAAGCTCATGCTCCAAAACGTCTATTAGTCTATAAGGTGCCACAGGATTCTTTGCTGCTTTTACAAATCCAGACTAACACGGCTACCCCTCTGATACTTGAAACTATACAGTAAAATCTCATAACTTCACACACACTAATGATGTACTTATTTTGACAGAACAATTGGTTTCAGCAGATCGTAACCTTTCCTATATCTTACATGGAATCTTTTATATCAAGGGTCGGCAACCTCTGGCACACAGCAGGCCAGGGTAAGCACCCTGGGGGTTCGTTTACCTGCCGTGTTGGTAGGTTCGGAGGACTTTGGCTCCCACTGGCTGCAGTTCACCATCACAGGCCAATGGGGGCGGCAGGAAGCAGCGCGGGCAAGAGATTTGCTGGCCATTGGCCTGAGATGGCGAACTGCAGCCACTGGGAGCCGCGATCAGCCAAACACACCGACATGGCAGGTCAACAAAGTGGCCTGGCCCATCAAGGTGCTTACCCTGATGAGTCGCATGTCAGAGGTTGCTGACCCTTGCTTTATATGAAATATTACAACCATATATGAATGATGAATATGGGGGTTATAGGCTGCAACTTTGTGGTACAGTTTGTCATGGGGGAAAACGGGAGAATTGCGTGGGATGGGGGGGTACAAGAGCTGGTATGAGGGAGCTGGATAGGAGCACAGTGGGGGAGGGGGTTAGCGAGTGTATAGAAGTAGAGTCTTGGGAAGCAGGATACAGGTAGGAAATTTTGGCTAGGAAGATTTCCTAACATTTGACTGCTTGACTTTGCAATTTTAAATTGTTTGAATGTAGAATTTTTTAAGTAATGCTCACATGGCTTGTCCTTGTGTCAATTACTTCCAAGACTTATGAGAAAGAATCTTTCTTTTTTTAGTCATTAAAAATGATAAATACATATAACAGGCATTTCTTTCACATTTTTTTCATTAGATTATAAGTTGTTCAGGGCAGTAACTTGTGTTTCTTCAATGCTATTGCCTCATGTCATACACCTTATAATATAAGATAGTGTGAAAAACTGAAACACTCTTCCAGCTACACAAGTTCCAAGAGAAAGGGAGAAGCAGTTAAGCCTTTCAGTGACTCTAAAACTTGATTCCTGTATCTGTATAAAATGAAAAATTGTCAGTGAAAAATCAAAATAGCCTATGCAAATATTGGTGTATATCTGCAATTTCCTATATCATAGGCAACTGCTGACACTTTGTTATCTGCATAGGAGAGTTACAAATGAGACAAAAAAAGATTGTTTTTTTTAAATATTATTTTTACATTAGAATTATAATGATTAATTTTGGTCTAGCTCAGGCTGCTTATTACCAACTTCTGTAATAAATCATGATTCTTTGTGTCAGAGGCAATCATGAAGAAAAAAACTTGTTCATCTTAGCCTCTAAGGATAGAACAAGAAGCAACTGGCTTAAACTGCAGCAAGGGAGGTTTAGGCTGGACATTAGGAAAAAGTTCCTAACTGTCACGGTGGTTAAACATTGGCATAAACTGACTAGAGAGATTGTGGAATTTCCATCTCTGGAGATATTTAAGAGTAAGTTAGATAAATGTCTATCAGGGATGGTCTAAACAGTATTTGGTCCTGCCATGAGGGCAGGGGACTGGACTCAATGACCTCTCGAGGTCCCTTCCAGTCCTAGAGTCTATGCATCTATGAATCACATGGTATTGATTCATGGACTGCAATTATAATGAAGAGGGTAAAGTCACTGGGCCTTTGGTATGATGAGGGCTAAAATTATATATGGTGTTAGGAGGGTGTGGATGAATAGGATTGGGAAAATTAAGGAACGGGTTTTGTCATTAAGGATTCAGAAGGAATTTCATAGCTCAGTTTCTGACCCAAAGCCAGTTGGAGCAGGGATTGATTACTGCTATTTAATGTAGGGTATATGTGATGGTGTTTATTCACATCACCTGTCATACAAGGAGTTAAGAGCCAAATAGGCCACCTGTGATTGATTGTGTCAGAGCGGTAGCTGTGTTAGTCTGGATCTGTAAAAAGTGACAAAGAGTCCTGTGGCACCTTATAGACTAACAGAATTATTGGAGCATAAGCTTTCATGGGTGAATACCCACTTCATCAGACACATGTCAATCATGTGATTGATTGATTGCCTTCTGGGCAGAGGAAGCTGAGCTAGGTAGGAATCATTAGACACTGGGCCTTATAAGGAACAGAAGGGCACTATAGAGGAGGTGGTTCTTGTCTGTAGAAAAAATCCAGGTAGGCAGACCCACAGGGAACAGATTAAAAAAAGTAGCCTAATAAAAAAGCAGCCAGTTGCAAACTGAGGAAAAGCCAACAGAGAGAGTTTGCCTGGGAACCATCCAAGAGGAGCTCTAGTGAGCGCTGCATTGGGGAGGCTGTGTTGTGAACTATTGGAGTGAATATCCGAGTGTCTGTCTGCTGTGACCATTTGTTTGACTGTGTGTTTGTTTGACAAGCATGACTGTTTGACTGTGTGTTTGTTTGTTTGTAAAGCGTGAATTCGGAATGCTTTGTTCCAGGTTGGCCTTGAGTGGCTGAGTAGAGGGAAGACTTTGAGCAAGCAGCCTTCTAAAAAAGCAGCCAGTTGTGAGCTGCCAACAGAGGAGAAGCCAACACAGGAGTTTGCCTAGGGTGGGTGTTCCCACAGAATTTTTGCCTTTCAGGCTTCTGTAAGCAGTAAATACCACATCTAAAGAGGCCAGCAGCACATCCCTTGGCCCACACCACTTCCCGCAGCCCCCATTGGCCTAGGACTGTGAACCGCAACCAGTGGGAGCTACAGTCAGCCGAACCTGCCAATGCAGCAGGTAAACAAACCAGCACATCCCGTCATGGTGCTTACCTTAGTGAGCCGCGTGCCAGAAGTTGCCGACCCCTAGGCTAATGTGATGAGATCCCTGGGGTACAACCTGGGCTGGAACTATCTCCAGTTATATGTTTTGTCCACGTGCTCTGGAAAACACAAGTCCAAGCATCATGTCTCAGGGGCATTGCTGAATCCGAAGGTTGAGTAATTCCCTGGTGATGGTCATTGAATTGCTAATTGTCACTCGCTGCATAATGGCTGGTGATGGTTGTGTAACTCCCACCCAGCCATTTGGTCAAGGGCTTGTTGTTTCTGAGGAGTTGCCTTCTGGGCTACTCCCAAATCTGTAGCATATTTCAATAACACCATACAGCACAATCTCATAACTTCATACACTTTAATGATATACATATTTTGACAAAACAGTGGGTTTCAGCGCATCAAAACCTTTCCCATGATAGCTTACATGGCTTGCTTTAAATGAAATATCACAACTATAATCAAATGATGAATATGGGGGTTACAGGGCATGCCACTCCCCCAAGGTATAGAATGTCACTGCTAGAAACCCCAAAGCCTGGGACTCTTAAAAGAAGACTGGACAAAACATGCAGTAAGGATCAGTCCTGCATTGGCAGGGAGATAGACTCAGTCAGGATGATCACAAAGGGCTTTTTCCCTTGTAACTTCCATAATTTCATCCCACTCTCTTGGGAGAACAAATTCTGGTACTAAAGACCTGGTGCCTGGATCACATATTGCACTGGAATTGGGAATTAGTGCCCTGCCATGCAACTCCTCCCATTGGGCCAATAGTGTACTTCAGGGGTCAGCAACCTCTGGCATGTGGTTCGCCAGGGTAAGCACCCTGGTGGGCTGGGCCAGTTTGTTTAACTGCTGCATCGGCAGGTTCGGCAGACCGTGGCTCCCACTGGCCGTGGTTCACAGTCCCAGGCCAATGTGGGTGGCAGGAAGCGGCCCAGGCAAGGGATGTGCTGGTGGTGTCGGAGAGAGGGCTTTGGATTCTTCAGTCATGATATGTTGCTTGGCGAAGAAGGGCTGTTAGGAAGAGATGGGATCCACCTACCAAAGAGAGGGGAAAAAAATCTTGGCAGGCAGGCATGCTAAAATAGTGAACATAAGAACATAAGAATGGCCATATCGGGTCAGACCAAAGGTCCATCTAGCCCAGTATCTGTCTATCGACAGTGGCCAATACCAGGTGCCCCAGAGGGAGTGAACCTAACAGGCAATGATCAAGTGATCTGTCTCCTGCCATCCATCTCCATCCTCTGATGAATAGAGGCTAGGGATACCATTCTTTACCCTTCCTGGCTAATACCATTTAGGGACTTAGCCACCATGAATTTATCCAGTTCCCTTTTAAACATTGTTATAGTCCCAGCCTTCACAACCTCCTCAGGTAAGGAGTTCCACAAGTTGACTGTGCACTGTGTGAAGAAGAACTTCCTTTTATTTGTTTTAAACCTGCTGCCTATTAATTTCATTTGGTGACCCCTAGTTCTTGTATTATGGGAATAAGTAAATAACTTTTCCTTATCCACTTTCTCCACATCACTCATGATTTTATATACCTCTATCATATCCCCCCTTAGTCTCCTCTTTTCCAAGCTGAAGAGGCCTAGCCTCTTTAATCTTTCCTCATATGGGACCCTCTCCAAACCCCTAATCATTTTAGTTGCCCTTTTCTGAACCTTTTCTAGTGCTAGAATATCTTTTTTGAGGTGAGGAGACCACATCTGTACACAGTATTCGAGATGTGGGCGTACCATGGATTTATATAAGGGCAATAATATATTCTCAGTCTTATTCTCTATCCCCTTTTTAATGATTCCTAACACCCTGTTTGCTTTTTTGACTGCCTCTGCACACTGTGTGGGCATCTTCAGAGAACTATCCACGATGACGCCAAGATCTTTTTCCTGACTCATTGTAGCTAAATTAGCCTTCATCATATTGTATGTATAGCTGGGGTTATTTTTTCCAATGTGCATTACTTTACATTTATCCACATTAAATTTCATTTGCCATTTTGTTGCCCTATCACTTAGTTTTGTGAGATCTTTTTGAAGTTCCTCACAATCTGCTTGGTCTTAACTATCTTGAGTAGTTTAGTATCATCTGCAAACTTTGCCACCTCACTGTTTACCCCTTTCTCCAGATCAGTGAGGAGGGCTTTAAACTAGGTTCGCTGGGGATGGAGTCCTAAGCCTGGAGTCAAGTGGGGAAATGGGATACCTGGAGAAAACTCGAGGAGGAGGGTGCAACAGGGGAGACCCCCTGATTCATAGTGAGAATGTAGGGAAATTGCCTAGTTATCTTGGGTGCCTGTACCTGAATGCAAAAAGCCTGGGAAACAAGCAGGAAGAATTGGAAGTCCTGTCATAGTTAAGGAACTATGATGTGATGTGATTGTAATAACAGATTTGGTGGGGTAACTCACATGATTGGATCACTGCCATGGATGAGTATAAACTGTTCAGGAAGGACAGGCAGGGGAGAAAAGGTGGAGGAGTTGCACTGTATGTAAGAGAGCAGGATGATTGCTCAGAGCTCCAATCTGAAACTGGAGAAAAGCCTGTTGAGAGTCTTTGGGTTAAGTTTAGTGGACAGAACAATAAGGGTAATGTCATAGTGGGCATCTGCTATAGACCACCACACTGTCACAGGCTTAAGGACTCCCTCCCTCCCTTAGGGAGTCCCATTGGGAGGCAAATCAGCATTGTATGTTGCTAACTCAGTTGAAAGCATCACAAGGCATTTTGAGGGAGGGGCAAAGGTGTGAGCGTGAAATGAAAGAGCACTTCACAGGTTGCAAGAGGCCAAGAGGGGGAAGGAGGAAGAGAGCAGAAAATGAGTTAACTCAATAATTTAGGTAGTGAAACCCCCAAGGAGATTACATAGATTCCTGGGACTCTGTCTGCTGGCAGCTCAGGGAGAAGCACACTATCCCTGATAGGGAGGGGGAGCCAAGGCAGACTCAGAGTCCACCCAGGAACCAATAGGGAGTGACAGACCCTCCCAGGGAGAAGCGATTTGTAGTCAGTCTGGAGCCAGCCAAGAAAAGGCAGGACTGGCTCTGTGGGGAGCTGGTGAGTCCCAGGCTTGCATGCAGGGTTCTCCCTGAGAACAGGCCTCTGAAGACCTGACAACAGATCCCTCAACTGGGTTTTTCCTTCCCCACTGACGATTCCCAGTTTGTAGCATTTGCTGGGAAATTTCCCCATCCAGGTTGAGTTCACCCTCCAGCTCCCTAGGTGAGACCAGTCACAACATGGTCAGCTCTGCTCTGTCTGCTAGTCCAGGGAAGCTGCCTGCTGAGTGTGTGACTTGAGGCTGGGCTAGGAGGCTACAGTTTGGATATTAGTGTAGTTGTATAACCTACACCTTGAGCCTTGCACCCCTTTGTAGTGAGGGGAAATCCTGGGACCAACACAGCCTGATTCCTGCCAGCAGACAGCAGCCCCTCTGCAGTGACTGAGGAGTCCAGCGTCATCTTCGAACTTGAGGATCATTCATGGAGTTTGTGAGTGCACCATCTTTTAGTGAGTCAGGAAATTTGGTTTGGGGATCCCCTACTCCCTGAACTGTGTCCTCAAGCCAAGGAGTAAGGGATTGAGAATTTTATAACTTGCTGCATATTACACCTGTGGAGGGATTTACCACTTTCTCCCACTTGTGAGTCATTTGGGCTGTACTGAACCCAGTCAGCCACACTGCTAAACCACTGCAGAGAAGAATTTTGTGGTTATAGGTCATCAAGGGACCCAGCAAAATATGCGTAACAATAGGACTATCTTAAACAGACAGTTAAGGGTTATTTCCTCTTTTACCTGTGAAGGGTTAAGAAGTTCACATAGCCTAGCTGACACCTGACAAAAGGAACCAATGAGGGGACAAGATGTTTTCAAAGAGGGAGGAAGGAAATCAGTCTTTGGTCTGTTCTGAAAAGTTTGTGCCGGAGTGAAGGAGCCAGGAACAAACCATCTAACATTTCTTAAAAGTGTTTAGAGAAGGATTGTATTAGATTATATTTATTTTCTTTTGTGACTTGGTTTTGCATAGAGGAAGAATCAAATTGGGTTTCTTTGTGTAACTAAGCTTTTTGCCCAGAGGGACATCTTCTGTGTTTTGAATCTGTTGTCTGTGAGAGTAGCTTGCATGGTAATCTCGCAGAGTTATTCCTTTCACCCTTTTTCTTTAATTAAAAGTCTTTTAAGAACCTAATTGATTTTTTCCTTGTTTCAAGATCCAAGGGTTTTCTGGATCTGGGCTCACCATGAATTGGTGGGAGGTGAATCAATCTAAATCCTGCCAGGAAAATGGGGATAAAGACTGGGGAAATATTTGAGGGGAAGACAGAATTTCCAAATGACTCTCCCACAAACGGCTGATTAAACTATTTGGTGGTGGCAGCTACTAGATATAAGCTGGTAAATAAGCATAGAGGTTATCTCATGCAGGTCCCCATGTCTGTATCCTTAAGTTCAGAGTGGGGGTGACACCTTGACAGGGACACTAATTTTGCATTTGCTACATCAAGTCACCAGTATTTTCAGTGTGAGCACCAGTGACCCTAAAAGTAATGTTTCACCTTGTTATGTTGTATTTGTCTCCTGTTTAATATAATTATTGTGTTGAATATATTTTTATGTGTTATTTCTTGGAAGTCTCCAACTATCTGGCAAGTAAGTGGGGATTACTCTGTAGTTAGAATTTTCTGCCCAAAGCTGCCCTAGTGAACTCACCAGGAAAGAGAGAGGTGGGTGGAGGCACCGCCAATTAATTTCATAGGAAAAAAAGAAAGATACACCCTGCTGAGTGGGTGGTGGGATCCAAAAGAACCCAGACCTGTCCATCAAAACCTGTAAATGGATTGGCATTAAAAGAGGTAACCAGGTGGAGAGGGGTGCTACACTAGCTCTGTGTGATGATAAGATGCTAGCCCCGATCCAAGGTCACAACACCAGACGAGAAATCTGCAGCTGCATTTATCTCTCACTCAGCCACAGACAGCCATGAGAAAAGTACACTGGACCAGGGCTGCAGAGATGAAAAACACAGGTGAGATGACAGGGGTGGAGGGAGGAGCAGAGCTTCACGTCCCTGGAGCTGGTGTGTTTTTTGGGAAAGCGGAGAAGACCACGGAAACCAGTTTGGACTGGTACACAAAGCACCAGGAACAGAGGTTTCAGAATGGAATACCCCCAAAGGAACCCAGGACTTAAAACCATCTTGAAAGCTGGAGAAATTCAGAGATCAACAGCAGACCTCGGACAACCTGGGCCCAGGACAGAACTCCCGTACACCCTTCCCCCTCTTCTTCTTACATTACACCCAGACTTGGACAGCCTCAGGTAGAGTGTGTGTATGAAAGTGGGTTAGGGCTTGGGGCACTAAAACATTCTTCCTTCCTTTGACTGATGTGCGGAGAACCTATCACTTTCCACTATTTTATTATTTTTTTAATAAAGTTTTAAAATTTAGACCTCGGTGTGCTCCTCCATCTCCTCCCCCAAAGATCCTGTGGCCTCACCCTGATCACCTGATGCCCCAGGCAGATTGGTAGGAGAAATCTGTCACAAGACCAGGAGGATGAGGTAGATGAGGCTTTCTTCGGACAACTAACAGAAGTTTCCAGATTACAGGCCCCAGTTCCCATGGGGGAATTAAATCACCCTGACATCTGCTGGGAGAGCAATACAGCAGTGCATAGACAATCCAGGAAGCTTTTGGAACAACTTCCTGGTGCAAGTGCTGGAGGTACCAACTAGGGGCTGTGTTCCTCTTGACCTACTGCTCACAAACAGGGAAGAATTGGTAGGAGAAATAGAAGTTGGTGGCAACCTGGGCAGTAGTGACCATGAAATGGTTGAATTCAGGATCCTGACAAAAGCAATAAAGGAGATCAGCAGTATACAGACCATTGACTTCAGAAAAGTAGACTTTGGCTGCCTCAGGGAACTGATGGACAGAATCTCCTGGAAGTCTAATATGAGGGGGAAAGGAGTCCAGGAGAGCTAACTGTATTTTAAAGAAACCTTATTGAGGGTGCAGGAACAAACCATCCTGATGTACAGAAAGAATAGCAAATATGTCAGGCAACCATCTTGGCTTAACAGTAAAATCTTTGAGCTTAAACATGAAAAGGAAGCGGAAACTTGGACATATGACTAGAGACGAGTACAAAAATACTGCTCGAGCATGCAGGGGTGTAATTGGGAAGACTAAAGAACAATTGGAGTTGCAGTTAGCAAGGGATGTGAAAGGTAACAGGAAGGGTTTCTACAGACATGTTAGCAACACGAAGGTGGTCAGAGAAGGTGTGGGATTCTTACTGAATGGGGGAGGCATCCTAGTGACAAATGATGTGGAAAAAGCTGAAAGACTCAATGCATGTTTTTTGTTTTTCCCTCTCTTCCGCCCCCCTCCAGCCCCTTCTCCTTGGTCTTCACAGCAAGGTCAGCTTCCTGACTACTGCACTGGGCTGCACAGTATGGGGAGGAGGTGAGCAGCCCTCAGTGGTGAAAGAAAAGGTTATGGTCCATTTATAAAAACTGGACATGAACAAGCCTCCAGCCCCATGGACAGTGCATCACAGGATGCTGAGGGAGTTCGCTGATGTGATTGCAGAGCCATTGGCCATTATCTCTGAAAACTAATGGCAACCAGGGGAGGTCCCAGATGATTGGAAAAAATGCAATATAGTGCCCATATTTAAAAAAGAGAAGACTGAAAATCCAGGGAACTACAGACCGATCTACCTCACCTCAGCCCCTGGAAAAATCATGGAGCAGGTTCTCAAGGAATCCATTTTGAAGCACTTGAAGGAGAGGAAGGTGATTAGGAATAGTCAGCATGGGTTCACCAAGGGCAAGTCTTGCCTGACCAACCTGATTGCATTCTATGATGCGATAACCGGCTTTGTGGATATGGGGAAAGTGGCATATCCCTCTGGCAGCGGCTTCAAGGTGGGGAAGCCAGGAGGTCTCTGCACACTGCTGCTGCTCGCAGGCTCTGCCCCCACAGCTACCATTGGCTGCAGTTCCCGGCCAATGGGAGCTGTTGAGTTGGTGCTCTGGGCGGGGACAGTGCACAGAGACCCCCTGACTCCCACAGAGACATGTGGGCCACTTCCAGGAGTGGCATAGTCAGGGCAGGCAAGGAGCTTGCCTTAGGCCTGCTGGGCCAATGGACTTTTAGCACCTAAAATCGCCCGGTTTGGCTTCAGTAGCCCCAGGGGATAAAGCCTGATTTCGGGAGACTCCTGGCAAAACAAAGAGGGCCGGCAACCGTCGTTGATCAGAGGGACCAGTTGCCCCAGGCATGATATTGCCCTGTCCCATCTAGTCTGGCCAACCCTCCAGGATTGTCCTGGAATCTCCAAGAATTAATGATTAATCTTTAATTAAATATTGTGTCATGTGATGAAATCCCCAGGAATTCATCCAGACAAAGTTGGCAACCCAACTCCCAGTACCTCCTGCATTGGGAAGCAAGGGAAGCGGGGGAGTTGATCAGATGGGCCTGCAGACCTCCTGGAGTACCCTTGGGGACCCCCAAGGGTTCACAGACCCCAGTTTGAGAAACGCAGATTTGTTATACAAGTCACAATAGATGATCACAATGGTCCCTTCTGGCCTTGGAATCTATGAATCAAGGCCCAGACTGCGGAAAAGGATGTATAATATTGTACTGAGAATAAGCATGTGATCATTTAATTCAGTTCTATATTATGACATGTTTACATAAGGAGCTTAGTTAAGATAGAACTTGTGTTTGTCCCTTACCTGTCTGGCATACTTTAAGCATTTGATCTCTGGTTTCATTTGGGAATTCAAGGTGTTAGGAGATTTCTATTCAGGTTTTTTTTTCTTTTTTCCTTACTGACTGGTTGTCTGCTTAGATCTACAGCTTTTTTGTATTGTTATTTTCAATTCATAGATATAAAAATAGTTCAGAACTGAGTGCTGTACAAAGGTCTATATATATAAATGAAAGATGGAGACCGCATATCTGCCAGTCCTTCAGAGTTCCCTTTTTCAAACCATCATTACTTTGATTATGCCTGAATTTGGTTTGAATGGCTTCTCATATAAAAGCCCATTTCCTGTCTGCATTCTGAGAGTATGCTGATGACACTTCAAAAATGTTAGAAGCTAACCTGATGACATCTCAGTATCTCTCAATATCTCTCCCAGTGGTCTCATGTATATACTAGAAGTATGAATCCTTGCAGGATCCCACAGGTGAGGGCCTTTGGAGAGGAGGAACAGTTAAGCACCCTGGCAGGCCAGGCCAGTTTGTTTACCTGCCATGTTGGCAGGTTCGGCCGATCGCGACTCCCACTGGCCGCTGTTCACCATCCCAGGCCAATGGAGGTGGCAGGAAGCCGCGGCCAGCACATCCCTTACCTGCACCGCTTCCCGCCACCCCCATTGGCCTGGGACGGCAAACCACGGCCAGTAAACAACGCGGCGGGTAAACAAACTGGCCCAGCCTGCCATTGTGCTTACCCTGGCGAGCCGCATGCCAGAGGTTGCTGACCCCCCCTTAGCAGCTGGAGGGGAATTCCAAGCATAGTTAAGAGAGTATGTGTATAGATCTCTTTGCTTTAAATCCATTTCTCAGAGTGTTGTATACCTTTGGTAAATAAACACACTTTTGTTTTTGAAGAAGATGTTTCTGTGTCACTGCATGCTGTTGTTGTCCACAGGCTCCTAAGGTAAATTCTTGCAAGTACCAAGCTCATTGGACATGCTGGTATCACAGTTGGCAACCAGAGGATTGCAACCCAGAGACCCAGTTGGTGAGTGGTTGGATCATAGGGTCCTACCCCATAAAGAAGTGGAGGCATGGGCTGGTCATTTGAAAAGGGTTAACTGGGGTGGGGAGGGGGCTGGAAAAGGAACTCAGAGGCAGCTTAGCCAGGGGCTGTAACTCCTAGGAAACAAGTTGTCTTATCAAAGGATGATATTTGAAGTATTCCATGATGTGGAAACCTATGGCTACTTCCTCAGTGTAACAGGGTTGGCTGCCTCGTGAATACTCTTTGTGGCCATGGGTGGCTCTGCACTGCCTTGCCTCAGTTTCCCTTCTCAGATGACTCATTAGCTCACCACAGGCTTTAATGAGGTGATCAACAGTCATTCTGGGGTCTGCTTTACTAACAAAGTTTGAAATAATTCAAACCATTTTCAGTTCCAGATTAATTCAAGCAGCTACTACTAGGCTTCTCCCAGCTGTAGTCCTTCCACTTGTCCAGCTTGCTCCGATTCCAAGAGGTCAGCAGGCAAAAACCCCTCTACCACTCCTCTAACCTCCTCCTGATTTCCCAGGGGCCCTGAAGGAGTCTTGCTAGTCCCTAGAGCATCTTAACATCAGTTTCCAACTGGTCCAAATCCTCCGTTCCAGGTGGTCTGCTCTACCGCTCTGAGAGATTTGAATTTGAAATGCATGTGTCTTTTTCTGAATACTAATATGATATCACAAACATGATGTTGCAGACCCATAAACATTTATTTTTAGAGATTGAGGGAGGTAGTCAATTAGCATAGCTCAGGGGTCGGCAACCTCTGGCACATAGCTTGTCAGGATAAGCACCCTGGTGGGCCAGGCCAGTTTACTTACCTTCCATGTCGGCAGGTTTGGCCGATCGTGGCTCCCACTGGCCACGGTTCGCCGTCCCAGGCCAGTGGGGGCAGTGCAAAGTGGCATGGGTGAGGGATGTGCTGGCCATGGCTTCCCGCCACCCCCATTGGCCTGTGACGGCGAACCGTGGTCAGTGGGAGCCACAATCAGCTGAACCTGCTGATGTGGCAAGTAAACAAACTGGACCGACCCGCCAGGGTACTTACCCTGGTGGTCCGTGTGCCAGAGGTTGTCGACCCCTGGCATAGCTGCTGCTACCTCTTCCTGCTCCAGTCAGTTCTGTTTCTCAGTTCAGGTTTGGACACTGCCCTATACCACCCAGATCCAATTATTGTCTCCCCATTGTCTGATTAGTTCTCCGCTCCCATACAGTCAGGTTCTTGTCTATTCCCCACCACCAGCAGTGGGGAGGACACACCTCCACCAATGGGGAGTAAGTAATCAGAGCTGTGTGGTGTAACAGAAAAGCCCCTTACCTGCAGCCATGCTGGACAGATGGCTGGGTGAAATTTGAGTGGTACTGTGAGATGGCACATGAGCTTCTGCTCCCAGTTCTGGGCTCTGTGATGTGAGATTTCAGGTACGTGTCAGTATCTGAGACAGGTTTTGTAGAAGATTATAATTTAGAGACACTCTCCCTTAAGGGACAGTATTATGAACATAAGACTTTGGAGAGGTGTCCTGAAGCTGGGGGGTTACGAACTCCACATAGCTATAGGGCTGCCAGGTGTCTGGTTTTCAACCGGAACTCTCATTCAAAAAGGGACCTTGGCGTCTCCAGTCAGCACCACTGACCAGGCCACTAAAAGTCTGATCAGCGGTGCAGAAGAGCTAAGATATGCGCCCTGACTCTGTGTGGCTCCCAGAAGCAGACAGCATGTCCCTACAGCCCCTAGGCACAGCCAAAGAGGCTCCACACATTGTCCTCACCCTGAGCACCAGTTACACAGTCAGGCTGTGTGCAGAGCCCCTCAAGCCACGCCACCCGGCATTGGTTACTATCGGTAGACAGGATATTGGGCTGGATGGACCTTTGTTCTGACCCAGTATGGCCATTCTTATGTTCTCTGCCTAGGGGGTTCAGGGACATACTGGCTGCTTCTGGGAGTTGCGTGAGGTAAGTGCTGTGCGGCTGAAGCCCACACCCCCTTCTCACCCTTACACCTTCCTTGAGCCTGTACTCCTCACCCCCTCCAATGTCCAAACATCCTGCCCCAGCCCTAAGCCCCCTCCTGCACAACACCCTTAACCTCTATTTTCTGGCCCCACCCTGGAGCCCACATCCCCAGCTGGAGCTCTCACCCTCTCCCATTCCCCAACCCCCGTCCAAGCCCTGTGCAAGTGAGGGTGGGGGAGAGCGAGTGATGGAGGGAGTGGGGATGGATTGAGCGGGGGGCGAGGCCTCAGAGCAAGAGGAGAGGCAAATGTGTTCAGTTTTGTGCGATTAGAAAGTGGGCAACACTATGTGGCTGTGTGCAGCAGTTCATCAGAGACTCTCTCCAGTTTTTTTTATTCCTTTCTCATTCACTTTTTTTCATGTAATGAACCTCAAGATCTTTACAGATTTTGAATTCATAAATCTCACAATTTAGGCATGAGACTTGACTTGCATCACAAAAGTCATGTGACTAAAATCAGGCATCAGGCTCTGGGGGTGAGAAAGAGACCTGTAGACAGCAGGAACAGATAGATAGAGAGTAGACACACCATTTCGTCCATCTAGGGAGGCAAATAGACTGTGTCCCAGGTGGATTGGGGCCTATCTTCCTTTAAAGAGCTAGGCACCCTATGACACTTTTCAGAATAGCAGCCGTATTAGTCTGTATCCATAAGAAGAACAGGAGTACTTTGTGACACTTTGATTAGCTGCTCTGTTTTTCTTGGAAGTGAATGTTTGGATATTAGGTCTGCTGTTCTGGGGTGTCCCAGGAATCCTCCAAAATTGCCAATTATTCTGAGAATCTGGTGGCAAATACCATAAATTTACCTGAAAGTGCCAAATCCGTCCAGAATGATTTTAAAAATATTAATTTAGTCCTGGTGTTTCTTTGTTTTCTTCCTTAAAAATGCAGTCTGTTACCTACTCAAGGCATAATAATTAATCACTCCTCCCAAGAAGCCTTTTTAATAAAGACTGAAGCAAAACAGTTATTTAGCAATTCACTCCTTTACTGCTCTCAATTTATTTCCTCATTGTTAATTAGTCCCTATCTTTTCCCTTATCTTCTCTTTTCTTCCTACTTTTTTTTCCCCCTTTAATATCATTTAAGTAATTATCTGCTTTTGCTTATGAAATTTTACTCCTAGAACTCCTCATCATTTCTCTATCCTCATTGCAATGCATTGTCCTGTGGTATGTAGTGTCTTAAGCAATTTTTTTTTCTCTCCAGCACTTACTGTAGAGCAGATACATTGCTCATTCCACACTCATTTCACATGTGGAAGTTCCATCATGTCAGTGGACCCAGTGTAGATCAGAAATGATTTTGCTCTTAGGCACTAAACCAGCACATAATTTAAGTACATGAGTAACTGTATATGATATGGACACTCTGGTTTCTGGAAACAGACGGTTCTTTAAGCTTGCAGACAAAGTCATATCAGGATCTGTTATCCCAAAAGTCATTTTTGGAGTGCTGCTACACCAGGGGTCGGCAACCTTTCAGAAGCGGCGTGCTGAGTCTTCATTCATTCACTCTAATGTAAGGTTTTGCATGCCGGTAATACATTTTAATGTTTTTTAGAAGGTCTCTCTCTATAAGTCTATATATTATATAACTAAACTAGTGTTGTATTGTAAAATAAACAAGGTTTTCAAAATGTTTAAGAAGATTCATTTAAAATGACATTAAAATGTTGATCTTATGCTGCTGGCCTGCTCAGCTTGCTGCTGGTCTGGGGTTCTGTTCATCTAGGCCAGCAGCGGGCTGAGCGAGGCCTGCGGCTGGAACCCCAGATGGCAAGGCTCCAGCAGCCAGAGCCCCAGACCACCAGCGGGTTGTGCGGGGCCGGCGGCCAGGACCCAGAGGGCTGGGGGCAGAGGACTGGAGTTAGGGCTGGGGGCTGGAGGTGTCAGGGCAGAGGGGGGGCTAGGTATGGGTGGAGGCACCAGAGTCAAGCAGAGAGCTGTATGATGGAGGTACAGGGCTCAGAGCAGGGGCTTGGGGTGTGTGCAGGGCTCAGGGCAGGAGGCGTGGTGTGTATGTTTTGGGGGGAGGGATGGGTCAGGGGTCAGGGCTCAGGGGAGAGGGTTGGGTAACTGCCTCTCTAAGAACTCCCAACCCCGCTGCTCCTTGTCCCCTGACTATCCCCTCCTGGGATCCCTGCCCTCAACTGCCCCCCCAAGACTCCACCCCCTACCTAAGCCTCCCTGTTCCTTGTCCCTGGACTGGACCCTACCCCCTACCTGTCCCCTGACTGCCTTGACCCTTATCCACACCCCTGTCCCCAGACAGACACCCAGGACTCCCATGCCCCATCCAACCACTCCCCACCCCGACACGACCCCCAGAACTCTCGACCCATCCAACCCCCCGCCTGCTCCCTGCCTGCCCCAACCCCTCTCCACACCCCTGCCTCCTGACAGGACCCCCAGAACTCCTGACTCATCTAATCCCCTAGTGCCTTGTCCCCTGACCACCCCCTCCAGAGACCCCCCCACCCTAACTGCCTTCCTAGGACCCTTCTTGCTCCCAGTCCCCTGACTGCCCTGACCTCTATGCACCCCTTACCCCCTCACAAACCCCAGGACTCCCATGACCCATCCAACACCCCCTGCTCCCTGATGGCCCCTTCCAGAGACCACCGCCCCTAGCCACGCCCCCTGATCCCACCTCCTCCATCCAAACCACTCTGCTCCCTGTCCCCTGACTGCCCCCACCCCTTATCCAACGCCCCCAGCCCTGGGCCCCTTACCATGAGGCTCCACGCAGAGCCAGACATGCTGCCCCGCGGGAGAGCACAGCCCCGCCCCACAGAGCGATGTGCGCTGCAGCAGGGCTCCAGGGGAGGGGAGAAGGCGCAAGAGGGGCCGGCAGGTTTTGCTGCACTCCGGCCTGGGAGCGCGGACCCGCGGCGTGCCCTGCCGGGAGAGTGGGCCCATTTGCCCACCCCGTGTGCATGGCTATGCTTCTGCTCCCTGCCCCCGTGGGAGGAGCGGAGGGCAGAGGAGACCAGGCTGGGCTGGGCAGGATTTTTAATGGCATGCAGGAATCCCGGTAATCTCCAGCTTGCCATTAAAAATTGGCTGGCGTGCTGTCTTTGGCATACGTGTCATAGGTTGCCAACCCCTGTGCTACACTAACCTGCCTATTTTCCCCCATAATATATTCTTCTCAAGGTAAAGCTTCTCAGGGTTGCTAAGGAAACACTTAAAGGACAGGGATATAACCTTCCAATAAAGTATTTTTATTAAAATAACAAATAATCCCTTATCTTAAAAATCCTAACTAAAGCACAACAACCCCTGAGACACAAATCCCTTTTTGCAAGTTAAAGAGCACTTAGCATATATTTCTAATACTATTATTGTTTAAGTGAAACAATTTTTTGCAAGTGGTCAGTTCGCAACAAATTGCTGGCAGCGGATCTTAAATTGCTTTAAAGTTCACATAGATTAAAATACAATTAAAACACATGCTTTTCAAACATACATATTAAATACTGTAAAAAAAAAAAAACTTCCTGAACCATATTTATACTAAACTCTAATTAAATAATGTTAAGCTTACTCTATAAAACCACTGCTTCTTTCTTTTAAAAATCAAATCACTGCTGCTGTTTGGCTCCTGGTCAGTCAGTTCTGCTCCGCTCTGGCTTGCTTTTCTCTCTCTGCAACAGTTTGTCTTTAGATTCTCTTGCTGGCTTTCTGGCTCCTCCTGCACAGCTTTTGCCTTCTCAGGTGCAGCCTTCACACTACCAAAACTACTGCTGGCAACTGGCCTTTTATGCTACATGGTAGCTCTGTCTTACATAGCTTACCTCACCCACAAATACTCAGTCTTGGCAATTACCTCTGAATTCTGATTGACAGGACTGACCTTTAAAACAAGTTGTGACCAGTATGAATAGGTTTTGAGCAGCTAGAAGCTTAATTGACTGACTTATGTCACCCCTTTCTTTACTGCACATGCTTAGTAGTACTATACTGTTGACTGTCACGCCTTTGCCTGGGCATGTCTTATCCTTCCCTAGACATTCTTTGCTCATGCTCATTAATTGCCAATATTGCACACACTCATTGATGTCCTTTACTTCAGAGCTTTGATTCTGCTGGACCACATTTGCATACACTTGGCTCTTTGACAGGGCACCTTTTTATTTTTTACAGAAATTCTTAGCTCCCACTGAGCATGCTCACAATTATCAGCATCCATCTCAGAGTGAAATGATTTTTGCTTATTCAGAATAGAGATCAGAAATGCAAAGTAGAAACTGGAGAGTTTTCTCTGGTAATAGACCCAAATGTTTGGAAGCCAAAGCTAGACAAATTCAGAATTAGTAGTAAGATGCACATTTTAACAGTGAGGATAAATTAACCATTGAAACAGGTTGTCATAAACAGATAGTTAAGAGTTAATGCCTCTTTTACCTGTAAAGGGTTAAGAAGTTCACCTAGCCTAGCTAACACCTTACCAGAAGAACCAATGGGGGGACAGGATGTTTCAAAAGGTAGGAGGGAAGTTAGCTTTGTTTTGGTCAGTTTCAGTTTCAGCTGGAGTGGAAAAGATCAAGGAACCAGCCTCTTATGAGAGTAGTAAGTTTTAGAAAAGAATAAATAGGTTTATGCTTATTTTCCTTTGTGACTTTGTCTTTGTGCAATTAGAGGAATAATCAAATTCGAAATTTTTTTGTGTACTAAGTTTTGCCAAGGGGAACATCCTCTGCATTTTAAATCTCTTGTCTGTGAGAGTAGCTGGTATGCTAATCTTGCCCAGATGTTTTTTTCTTTTACCTTTCTTTTCTTTAAGAAAAAGTCTTATTTTTAAGAACCTGGATTGATTTTTTCCTTGTGTTAGACTCCAAGGGGATTTGAACTGGACTCACCAGGAGTTGGTGGGGGAAAGGAGGGGGATGGTTAAATTCTCCTTGTGTTAAGATCTAAGGGGTTGGATCGGTGTTCACCAGGAAATTGGTGAAGAAGTCTCTCAATACTACCCAGGGAAGGGAGTTAGTACTTGGGAGTGGTGGCAGCAAAACCGGATCTAAGCTGGTAATTCAGTTTAGGGGTTCATATGCAGGTCCTCATATCTGTACTCTAAAGTCCAGAGTGGGGGTGAAACCTATGACACAGGGTAATTTGATTCGTGGTGGATTCTCAAATTTAAGAGGTGAATGAGTTCCATGAAACTCTTTACAGGCCTGAAGAAGGCTAACAGGAGTTAGGCTCCTGATTTCTGTTTAGGTTTCTGACATCTATTGATTTCAATGGAATTTCAGAGCCCAACTCCTTTTGATAATTTGTTCCTTATTGCTTTGCTGGCTGAGGGCCTGATTCAAAACCCATTTAAACCAATGAGCATCTTCCCATTCACATCAATGGGCTTTGGATCAGACACTTATGATCTGTACTATAATAGCAACATATTCATGCTAATGAGCACCTCTCCATTTTATTTGTTTATAGATGTCAACATACCAGACCTAGATTTGCCTTAGAGATATAAGCAGCATTGCCACTGATGTCAGTGGGATATGTTGCTTGTTTGAGTGCTGAAATAGGCCCACTGTGTTTTCTTTACATGTTTTCCTTTTTACAGTTTTTAATGAAAAATTAAGGGTCTACTGTAGAGCAACCTGCTTGGAATTTAGAAGGACAGGTTGTGGAAGGGAAGAGTTTGTAGGAGGAACCAGGAAGACACTCTGAGCACCTGGCTGAAAGGCTGTTTTAATAAAGAGTTAGTTTAGTTTTAGGAGAACGGAGTTCTGTTCTCATTACACAACACATGCTACATAAAATAGGGTGTGTGTAATACTACAGAGTGGTGCTGATGCTTTCTGAATTTATACAAAAATAGTGAGCACTTTGAAAAGGGGAATTATGAATGATTAGTATTTCAAGTCTGAGGCAGCTGCAGGTGGTAATCTTTTGAAAGAGGGTTAAGACTCAGTAGGATGAGACATAAAAAAAAATACTTTTCCCTCATTATCGAGCTATTTTTCATTTAACAATCAAACAAAACATACCCTTTGGTCTGCTCATATAGTTAAGACCATCAGCATTTTAGAAGAGGGTGATCCTGAAACTCTACTACAGGAATGTATATTATTCTCCAGTGAAGATGCTGAACTTTCATCTAGCAAAGCATGTATTGTGCAAGCACTTTCATTTCCATCTCTTTAATTCAAGAACCTCACTCTTCTAACAGCCTATATAAGAATGAGTATTTACAGTAAAAACACTTCTGAAAGCATAATACTAAAGCAAACGAGCATTTTTAAGCTGAATGACATTTGTTAGTTGTGTAACTGTTTGCCACTTGCAAACATACACCTAGTTATCAGGGCAGAGTGAATATTACTCTTCAACCTCTGGAAGGAAAGAAGAATAAATAAATGCAATAGATAGTATTATTCAAGAACAGCCTGGTTTGTTTGATAAATATATAAGTCTACAAGAACAGAAGAGTAAAACTTTGAAACACTAAATGATATAGCTCTTCTGAGGAAAAAGTGTGTCACTACAGTTTAATTACAATCAGTCAAATAAACCGGGTTCTAGTTTATACTATAATTTACTCAAAAGCACAGCTGTATACTGGATATTTTGGAGATAAAAGGACTCAACAATTTTGTGGCCTAATTCAAATCAACATATTATTCAGAGTCACTGATTGATTGGGTAAATTGGTGTTTGTAAATGTTGTTGAATCAATAGGACATTAGAAGGTAATTCAACCAATGGGAAACAAATGGCCAGTTTTGTGGATGAAAATGAAGCGTAAACCTTTATTTGAGACTTCCTTTCATCAGTTGCTCTCTAGTTGGATCATTCTTTTCCTTTTGATACCAACTGATATCACAACTGGAAAAACTATGTGAATATTCAGTGTAGCAGAGAAGGAAAAATAGACCCCACCAGCAAGCGATGTTTGTTATTTCTAAAGTGATATCATCTTATAATTAAAGAACACTTCATTAATATTTATCTTTAATATATTTAGCCGTGACACTCTGAGTATCTTTCCCAAACCTGAAGAAAAGCTCTGTGTCACTTTAAAATTTATTTCTTTAACTAACAGAAGTTGGTTCATTGAAAGATACTACCTCAACCACCTTGTGGTTGTTGGATGACTTCGTCAGCCCTCAACCTATAGACTGCTCCATTTTCATGGAGCCACAAGAAAATCAGTAGGACGCCTCACAGCTGCAGGAAACCACCACATGAGGCAGGTGAAGGAGTCAGGCGTGTGTTTGCATTTGATTTACAAATCTACTTTAGATAGTCGAGATGTCTAAGTTTTAATTATTTCAGTAATTGATATTTTGCTGATTATGGAGTATTATTAAAACAAATATGCAGTATTTAGATGAATCATAGAATATCAGGGTTGGAAGGGACCTCAGGAGATCATCTAGTCCAACCCCCTGGTCAAAGCAGGACCAATTCTGGGATGATTTAGTTGGGAATTGGTCCTGTTTTGAGCAGGGGGTTGGACTTGATGACCTCCTGAGGTCCCTTCCATCCCTGATATTCTATGATTCTATGAATTCCCAACTAAATCATACCAGCCAGGGCTTTGTCAAGCCTGACCTTAAAAACCTCTAAGAATGGAGATTCTACCACTTCCCTAGGTAACCCATTCCAGTGCTTCACCATCTTCCTAGTGAAAGAGATTTCCTAATATCCAACCTAAACCTCCCCCACTTCAACTTGAGACCATTACTCCTTGTTCTGTCATTTGGTACCATTGAGAACAGTCTAGATCCATCATCTTTAGAATCCCCTTTCAGGTAGTTGAAAGCAGATATTGAATTCCCCTTCATTCTTCTCTTCTGCAGTCCAAACAATCCCAATTCCCTCAGCCTCTCCTCATAAGTCATGTGTTCCAGCCCGCTAATCATTTTTGTTGCCCTCCGCTGGACTCTTTCCAACTTTTCCACATCCTTCTTGTAGTGTGGGGCCCAAAACTGGACACAGTACTCCAGATGAGGCCTCACCAATGTAGAATAGAGGGGAATGATCACGTCCCTCGATCTGCTGGCAATGCACCTACTTATAAAGCCCAAAATGCCGTTAACCTTCTTGGCAACAAGGGAACAATGTTGACTCATATCCAGCTTCTCATCCACTGTAACCTCTAGGTCCTTTTCTGCACACCTGCTGCCTAGCCATTCAGTCCCTAATCTACAGCAGTGCATGGCAATTCCCTTAAGTTTTTTTCTGGATTTGAACTTCTTTATAACTAACTTTGGTTTCTATCTGTTTGTTACTGATTTTTTTACTAGCATTTTTTAGTTTTTTTAATTGTTTGTATACAGAATGCAACAAAGACACTACTGATTTGTGTTTATATACTAGCAAATAGATAATATTTAGTCAAGCTTGATTTAAACCACTATTTAATATGAACATGTAATGCAGCCTTTTCTCTATTAAATGACAGATTATGTAGTCCAAATACTGGATTTATGTCATCCCTTATTTTTATTTGACACCATGAAAGGTGATGCACAGAGCTCGTCCACTGCTTCTTTATTGTTCACTGTAACATCAAACCAAGCATTAGGAAACAGCATTTTAAACAAGCAGAAACCTAAAATTTGTTTATTTATTTATTTATTTATTTATTTATTTATTGAGGATGATCTATTTTGGTCTCAAGTTCCAGGATGGCTTTGGTCATTACTATAATTCAAGTTAACTGGGATGATCTTATATTGAAGAGTGTATTTTTGCATGATCACAAATTCAGGGCCTACTTCTCTACTGCCTGGCAGTCTGTATCATCTTTTACATTTGTATAAAATGAGTTCAAAGTAGGTTTAAAGTTCTACCAAGCCAGTTAGTATGTTTTATACTTACTTTTGTACTCACTCTCAGCAGAGGGCAAATTTGTAGAAGATTAGAGTCTGTTCAATACAAATATTGCTCGAGCATGCATGGGGTGTAATCAGGAAGACCAAGGCACAATTGGAGTTGCAGCTAGCAAGGGATGTGAAGGGTAATAAGAAGGGTATCTGCAGGTATATCAGCAACAAGAAGAAGGTCAGGGAAATTGTGGGACCTTTACTGAATGGAGGAGGCAACATATTGACAGATGATGTGGAAAAAGCTGAAGTACTCAATGCTTTTTTTGCCTCAGTCTTCACAGACAAGTTCAGCTCCCAGACTGCTGCACTGGGCAACGCAGTATGGGGAGGAGGTGAGTAGTCCTCAGTGGTGAAAGAACAGGCTAAGGACTATTTAGAAAATCTGGACATGCACAAGTCCATGAGTCCAGATCTAATGCATCCTAGGGTGCTGAGGGATTTGGCTGATGTGATTGAACAGCCATTGGCCATTATCTCTGAAAATTTGTGGCGATCGGGGGAGGTCCTGGATGATTGGAAAAAGGGAAATATAGTGCCCATATTTTAAAAAGGGAAGAAAGAACTACAGACTCACTTCAGTCCTTGGCAAAATCTTGGATCAGGTCCTCAAGTAATCCATTTTGAAGCACTTGGGGGAGAGGAAGGTGATTAGGAACAGCCAACATGGATTCACCAAGGGCAAGTCATGCCTGACCAACCTGATTGCCTTCTATGATGAGATAACTGGCTCTGAGGATATGGGGAAAACGGTGGATGTGATATACCTTGACTTTAGCAAAGCTTTCCATACAGTCTGCAAAAGTATTCTTGCCAGCAAGTTAAAGAACTACTATAAGGTGGACAGAAAGCTGGCTAGACTGTTGTGCTCAACAGGTAGTGATCAATGACTCAGTGTCTAGCTGGCAGCCGGTATCAAGCAGAGTGCCCCAGGGGTTGGTCCTGAGGCTGGTTTTGTTCAATATCTTTATTAATGATCTGGATGATGGGATGAATTGCACCTTCAGCAAGTTCACAGATGACACTAAGCTGAGGGGAGAGGTAGATACGCTGGAGGGTAGAGATAGGGTCCAGAGTGAACTAGACAAATTGGAGAATTGGGCCAAAAGAAATCTGTTGAGGTTCAGCAAGGACATGTGCAGAGTCCTGCATTTAGGAATGAAGAATCCCATGCACAACTACAGGATGGGGACCAACTGTCTAAATGGCAGTTCTGCAGAAAATAACCTGGGGATTACAGTAGACAAGAAGCTGGTTATGAGTCAGCAGTATGCCCTTGTTGCCAAAAAAGCCAATTGCATATTGGGTTGTATCAGTGGGAGCATTGCCAGCAAATCAAGGGAAATGATTATTCCTCTCAATTTGGCACTGGTGAGGCCACACCTGGAGTGTTGCAACCAGTTTTGGTCCCCGCCCCCGCTACAGAAGGAATGTGGACAAATTGGAGAAAGTCCAGCAGAGGGCAACAAAAATGATTAGGGAACTGTGGCACATGACTTACAAGGAGAGACGTACGGTTATTTAGTCTGAAGAACAGAAGAGTGAGGAGGGATTTGATAGCAGCCTTCAACTACCTGAAGATGAGTTCCAAAGAGGATGGAGCTAGGCTGTTCTCAGTGGTGGCAGATGACAGAACAAGGAGCAATGTTCTCAAATTGCAGTATGGGAGGTCTAGGTTGGATAGTAGGAAACACTATTGCACTACTGGAATGGGTTACCTAGGGAGGTGGTAGAATCTATCTCCTTAGAGGTTTTTTAAGGCCCAGCTGAACAAAGCTCTGGCTGGGATGATTTAGTTGGTGTTGATTCTGCTTTGAGCAGGGGATTGGACTACACGACCTCCTGAGGTCTCTTCCGACCCTAATATTCTATGATTCTTTCTTCTTACCTTTCCCACGGAGCCTTACAAGAACATTCTAAACTTAACATGGAAAGTAATGAGATCAAGTGAAAACCCAAATGATTGAGTTCTTTGATTGCATAAGAATAGCTCTCTTCAAAATGTCACATATTTTGAAAAAAATATTTCCACTTAGGACCTGAACCCCAAACTTTCTGTTCCAGAAGTAGCAACAATGCCAATATTTCCAATCTCTGTGCTATAAATTAGGCACCAGAATAAATGTCCAGACTTCCACAGTGACTGAATACCTAAAACTCCCACTGAAGTCAGTAGGAGCTACCAGAGTTCAGTACCTCTGAAAATTCAGCTTATTCCTGTGTCTAAATATAGGGGGTTTCTTTGTGGCTAACTTTAGGAATCCAAGTTTGAAAACAAATAATATGTGCTGGAAAATAAGTTTAACCTGATGGAGTAACATTGCCAGAGAAAATCTTAACTTTTGGACTTTGTTTACTTTTGACTTCCTCACACTGCAAACTTACGGCTATTTTTGTTTTATAGTTAGAAGGCAAAAAAAAGTATGACTTTGCTGTAATAACCTTAGGCCTTACCATAAATTATGCAAACATAATTAATATTTATTTATTTATTTCTCACTGGGCAGTGGGGGAGCATTAAAAATGTGCTTGGGGTGGAATTCACAGCGGTATTTAGGTGCCTAACTTCCATTGATTTCAATGGGAAATAAAATGATTAGAGTGCTTTTGTGAATGCCACCCTTCACACCACAAGTAATTAAATTTACTGTGGTATATGAGTGGTTTTTTTTTCCTTTCTCAGGATTCGTCTACACTACATACTTAAATATCACTACGTTGCTTAGGCTGTGAAAAATCCACACCCCTGAGTGATGTAATTATACCAATCTTAACCCGCCATTTAGACAGCCCTATGTCAGCAGTAGAGCTTCTCTCACTGACATTGCTACATGTCTCGAGGAGGTGGAATTATTAAGCCGACAGAAGACTCTCTTCCATTGTTTCAAACTGTTTTCACGAGCTGCACCACAGAGGTGTAGCTGCATCAGTGCAACTGAGCTGATGTAAATTTGTAGTATAGACCTGCCCTTAGTATCACACACTATACCATAGAAGCGCAATAATTACTGTTTTTTTTTAACTATTAGCTTCTCCATTCTTCAACATATTCATTATTTGTCACATATTTACAGTTTGGCCCATTGATACATGATGCTACATAGCACTGTGAAAACAATGTTGGGGGGAAAAGTATTTAACTATATGCTGACTTTCTGTAGGTTTAGACTAAAAAGCATGGGCCTGCTAAACCCAGGGTTGTGAATTAAATCCTTGAGAGGGCCATTTAGGCATATGGGGCAAAAATCTGTCTGAGGATTGGTCTTGCTTTGAGCAGTGGGTTGGACTAGATGACCTCCTGAGGTCTCTTCCAACCCTGATATTCTAAGGTGAGAGCAGCTTGCTAGAGAGGACCAAAAGTGAGGGCTGAGCATTGGCCTGCTAAACCCAGCGTTGTGAGCTCAATCTTTGAGGGGGCCATTTAGGGATATAGGACATTACATTAATGGAGCTACTTCCCATGAATCACATATGTGCTCATCTAATTGGAATATTTGGATTATTCATGTCTCCTTGTAGATGACTACAGTTAAATGAATGTTAAATATTTTTATTCTAGATTAGAATTTAATCAAAGGCTTTCACCATGGATATATTTTACTTGGTAAAGATTGTAAGGAAGGAAGAATGTTTTCTTCTTTTTTTAATACCAGATTTTTATTTGTAAACAGAACAGTTTATTGGAAGTATGCATCAAGATATTTAAGACTCCGATGACTGAAATGGTGTTGCATGAGGATAAATATGGCCTAGCGACTATTACCATTTTTCAATATTTGCAGCAGATCTCTGCTATAGAACTGTGCCCACCAAAGGAAAAACCTCCACCTTTGGATCAAAAAATCTGCTATCAGTTACATGGTATTCAGTTACTGTTATTGGCATGCATGTTATTAGTGATCATAAAATTATCTAGCTCTTTCAAAACAAACCAACAAAAAGCAGCCACACCATCTGAATTTCCAACACTTGCAAGAACTAAGTATGATATGTAAAGGGGGAGGGAAGACTGGGCATAATGTCTTCGATAAGAGACTTTTAGCTAAATCCTCGCCAAGCCTATGATGAATATGTAATATAAACTAATTTATAAGTAAAAAAGAACCACCAGATGGAAACACAGTTTCTGTGAAGACAACACTTCATCCACATTACTTCACCTTGCATACAAGGAGGTAGGTTTAAAAATAAACAAAATGTGTGTAAATATAGTAGATGCACATATGAATAGTTTAAACACTCAACTCTGGGCGATTGACATATTGGTTCTTAATTTCAAAGGCTATAATGACAGGAATAGTATCCACTCAGCATTGACTGGCACTGTGATACAGCTCCAGGAAGGGCTGTGCCTTCTTCAAGGTGGAAACAAGCCAAATGAGAACTGCAAAAACCAAGAACGGATTACTAAATTGAAAAGCTAACAGAAGACATATGCACAGTAAACAATATGGGGCATTGCTAAATAAAATATAATTTAGTAAACTGAAATAGTGAAATTAAAAACTACTGAGGCATAAAAGGAGAAATTCTACAGCCCATGAGTCAGAAAGACATGTTAATCTTACAGATTTTTCTTTACATCATGATTCCAAGGTAAGAGGATGTAATCTAAGCAGAGTTTCTATAAAAATTAAGATAATTCCGTGACACGTTAAAAATATGTGCCCAATCAACTATTAAGCTAGTTCAGTTTTGTGTTGGCATAACATCATTAATTTAAATAGTCATACTGGCATAAAACTGGAGTAACACGGTGGTGAATCTGGTCACTAGTTTATATCGCAAGTGTGAGATCTACATGCCTCTTTTTAACTTTTTTTTTTTTTTCATTTCCCACATTTGGGAATAGGCTATTTATAATCCTATTTTAAAAGGTGTGTACCCAGGGCAGGGTAGCTTATAGCATCTTATAAAACTGAATGCATCAATATGCATATTAATATGTAAATATCTGGGCTAGAGCATTGGCTGGTGTAAACCAGTGGGTTCAGTAGCTTTATACTGATTTGTACAGTGAAGATCTGGCTCATACATAAACTTTTATTTTTAAAATGTGTATCTGGGTGACTACATTGTTGCCCCTCCTTCTAAAACAAGTGTCTTATTCCTGACACCATCATCACCTGTCTGCCAAAGGGGCTGCAGGTGAGTTTCCTGGTGTAGTATAAATCAATTATATGTAGTGTGGATATATTTACACATCTACACCAATCCTGGAACAGAGGCAGTCACAAACAGCATACAGGCAAACCTACCTTCAGAAATCTCAGCTCACTTACTAAAGACTGGTTCCCAGGAAGTAATTCTGCACCAAGAACCTATTCTAGCAGAGAAAGCACATCTTCCTTCTGCTTGCAACAGCTTCCTCTACCCAGAATATTACACAATGAAAAAAAAATCAACAATACAGTCTTTCTTCCTAGACTAAAAAATGTCTTGCAGATTAAGGAAAAACAACCTGGAACACTATAACTGTACCACCTACTGACATCTGCCATATCAATGTAATCAGCGGGATTTCTTTTTGTTTATTGTTCATTCATCTATCATAGAAGGACTAGACTGAATCTTCCAAAACTGGATACGCAGTTTTAAGGTATCTAAGTATTCCATTCTGGATACTAGACTACTATGTATGCATCCATTTTCTATATTCTCTCATTCTTCTTCTACTTTTCCCCTTACCTCCTATGCACAATGGTCTGGCAGAAGAACATCATTTTAGAGCTCACTGTATCATTAATTTTAATTTGAAATTCTATTAAACCAAATTATTTTGTTTAATAATATGCACAAAATATATGTAAGTAACCCTTGATTGTATTTTGTTTTTTTTTCCAGCATTCATTGGTTTTTTTTCCCCTGTAGCAGTTAATGCAGGTGGTATCCTATGTTATCTATGCATATTTGCATTTGCTGCTGTTTTTTAGTCAAACAGTGTTATTCCTTTGTGTTTCTGTGTACTGTGTGTTGTGTTCATATAATTTTTGGCAATTTGTCCTACAGTGTGATATATTATTTTGGAGTGTTTTGGTACAATATGTGAGGTGATTTCTCAAATAAAATGAATTTCTACAAGAGTCAGGCAATTGTAATAGAAATGTAACTGAAATATATTTATAAATACAATCGTGTATTTATATACCTTTGAGGCAGGTATATAAATAATATATACTTAATATGTCTGCCAATAGATGCTGATGGCTGTTTTCAATATGGCCTTTTTTAGCATCCCTCCCGACTTTTTCTCCCAGTCTCAGTCATTCGTAAACTACAATTTTATATTATCCAGTCTGTATCCCAAGTTTCTCAACAACCAGATCTGGACACCCCCGCACTCTGCCTCTCATACCACATTTATATAACAACTAATAACCCCAATAATGCAGATTTACTAAAAATAACAAAATTTAAAATTTACAGATTGGAAAACTGAGAATATGTGACTTGCCCAAGGTCACACATCAAGTCAGCCTCAAAGTACGGCCCAGAACCCAAGTTGCCTGACTCCCAGACCATTCACCTCATAATTACCACCAACTAAATAAAAGTGTAGTCACTGTTTTTATCAGATGTTCCTCTGCCTCTCCAATATGAAAGACAAAATTAATGTGGTTTGGTGCAGGCTGTATATTTCTATAGTTACTGTTTACAATATATATAATACAAAAGTAAATAACAAATTAAAATTGTACCTATTGAATTTTCCCACACTAGAGAAAAGATAGAATTCTATTGTAATGCATGTAATGGTTATCAGTAACAAAAGCTGCTGAGCATGGATTCCTTATTGTTCTCTCTGGCTCTCAAACTCACTAATATAGGCTTTCGGGCCTGCCTTTGACTCCATATTTTGTCTCACTAAATCCATACTTGGACTAAGCATTTATTCAGAGGATTACATTTGAATTTCAACTTGCCATTGGCTTGTGCAGATCTTCCCAAAAGTGCCCCATATTTTCTTTAAACTGACTCTCCTTGAACAGCTGCTATGTGATTGACAAATTAGAGAGGAAAAAAAGCAGCTGGTGACACCATACTGTATATGTAGGTATTAAAAGAGGATGAGATAAGATAAAATTACAAAGGCTATCAGTCATGCTTCAGGACATAAACCTATTAGCAGCTGGGATTCGAAAAAAATCATGTTAGGAAAATTGTTTGTGAATCTGTGACTTATGTCTTACTGTGAAATATTCAACATTAGCCACTGCCATAGTCAAACTACTAGTATAGAAATACTGTTTGACGGCTCTAGCATTTTTTTCAATTTGGGAACTATTACCTGAGTATCTAGCATTTATTCTAATCACATCTAAATTGTTGTCTGGTTTCATTCAGTATTACATGGTTAGACAACTACTTGATCTACTATCTTCTTATATAGATCTGATTTTTTTAGAGAGCAGTTAATACATGCATATATATCTGCCCATGCTGATGATTACAACAGCAATATATAAATTAATTGTATTCTGTGTTGTAATATAAATCAATATATTTGAAAACACAGAAAAGTATCAAAAATATGTATTAAATTTCAATTGATATTGTATTAACAGTGTGATTAATCTTTTAAATTACAGTTAATTTTTTGAGTTAATCATGTGAGTTAACTGTGATTAATCGACAACACACATACACACATATATATATGTTCCCATTATGTCTCATTGCCCCATTCTGCTTTATAAGTTTTGTAAAAGTGGCAATATATATGTATATGTGTGTGTGTTGTCGATTAATCGCAGTTAACTCACATGATTAACTCAAAAAATTAACTGTGATTTAAAAGATTAATCACACTGTTAAACAATACAATATCAATTGAAATTTAATACATTTTTTGATATTTTTCTATGTTTTAAAATTGATTTATATTACAACACAGAATACAATTAATTATATTATATTGCTGTTGTAATCATCAGCATGGGCAGATGTCTTCTGGAATGGTGGTTAAAGCACGAAGGGACATATGAAACTTTAGCACATCTAGCACAAAAATATCTTGCGACGCTGGCTACAACAGTGTCATGTGAACACCTGGCTCACTTTCAGGTGACACTATAAACAAGATGGGCAGGATTATCTCCTGCAAATTGTAACCAAACTTGTTTGTCTGAGTGATTGGCTGAAGTACACTGAGTAGACTTGTAGGTCCTAAAGTTTTACATTGTTTTATTTTTGAACGTAGTTATTTTGTGTACATAATTCTACATTTGTAAGTTCAACTTACAAAAGAGCTTGCACTACAGTACTTGTATTAGGTGAATTGAAATATACTATTTCTTTTGTTTTTTTACAGTGCAAATATTTCTAATAAAAGATAAATATAAAGTGAGCACTGTACACTGTGTATTCTGTGTTGTAATTGAAATCAATGTATTTGAAAATGTAGAAAACATCCAAAAATATTTAAATAAATGGTATTCCATTATTGTTTAACAGCGCAATTAATCATGATTAATTTTTTAATCACTCGACAGCCCTAATATATATATGTGTTTGTGTGTGTGTATGTGTGTGTGTGTGAATTGTTATACCAAAATGGACAAATAATCTTTCAGTAGCTTGGCTCCCTGTGTGTGCGCGCGCGCACTGTTTGCTAGACAGTGACTTCAAATCTGGTTTCAAAAAATAGAACCTCAGAGAAAGATAAGTCTTTTTAGTCTCAAAATGAATACTAAGATCAGTGGATCAGACTTTTGTAATATCTCATTAACCTTGTAAAAAGCGACAAAGAGTCCTGTGGCACCTTATAGACTAACAGACATATTGGAGCATAAGCTTTCATGGGTGAATACTCACTTCGTCAGATATGCACCCACAGGACTTTTTGTTGCTTTTTACAGATCCAGACTAACACGGCTACCCCTCTGATCATTAACCTTGGTTAGTCATAGCCTCCCTGTGCAGTACTACCCAAGTATGGCAAGGCTCTGGCAACAAAATTTCAACACAATATTGAAATAAGTTTACCCTGTAATATATTAAGAATAAATGATAATGAAAAACCTATATGCAGTCTTGATGGTTACCATACTCTTACTGCACATAGCTCGTATTCTAAATACATGGGGAATCATGCAAATGATAGCTAGGCTGAGCAACAGTCGGGACCACATGATTTTATTAATTATATTCATCTTTCCTCCTCACTACCCTTCTACTTTTTGTTTAAGTCATTTGTTGAAGTTCATATCAAATTATATCTGCTCACTGAGGCAGGTATAATAATTTCTTTTGTATTTGTACCTTGTCAAGCACAATAGTGCCCTGCTCCTATCTGCGACCTTTGGGACTACCACAATTCAGATAATAAATAATGTTATTAATTATAACTATTAATCTCAGGCACCATTCTATGTTAATGATATTATATGATTTTTGATCTCAATAACCTAACTCAGGGATTGGCAACCTTTCGCACGCAGCCCGCCAGGTTTGTTTACCTGCTGTGTCTGCAGGTTCAGCTGATCATGGCTCCCACGCCCACTCCTTCCCAGTGGGGGCTATGGAAAGTGGCACGGGCTGAAGTATGTGCTGGCTGCCACTTCCCACTGCCCCCATTGGCCTGGAGCGGCGAACTGTGGCCAGTGGAAGCCACAATCGGCCAAACCTGCGGACACGGCAGGTAAACAAACAGACCTGGCCCGCCAGGGTGCTTACCCTGTCAGGCTGCATGCCAAAGGTTGCTGATCCCTGACCTAATTGATGAGTGATGAGCATTATATTTTACATCACAGCTCTTTGCATTAAAATGACATATTGTAGACTGCTGTAAAATTCACTTATCTGATATACACCTGTCACTAAAATGCAGCTGTACTCACAATTTCTTCATCCTTCTAGAAATTAAAAGGTACAGTTTGGCATAACTTATTATTTATTCCACTTTTAAAACATCTCATGCCATTTCCCATGAGAGCTTCTGATGGGTTTAATACCTCATGTTACTATTCCTAGTGTTAATAATTACACCTCTTCATGGTAACTCATGCAATGTAGAATATTAGGATTACATTATCTTTTGACAATCTGGCTAATAATGTGTGTCACACTAAACTATAATTAGTGTATTCCATATAGGCCATCATAAAACCTTTTTTACCCACTGCTAGATGATGCACATGATATAGAGGTTATCTACAAGATCAAGAATGCACCAACCCATAAGATATACCAGATTCATGTTCAATTTTCTTTCATAATGTTGATGAATTTCACAAGTAACTCCAAGCCACCTTGTTCCCTGGACAACGATGAGTGTCTTTGTGGAAATATTATTCACCTGTTCAGCTAATGTACAGTATCTGGGGTGAAATATAGGTCACATTAAAGTCAACAGAGAAATTTTTATTGACTTCAGTGGTTCCATAATTTCACCCCTACTCATTGTTTGTTTCCTCAATCAGCTTATACACACTCTTGTTTACATCCCATGCCCCAAGAAATTCTATTCTATTCTATTCTTTTCTATTCTATTCACCTAAACAAAACCTACTGACATGTGTACATTAGTTAATCTGCACTTCATTTTACCTTTTAAATAGCTGAACTTGTTGAACTCATTTTGATGCAGCTTTTTTGGCTTTGGCTCCAGAAGACCCTCATCCTCTATGTGTTACCCATTTGAGCGATGACTAAAGACCATGATCATCTCATGTTTAAATGCAACTACTAAATTTTAATAAAAAGTGTGACTATAATAAGACCACCTGATTTGTGAAGAACTAGGGAACAGAGGGCAGCAAACAGGGGAGCTTGAGAGTGAGATCTCCTGCTGAGGAAACAGCAAGCAGTAATACTTGAGGTGAGTGGGTAAGCCTTCTTGTCTGACTGGTTTTTCTTTTAGCTTAAAGTTTACAGTGTGATCTCTTGGGGATTGTGTGTTTGGGTATGTCTAAATAGCAAAGAAAAACCTGCAACTGGCCCTAACCAGCTGACTTGGGCTTGCCAGGCTCCGGCTGCAGGGCTGTTTCATTCCTGTGTACATTTCCAGGCTTCGACTGGAGCCCAAGCTCTGGGACCATTTGACCCCTGAGCCTCTTGAGTTTCAGTAGGGCAACCACTCTTGCCAGCTTGTTGGTATTTCTGCAGTTCTGTGCACTGTGGTAAAAAGTGCTTCCAGCAATTCCTGTCCCTGTCTCCGCAGGTTCTTGAGAAACTCTGAAGGAATGCCATCTACAGCTTTCCAGCTTTTGGTTTCTCACAGCACAACATTGATCTCCTCAACAGACTATAGGGAGGAGAGTGGAGATCACTCAGGGCATTGGTGATGGTTTCTATGGAATTGCTGCTGGACCCTCCTGGCATGTGATCTTGTCTGATAGTGTGTTGCTGTTAGAAAGAAGATAAGAGGTGACATCATTTGCAGTCACCTTTGCCGGGCTATGTGTAACAGGCTAATATCCTCCAAGTTGCCACAACACAGCCCATACTTTAGGGTTGGGTGGGTGAAATCAAGACTTTCAACATTCTTTCCACCTTTCCAGGTACACCAAATTCAAGGACTCAAGCAGCGCAGTGGCTTTATCTGGGTTGCTGCTCTTGGGTGACAGGGGATGTATCACTTGATAATTACCTGTTCTGTTCATTCCTTCTGAAGCATCTGGCATTGGCCTCTATGGAAAGACTAGTGGGCTAGATGGACCTTTGGTCTGACCCAGTATGATCGTTCTTATGTTATGTTTTTATGTTCCTTTCATATTCCCTCATACCATTCATACCAATGTCGTCTGCTGGCCACTGGTCGTTGCATTACTGACCTCCCAGTCAAAATAGCAATGATTATACATACAGAAACATTTAGAATACTTATTTAGGCATCCACTGCTATGTGACCCACTCCACAAAGCCTAAATACAGACCTGTTCCTTAAAAACACACTGTCGTCTAACTAGTTAAATGTGTTAATGCTGAAGAAAAACACACAGGTACACTATGTAAGATTATTCTTTTATTCTAAAAGGTGACTTGAATTTCCTCAACTTGCCTTCTATTGCTGAAATCACCCTACCTATTAATCCACTGCACCTCCAGACTACTGTGATCTAACCATAGTACTTCTAACATGCTGTATGGTCCTGCTACATTTACTTCGAAAATTCTTTATTTCTATAATAAGTTTTTTGAGGTACCATTCAGTTAATCATCTATAGACTTTCACTCTTAGGCCATGGCTACACTGGTGCTTTACAGTGCTGCAACTTTCTCGCTCAGGGATGTGAAAAAAACACCCCCCCTGAGCACTGCAAGATACAGCGCTGTAAAGCGTCAGTGTAAACAGTACTGCAGCGCTGGGAGCGCGGCTCCCAGTGCTGCAAGCTACACCCCATGAGGATGTGGAGTACATGCAGCTCTGGGAGAACTCTCTCCCAGCGCTGGCACTGGGACTACACTCACACTTCAAAGCCCTACCACGGCAGCGCTCCCGCAGCAGCACTTTGAAGTTTCGAGTGTAGCCATACCCTTAGAGGCATTTTGTTGGGAACAGATCAAGAAGAAGACTTTATAATATCTAGCATTTTCCAGAAATACTTGGAAGTGACCCATTTGTTCCAATTCACAGGACTAAAGAGTTGGTGTTAAATTCAGCACACACGCAGTGCAGCCTACCTTCACTTAGAATAATGCTAAGAATTCTACCAATTGTAGTGCCCCTGCAAAAAAGAGATCACTGTCAAAAGAACTCAGTCAAATCAAAACCAATAATTGAAATGGATTACACAAGAGTATTTATTCCTCACTGAGGACAATTAGCCAGCTAACTTCTTTTCCTCACATTTTTTAGCTGAAAATGTCTAAAAAGGTTTTAATATTGGGAAAGGTTAGTTTGTTCACTTGTCTTATGCCAAAAGAAAGCATTTAACTATTTTTGTTCAAACTTCCCTTTAAAAACATTTTTGGTTTCTGATAAAGTCCTCAAAATTTTGTAGAAAAAATTTGGTCATTTTTTCAATGGGAAAATACATTTCCATACCAGTTTTGTCACGGAGCAGATAAAAAATAGAGCCAAATTTTGCTTTTGTGATAGGTAGTTCTATTATATTGGATGAGTGCCCATGTCATGGTAAAGTCCTGGACAGCAAGGGAAAGCTCTTGAAATACCTAAAACCCATTGTCACAACGTGATTTGCTTCTCTAATAGCCTCAGGAGGAGGATTGTGAAGGAGCAACTGACCCCTACTCCATAAGGAAGCGCAGCAGACAGGTGCTAGGAATCAGCTGACATAGCTGAGCAGCCCCTCATGACTGGCCCACGCTCTCACCTGGAATTTAAAGGAGAGCTAAGGCATGAAAGTGGGAGGGGAAACCAGGAGAGAGGTTATTCTCTGGGAAACAGAGCACAAGACCGCAGACAAGCCTGTCTTCTATGTAACACAATACCTCCCCTGCCTCCCCTACCCACCGCCGGAGTTGGAAAGGGCCCTAGTTAGTATCTACCAGAGGCCAGATGACCTCAGTTGAAACCCCCTAATGAGACTGTTGTTAGTTTTGGTTTTGTATACTTTTCTTGCTTTTTGGAGGAGGACAATATACAGAGCCCTGAAGAAAGGGACAGAAACCTAACATGGGTGTGGCTGTCTATCTATCCCCAAGTGATGACTAAGGGGCATTCCATTAAGAGCTTTGAAGATCAAGATTAAGACTTTTAAATTGGTTCAAACTGAGAATTCTATGGGAAGCCAGTGAGGTGACAAGAGCACTGCGTCGACATGTTTGTACGGAAGTCTTACCTATTAGGTATGATGCTGCATGTTTCTTCAAGGCTGCAGCCTTCATTTCCAAATAGTGTGGACTAAAGTAAGAAGAGTATATTAAAGTAGTCAAACAGAGATGTCATGTGGATCACTGTTGCAAGTCCCTTTGATCAGGATAGAGGCCAAGTTTTTTGGCTAACTAAAGGTGTTTCTGACCACTATATCTACTCATGTATCCAGTAGCAGAGACTAGCCTGGAATGCTGAGGGCTGAAGCTTGAATTCCATCAGTGGGCACATGCTCTTTAAGGGTGATGTGTTGTTTACTAGCTTGTCTCAATGTTTTCTCCTATGACCTAGTTTCACCTCCATTTGTACTATGTTAAACTTTTAACAGCTGCTGTTCACTCAAGTACTGATTTTTCTTGGTCACTGGGACAGGCAGAGGATGATACACTTGGTATTCAAACTGAAGTAAAAGTGACATTGTAATGACACTGTATGCTGCTTTTTTTGTTTCGGCTCCAAGGAGAATGTCCTTGGCTCAGATGATCTTTTCCAGAAAACAGGCTGATCATTCATTGCAGTGATTAGTAGCATAGACAAGAGTGCATCTAGTCCAGGATGATATCAATTTATTGTCCAAAATAGCTTTTCTGGGCATCACTTTGCAGTTGCTATGGCAAAGAAAAAAGTATACTCTATCACTTCCATGTATTTGGAGCAGATCTTACAAAGTCCATGTGATACAGCCTATCCAGGTCTGCTTTCACCAACATTATTTGAGTCCCTATCATTCACTTATTTTTCTGCCACTTGAACCACAGGATGATCTTTGGTGATGATGCAATGGCTGGGGTGCTTTGGCATTGTACCAATAGTAATGGAACATAAATGGTCATAGTATTTAACTTTTTCATCTGTAAAAAATCAAGAAGATCCTGTTTTGTAGCTTGAACCTCTTTTTGCCAGCAGGAGATATTTTAGCTTCAGCTTGGTGGAGGTGTTGGTCCAACAAGATGTGGGTATAGAATTATAGAATTGTAAGACTGAAAGGGACCCTGAAAGGTTTTCTAGTCCAGTCCCCTGCACTCTAAGACAGGGCTAAGTGTTATCTATACCATCCAGGTGATTTACACCTGTATACAAATATGCATTGTAAGTAACAGATGTGATTTATATGTTTGTACAGTACATGCATCTAGAAGTCTCAATGGGTGCAGTTTATAATTGAAGAAAAAAATTCCAAAGCTATCTTTCCACTTTCACAGATGACTGTCCCAGCTAACAAGACTTTCTGCAGCTATTAATTTTCCTTTCTTCATGTAGAAATTCCTGGTACTGATGATGAATAGAAATAGTCCAGAAAAGTTTCCGTAATGAAACAGCACCAATTTTTGACAGTTCCAATCATTTACCATACAACAAACGAACATGTGCTAGAACAGAAATAACTAGGATAAGGCATACTATCTTCTGTGTCATTTAGATATTGGCTTGTAGAAAATTTCACCCTTTTGAAAAGGTTACCCATTCATTTCTAAAGCCATTTAGCATTCTTACTGGAGCTAGAAGCTAGGGAAGGCTGATATAACTATTTCTAAATTTTGTTTTATTTGTTTGGTGTCTTTTCTTGTCAACAGGGATCACAGCCTCACTTATCATTTGGCAGCTGGTTTCTTTCAAGAGATTGTTACTTAAAATATATTTTTTTAAAATATTATAATTTACTGCTCAATGAACCTTGCAATAACAACATTTTAGCATCTATCCACCATGGCAGATGGCAAACTAATGAGGCCTGCTGTAGCTGCATACAGATATGTTCTGTTCACAACACTTTGGTGTTCCAAAGGGAGGTCAAAGAGTATCTTTTATCTTTTGTTGTATTCGATCCTTGAAAATCATAAAATAGATTATTAGAGAAAACACTTTTTGCACCTTTTAATTAGATTTATGAAGGTTTTTTGCATGTGATCGAATGACAGAGCTAAAAAAGACAGTACTATCTGCAGTATGCTCTGCCTTTTTTTACAGCAATAACTATTATTCCCAGATATTTCATAGCATTCTAGTTAAAGTGCACCTAAGAAATGAAACCAAAAATGCTTTTCCTGAGCATATCCTTTAGTCACTTCAGTGAATTTTAGTACATTCCTTTTATTAGTTTTCAGGTATTAGAGAGATAATTAACATTCTTACATGGTTTCTCCAGGGCCCAATCTGCCTTTTTTGCCGCCCCAAGCAAAAAAAAAAAGGGGGCGGAGGGGCGCGGCCGGGCGGCAAAGCAGGGGAAAAAACCAAACAAAACACTTTGGGGCCGGAGCGGCAAACAGGAGGAAAGGGGGAAAAAACAAAAACAGCGCAGCTGGGGCAGCACAGCGGGGTGGGGGGCAGGGGGAGAAACAACAGCGCAGCCGGCAAAGCGGGGAAAAAGCAAAGCAAAGCAAAACAAAACACCCTATAGGGCGGCCGGAGCCGGGGGGACTCCCTGTGCTGCAGAGTGCGCGCCCGGTCTAGTGTGGGGGAGAGAGAAAAGGGCGGTGGCCAGCGCTTCAGCGGGGCGCTTGTCCCACAACCCAGACCGCTGCGCCTTCTGCCAGGAGGGCTCCGATCCGCTTGGCAGGGCAGGAAGGACAGGGGCTGCCCTGCCGAGTTTGCTGCAGGGGCGCTCCCCTCCTCCACGCCGCCGCCCCCCACAGGGCGGCCGAAGCAGTGAATTAAACAAAAAAAAAAGCGGCCATTCAACGCTAGGATTGGGCGGAATATGCGCCCCCTAGAATCTGCCGCCAGAAGCACCAGCTTGCTCAGTTGGTGTCTGGAGCCGGCCCTGGGTTCTGCTCCTGGGCAACAATACATATTTTTGGAGGGATTCTATATGTTTCTACAACGCAGATGTTAAGACAGTTTTCATTAAATCTAGTGAAAAGCCAGCCTAGTATACTTTTATGATCAGGTGACCTGAACAGTAATACAATAACGCTAAATCATGAATCTCTTAATGCCTGATTCTGCTACCTTTACTTACATTGGTTTCAGTGGAGCTACTTGCAGCTGTGTGCTGCTCCCTGTGAGTAAAGGTATGGGTTCTAGCCTTGATAAATAAAATCCCGTCTTGATTATTTTACAGCCTTTCCTAATGTTGATCTCAGACAATGTTATTGAGCAGACATGAAATCAAGTTTGAAGCTATTCCAGCAATGATTCCTCAAATTGGAATTACACAGTTTAAATATTTGGTTTTAAATGGTTTTTTTTAAATTCATAGATACATAGAATTCAAGTTTTATGTTTAATGTGAAACGTAGCTTTCTTTTTAATACAAATTCATTGGTTCACTGATCCAGAATGCTATCTTGTATGATACTGTGTCAATATTATACAAGTATGACTATTACTGAGCACATCATGTGGGATAAGTGTGAGCTTTCAAGTAATTAATTTTAAAAAGGCAATAATCTGTATCAGAACTTCAGCTGTACTTCAAAGCTCTCATTTTTTCAGCTCTTTTGGCAGAATTTTTTTTTTTTTAATCTATGGCTTACAAGACATCTACTGTAGTGTTGGACAAAAGACATCATTAACTCTATATCCCCGGCTGCTTGAAAGGATTCTTACAGTACCTTAGACTGTTCAATATTTTTAATAATAACAAAAGTTATTAAAACTGATTTATTTACTATAAATTTTTAGGGCTAGATTCTTCTTTCTAGAAGCCCATTCTACACCAGAGTAACTCCACTAACTTCATTGCAGATACTCCTGATTTACACCAGTGAGAAGAGATTCTTAGGCCTTTGGAGTAAGAGTATAAAAACCTGATTTTAACTTAACTAACTTGTAATTTAACACTGCTCAATAATATCAGGACACAACAATGGAAGATTAAACCTATTTCTTTTGTCCAAAATGTAAAATTTGATCATTCTAGTTCTTTATCCTTCCTCAGTAGCCCCATGGGCTGTCTTTCTCACCTTTCAGGCGAATAGATTGCTCTGAAATGACCTGACTGAATGGTTTTGTGATGATTTCAGAAGAATAATGGTCAAGGCAGGGCCGGCTTCAGGCACCAGCCGACCAAGCACGTGCTTGGGGTGGCACCTCATAAGGGGTGGCCAATCTTGGTTCGGTGGGGCAGTGCTCAAGATTTGTATTTTTTTTTGGTTTGGCGGGGCGGTGCTCTGGTGGCAGAGGTGGTTAATTTTCTTTTTGGTTCAGTGGGGCAGTGATCCAGAGGCGGAGGGTTGATTTTGGTTTGGCGGGGCAGGACTGGTTTTTTTGTTGTTGTTGGGTTTGGTTCGGTGGGGCGGCACTGGGGGAGGGTTGGTTTTGGTTCAGTGGGGTGGTGCTCTGGGTTTTGTTGTTGTTTTTGGTTCGGCAGGCAGCGCTTTGGGGAGTTGTTTTTGGTTCGGCGGGGTGGCACTGGGTTTTTTGTTGGTGGTAATGGTGGTTTTTGTTCGGTGGGGCGGCGCTCTGGGGGCGGTGTGATTTTCTTTTTGGTTCGGCGAGGCAGCGCTGTGGGGGGGTGTTTTTGGTTCAGCAGGGCGGCCCTTTTTTTTCTTTGCTTGGGGTGGCAAAATATTTAGAGCCGGCCCTGGGTCAAGGAGAGGAAAACAATGTCTCCCAAGCTTTTGCCTGTGCTCACTCCTTTGCTGTCATCTTAAAATCCATATTCTTACCCTTACCTCTTCTATCACCCATTGACTTCAGTGGAAAGATCAAGCAAACAGTCTTCTTATATAGTCAAAGCTATTATAACTGTACACTAGCTTCATCACTGATTTACAATGAGAAAAGCAATTGATTGCTCTACTGAGAAAACCAGAGGGCTGTATATCTTCCCTGTAATGCAAATTAGATAGTTTCTAATCATGTCTGCCACAACATAGAAAGTAGAAGTAGAAAAATCCTCTAGGAGCCTGAGAGACCCTTTCTCTCACTATACCTTTCTGCATACTTATAGATCCCTGTGGCAATGCCAAAATCAGTGCTTCCTTAAGGGAAATAACCTACATATTAATTTTACCAGTCTGAATGTCTGTGTTTATCTACATATTATTTAGGGGATATTTAAAATGTCTACTCAACATAAGAGGCTTTTAAGAATATCATTAAATACTGAGTAATCTATTCATTATCTTAATAATTTGCCATGTAATGCAAATTATAGTCAAAAGCTGCTCAATCAGTATATTTTTGGAAAAGTCATGTGGAGAATCAACATTAAACAAGTATTTGCTTTCAATTAGGCATGTGTGATTTTCATACAGCCTGTCATTTGAAAATATAATTTGCACATTAATTCTAAATTGCAGTAATCTCGTAGACTAGTTGCTTGATAGTCTTTCATTTGACAACAATATTCTTGTATCCCTAGATGGTGCTATATGTACCTCTATTGAAAGGAGCCATATAAGTAATTTTAGTATAAAATTACAGAAAATCCTATGTAAGACATAACTACTAGAACCAAACAAATATAGAAAAAAAATCCCTCTAGTTTCGCTATAGGCCAAAAAAGAATGTGTTGTCATATGACTGTAATCATGAGAAAGTTATTTCTGTGCTGTATTTAGTAGGAATAACAAAAATAAGTACTATAGAAAGCAACCCACATGTTGGGGGGAAATGTCAGGCCATTTCCTTGGTAGGTTTAAAATGGCAAAGCTCCTTTAATATCACTAATGCTGATTTACAGTAGCTGAGGATCTAGTCCTTTAAATATGTTTAGCAAATTTTGTTTTTGCCTTACCTTCAGTCACATTGAATTGCTATATTTATGGGCCCATACGTGAATATGCAAAGTATGATTTTTAATAGCTATGTATTTTTAGCCAGAAAAACAGAACAACAGATTATCAGCCATTGAAGAGAAGAATATGCTGGGCCTTTTCAGTAAGCAGCAGCTGCTCTTTTTCAGTAGAAGTGGATTGGTACCAAATTCAGTACAGATTTGCCTTATCTATTGATGAGTAGCTTTATCATGGTGTAACACGTTCTGGGATGAAAACTAGGCCTTGATCTTGCAAAAACGTATACATATGAGTAACTATGTGAGTCTACTAAGTGCATAAAGTTATTCATGTGCATAAGTGTTTGCAAGATCAGGTCCTTAGGATTGTAACATTATTATGTATTATTGTGTAAGTTGAGCATTGAAGTATTGAGTCTTGGATTTTGTGATTGCTTTTACTAATATGTATATTTTTGTTTGCATTACATGGGTGCTTAAAATTGCTTTGTACTGACTCTTTGTGTGGTTTCATTTAGGTCAATTGTTCGTATAAATATGCTAAAATATTTTAATTTGATATAGTCATTTGATTACTAATGGCAGTCATTAACCACCCCCTTCCCCGGTACACACACACACTGACACCCACACACTGAAAATCTGATACCTATTGTGATTAGATGAGTTTTCTGCTATTACATGAGAACTGAAGCTGATTTCAAAATAATGTGTATTTAAATAACAGTAAGAAATGAAATACATCACTGCTTCCTACTCAAGCATTAGGCCTGGCTGCACTGACTGCCTCAGTACCTGCACCTAGTTTGTATGTGTGTAAGAAATAGAAAGCGAGATTTTGTATGAATCCATTTACAGTGTGGCACTGCACAGAATATGTGGCAAGTTTAAACATCCTGCTGGGCTTTATTGATGTGGTTCATGGAAATCACTCACAAAGGCTAATTTAAAATTAACTTCCTCCAAAATAGACATAAATGAGAAACAGGAGGACACAGTATAATGACATACAGACCTGACTTTCTTCTCATTTACATCAGCAGTAACTCCATTGACTTTAACCGAGTTACAGTTGATGTCAACGAATGAGATTGGAGAATATGGCTAATGCTCATTTTTACATGACTATCAGGACAATCTGCACTCTACCGCTGTTAGTGGCGCAGCGCACTACATTCAAACCAGAAATCTTGACCCAGACTCTCATGTATTTGAGATCACGTCTGCCTCCCGCAATTCCCTCTCCCCATATCCAAAAACAAAGACCTAAGGTTCCATAAGGCAAATGTAAAGTGATAGACTTAGGGAAGAAAAACAAAATGTATAAATACAGAATGGGGGATAACTGGTTGGCAGCAGCATTGCTGAGAAGGCTCTGAGAGCTGTGGTGGATCACAACCTCAGCCTGAATCAATAATGTGATGCTGTTGCAAAACAAGCAAATGAATTGTTGGGTTGCATTGACAGAGGCATAGCATGCAAGCCACAGGAGGTGATAGTACCACTCTACCCGGAGCTGGTTAGGCCTCAGCTGGAGTATTGTGTCTAGTTTTGGTCACCGCTGTACAGAAAGGATGTAGAGAAACTGGGAAGTATCCAGAGGAGAGTGACACTGTTGATCAAGGTGATTGAATACAAGCCATATGAGCAGAGACTGAAGGAACTGGTTTATGTTTAGTTTGGAAAAGAGGAAATTAAGGGGTACATGATAGCAGTCTTCAAATACTTAAAGGGCTGCCAAAAAAAAAGATGGAGAAAAGTTGTTCTCTCTCACCACAGAGAGCAGGACAAGAGGCAATGGGTTCAAACTACAGCAGAGCAGATTTAGATTAAATCTCAGGAAGCATTTCCTAACTGTAAGAACAGTAGGACAATGTAACAAACTTCCTCAGAAAGTCCTGGAATCTCCTTCTCTGGAGATTTTCAAAAACAGGCTGGATAGCCGTCTGTCTTGGATGGTTTAGACACAACATATCCTTCATCTTGGCAGCATTTGTGATTTCTTCTAACCCTCTAGTTCTGTGATTCTATGATAATGCAATATAGTAAAGCTAGACTTCCACAATGCAAATATATTCCTCATCTCACCCTATCTCTTCCTTTTGCCTATCTCTCATTCCTGCTGTCTTTCAAAGGAAACCCTCTTATGGTGTAATTATCTTTTGTTAGTTTCCATACCTCATAAGATTCAGAATGGGAAGAGGCAATATAAAGGATAAAAAGGGCAAATCTTCCCTAAAGGAATATGGTTTCATATAGTGGACAGAGTAGGGGCTTGCCAATGAATTCAGAGAAGTTGAACCATGCATAAGAGCCAAATGAAAAAAGTCACAGGCTGTCTGAGATACTTGGAGATGGGTAATGAAGGATAGGACTATTGACAATAAGAGTGGGTGGAAATTGATATGAAGCTTGACAGTGGAGGATAAGCAAGAATGGGCAGCTTTATGTAGAACATCCTAGGAGGTGACCAGGTGTTTAAATCTGACGTGCTGATGAGGCAATAGAGAGATCCAAAAAGTGGAGTGATATAATCAGATTGTCAGGCAACGAAGATTATATTATTGATTGTATTTTATATGTTCTGAAGAGGTGTAATGTGATGTGTTGGAGAGGCCAGTGAGGAGGATGTTGCAGTAATCGAGGAACAATAAAATGGGGCCTTAAACAAGATATTTTGCTTTGAGGATGTAAAGAGAAGGAAACATCTTGTGATGGTGAGCAGGAAGAAGCAGCTGGATTTGAATAAAGCCTGGAGGTGTAGCACAAGGAAAAGTAGCGTATCAAAAGTAATTCTCAGATTGTTGGATAAACAAAAGGAAGAATTGTGGTGATGTTGACAGTGATGTAGAACAAAGGTAATGGAAAATGTTTGGGAAGAAAGATTAGGAGTTCAGTTTTTTGTTACAAAAATTGCAGCACTGTCACAGCTTTCAGTTGATGGCTAATAAGGATGCCAGTGTACGCTCCACTTGCAACTCATTAAAAAAACACAGAGTCTTCAAGTCGTATATGCAATTTTTTTTCTGATTCATTGAATTACTATATACAGCAGTTTTCAAGTACTATCATACCGAATAGGTTGTGTTAATAAGGCATAACCATGAATAGATTCAAAGGCATAGTAAACGGGGTCCCTCCAGAAGGCATTGTGAAACTGAGGAGTCTACAGCATATTCTCACTTCAAAGGTAGCAGATCCACTGGCCAGTAAGAAGGTGGAGAGAAGCCATGGTCTTATATCTTCCTATCCCTTCCTTTTCTGAAGAGTCTAATATCCACAAGGACAGTACCCATCAGTAGCTCCCTGTCGGGTTAGAGGAGCAGAAACAACCTGTTCATAGCATTTCCCTTGTATCTGCTTACATGACACACGCTCCTTCCATTTTTCCACAGCTGCGTGTGCATTCTCTCTCTCTCTCCCTTTCTCTCTTTCACATACACATACAGAAGCCAACCAAACTGTGTCTGTTTAGGATGCATGTGGAGAATATATGCATTGTCAGACTCATGCACAGCAATTTTCTATCTCTCCATTACACATTTTACCTAATTATTACTTTATTATTATTTATACATGTGTTTAAAAGCCTGTAAATAACCTATTTCTGATACAAGTAACACTAGGACAAATGCACTTCTCTGTGGGGTTACATCACCATAAATGAGAGCAGAATTCAGCTCTGTAGGGCTTCATAAAGCCTATTACTCCTTCTGCTGCTGATTTGGAGATGTTATTTAGGTGCACCTTTCTCATTATCTGGCCCTGGCCCAAAAGTTCACAGGGCTATAATTAAGGTCTTCACATGCAAAAAAGTGAACGAAAAACTCATGAAACATTACCAAGTAGTGTTTAGAAACTAAACTTTAAAGGAGAACTTGCCAGGAAGATAGGAAATGATACAGGATCTGGAAGAGGTCTATGCCTTTGGGATATTTTGAAAGAGTCAGACAGCTGCTCAGGAAACTGAAAACATGCCACTATAGTCATTATTCCTCATGACTGTAGAGCAGTTGAAGTTGGGACCAATTCAAAGTGAGGGTCAAAAAAGCAGAAAGCATATCTTATTCTTCAGAACATACACTTGCAGGGAAAGCTTGACTGTCATGCCACATTAAACAAGTTTCTATTATGTGCAGAAAAACACAGAAAATATTAAACCATTACACACATGAGTAATTTCTGCCATATACTTTATAAAGAACAGATCATCGAGATAGTAATACTTATCATTTATATTCTATAGTGCTTTATATACACTATATGTCACTATACATCCATTATAAACATAAAATTTCATTTAAACATGTACTTTATGGCAATCATTCCAGCTGGACTCCTAGTAAGGGTGGCAGAGTCAGACCCATAAATATTAAGAATTAATATTTTGATCTGTATATGATCTATGTGAATACATTATGTATTGTGGCTAAAGCTAGCAACTAGTAAATGGGATTCTTGGATTCCATTCTTGGCTTCCCCACTAATTTGGAGCTCACTACTGCAAATAGGTGTGCCAAGGCACAAGGATATGCCAGGGCTGATCGATTTGCAGGATCTAGTTTTTGGGGAAGGAATTTGGCAAGCCACCTAACTTTCCTGCACTTCATGTTTCCTGTCTACAAAACAAATGTAATAATGCTTACTGAGCTCTAGTTAAGAGAGTGGTTTTCTGGTTTAATTAAACATTACACATTGTTTGTAAAATGCTTTGAATATCTTGAGTGACAGTTTGTAATTGATCACTTAATGCCCAAATATGCACCAGGTGTTACTTAAGCATTAAATATTCTACTAAGATATTATATTATAAAATACATTAAACATTACTTTTAATGGAACATTTATGGATTTAGGATAGGAAAAAAAGACAGCAACCACAGAGGAATATTACCTTCTTCTCAGGGTCATTCATTAGCAAACCATTTCTAACCTCATGCTTATTGATAGTCTTAAATTGCACATTTTTATACCAAACAAATGGACAAGCTTCCATTACATATCCAACAGTCTCTTTCAGACTACATCTGTGTAAATAGCGAGTGAACCCGCTGTTTTATCCTACAGGAACCTATCAGCAAAACTTAATTAAATGCAAAGACACTATTGCATTTAATACATTGTAAAGATACCTGATACTTTGGTGACAAATTAATTTCATTTCTATCAACAGAGACTAGATGAGTATGCTGGCTAAGAGACTAGAGGAACCCACTACGTATTGATCAACCTACTCAATAAGGGACAAAGTTTGAACACCTCACTCACTCTGGTGAGGAATTACCCACTTTTACCTATGGCATCACAATCTTTCCCTAAAAATGCACAGGAAATAGTCCTTGGATTTATAACATGCTGAAATTATGGGAAAATAAAAGAAAATTACTCATTTCAAAACTGACCATTGTTATTCTAGCATAGCAGACAGTATACCAAACATCACCAAAGGGTACCTCAGGAACAAACTGAACTCCTATTTTAAGGGCAGCCAGGATCAGAGTCATGAATAAGTGGCCTGAATTCAAGGATAAAGGGGAATGTGTAGTTATGGCACCCGAACGGTGCCATAAATAGCCAGTGAGGACCTGTGAGGGCATGGAGGACAGGTGAGGGATACTAACTCTGCTTTCATAAGGAGGAGGGATGATCACATGCAAAAGAAAGACAGGGACTCAGGAATTGTGGGTTTATTTCTCTGCCACAGACTTCTAGTGTGACCTGTGTAATTTTTTTAAAAATTCCTGTGTGTGTCAGTTCCCCAAATATAAAATGTGATATTTCGCTACCTCACAAGCATATTATGAGGTGCCCATACAGTGTGGTGATGGGACCACATAAAAACCCAGGTAGATAGAGCTACACACCAGGAAGTATACAGAACCCCATTCAACCTGAAATTTTGCTTCACTGACAAAGAATAAAAAATATATCTCCAGTCCAGAACATTTTTCCTCAGACAATTTTCCTTTTAAAATGTGTACTTAAAGTTAAAGGGTTTTGTTTTTTTGTTTTGTTTTTTACTGAAGCAATAATTATTTCTATGACAATCCAAACATAAGGGGCTTTGGGTGATTACTGCCACGGAATCAATGAAGCTTCCAGTGTTGCTACCATGCAGCTCTTATTAAAATTCATGCCAGCTACTGAGCATTCAATTCTTTCACTAGCAAATGATTAAACAGTGAAAGGAAACATGAGCAGGAAGAAAGATCTGTTCCAAATACTCTTGCATGATCCCCCTTGCCAGGGAAGTGATTCCTTGGCCCTTGTATATTTGGCTTGCAACCTCTATTCAGCTTTCATTTTTAAACCATGAATAATGTGTCACAGTGTCAAGTGAAAATGAATGAAAACAAATGGAGGATTATATTTTTAACAATGAAATGAACAGTGTCTAAAACTTTCTAAAAGGTATTCAAAATAGCAATGTACGGTGTTGGGAGTTGATTTTAGGACTCTGCTGCAGTCTGTAAGTCAAAATATAGGATTCTACTCACAGGTTCTGGGACATTTCCCAGAGGTAAAAAAGTTTTCACAAAAATAGAAAAGATATTCAAAATATTAAAAATCAGTTATTGATTATCTTTAAACTGGAACTAGGAAAAGGTTTAACATCTGGCTCTGTCCATTTATGGGTATAACAAGAATTTACGGACTTACAGAAGTAAGTATTAATTAATAAAAAGCTTGGAAGAGATGTAACTTCTCATGATGTAGAATGTATGGGAAGATTATTCCACACCTGCCTATTTCAGGGTTGTTTCTTTCACCTTTCCATAGTACTCTCTACTGTTGGAAACAGGATACTGAGCTAGATGGATGTTGCATCTGATCCAGTATTCTAATTCTTATATATTTTCTTTCTCTCTCTCTCTCATTCATTTCAGGAACTTTAAAGATCAAGAAGAAAGTCAAACTTTCTAACTTCACATTGTTTATTTTATTTTCTCTTTCCCACCTTCCAATAAAAATTGATTCACTACGTGAAAATTTCAAGAAAACCCATTCTAAACAATATTTATTCATGGTAAGTATTTCACAGCACAAGAAGGTGCCCTATTTTTCTAATGTTAGATAATCCCAATTAAGAATTGCAAAATAAAGATTTTACAGATTTTATCTGCAGAAAACAAAAGGCATCAACTGATGCCAAAAAATTACTGAAGAGAAAAGAAGTTAAGATTATGATACTTGTTTACTACTTATTAGATAAAAACTGTTGTGTCTATTAAGAGTTAATATTTCCCACTATATAAAAATGAGGAGAGAGGAATTTGGCTCTTTGACTGTACCATTATAAAGTTTTCCTTATCTGATACATTATTCACACATCACCCCCTTTCCATTTTCTTATTTCCTGGTTTTCAGCCAAAAACCTTACTGCTGTAATTACAGCTACTATTTCTATTTGCTCTGAATTAACGTGGAAACATTCCCAGGCAAGATGGCAGTATATTGGCTTGAGTGACTGAAACAAGTAGCTGTTATTTCAGTACACTAGCAGCAGTGCAGGAAGTTGTTAACCATGCTCAATAGCTGTTTTGAAGCTACCGTGGAAGGTTTTAATAAAGGCAGATATTCCTGCACATAGACACATATCCCCTTAGTTAGAACCTGGAAGCTCCTGATCAGTATTGAGTGCTACCGGGGTACAGCACCAGTCAGATTCAGCCCAGCCCTTCAGGGAAAAGAGCTGTCAGGGATAACCCAGCATGAACATGTGGGAAGGATCACTGTAATTTTACAGAAATCAGTGGGTTGAGAGGGGAAAACACCATAAATGAGGAACCATAACCAGGAGGTCACATGTCGTTGTCAGTTGTAGCACATCATTGAAACAAAGACACCACGTGAGTCTAGCAACTTCAGTGATGGTCAGTTTTTTCTCATTTTAAATTCTTTATTTGCTCAATAGAGTAGATGCTGAAACAATTGGTTATGTGGTGCAACTAAATGATGTATCTAAGGCCTGGTCTACGCTGTGACTTTAGGTCAAATTTAGCAGCGTTACCTTGATTTAAGCTTGGACCCGTCCACACAACAAAGCCCTTTTTTTCAACTTAAATTTATTTATTTATAAACTTCAGTTTATTTACTCCACCTCCAACAAGGGGATTAGCACTGAAATTGGCCTTGCTGAGTCGAATTTGGGATAGTGTGGACGTAATTTGATGGTATTGGCCTCCGGAAGCTATCCCAGAGTGCTCCATTGTGACCGCTCTGGACAGCGCTCTCAACTCAGATGTACTGGCCAGGCAGACAGGAAAAGGTCCACGAACTTTTGAATTTAATTTCCTGTTTGGCCAGCGTGTTTGCAGAACTCATGCAGAGCTCATCAGCATGATGTGCACATTGCCGGGGCACGTTGCCCGGCCTGTACTTTGTGAGAAGTCTATGACCATGTCCCTCTCGTCACCATGCTGCCGTTGCCTCCTCACCTGGTGTTGCACAAAACCATTGTCTGCCATTGCTCTGACAGAGGGAGGAGTGACTGACAACATGGCTTACAGGGGAATTAAAATCAACCAAAGGGGTGGCTTTGCATCAAGGAGAAACACAAACAACTGTCACACAGAATGGCCCCCTCAAGGATTGAACTCAAAACCCTGAGTTTAGCAGGCCGTTGATTTCTCAAAACAAATTGGGTCAATTTCTTATTTTGATTCATCTATCTTTTACATCTTAGGCTGGCAGCAGACGGTGCAGTATGACTGCAAGTCATCATCATCTCCTGGCTGCTTGCCAAAAGATGGTGCAGTACGAGTGCTAGCCATCATCATCTCTCCTGTGTGCTCGGCAGAAGAGAGGAATGATCTGGTTGAGTCACTTCCATATCTGCGCAAGTGCCTCTGACCATTCTCACCGAGGTTGGCAAAAGGAGCACCCAGGAATATGATAACGATGGCTACCAATCATAATGCACCATCTGCTGCCAAAAGGCAATGAGCTGTTGCTGTGTAGCATTGCAGTCCCACATCTGCCAGCACCCAGGAGATGTACGGTGATGGTGAGCTGAGTGGGCTCCATGCTTGCTGTGGTATCGTGTCTGCTCAGGTAACCCAGGAAAAAAGGTGTGAAACAATTGTCTGCCATTGCTTTCACGGAGGGAGGGAGGGAGGGAGAGGGAGACCTGACAACATGTACCCAGAACCACCAGCAACACTGTTTTTGCCCCATCAGACATTCGGATCTCAACCCAGAATCCCAATGAGTAGTGGAGCCTGTGGGAACGTGGGATAGCTACCACAATAAACACTCTAGAAGTTGACGCTAGCTTCGGTACTGTGGATGCAGTCCACCGACTAAATGCACTTAGAGCAGTTTGTGTGAGGACACACACAATTGACTGTATAAAAACGATTTCTAAAAAAAGACTCCTATAAATTTAACCTAATTTTGTAGTGTAGGTATACCCTAATTATCAATAAATATACAGCAGTGGTGAGAACCTGTGGCATGCGGGCCACATACAGCCCATCAGGGTAATCTGCTGGCAGGCTACCAGACAGTTTGTTTACATTTTCATGTCTGCCCGCAGGTCCCAGTGGCTGTGATTTGCCATTCCTGGCCAAAGGGAGCTGCAGGAAGCGGTGGCCAGCATGTCCCTGCGGCCCGTGCCGCTTCCAGCAGCTCCCAGCAACTCCCTTTGGCCGGGAACAGCGAACCATAGCCACTGGGAGCTGCGAGCGGCCATGGAAATGTAAACAAACTATCTGGCGTCCCGCCAACAGATTTCCTGATGGGCTGGTTGCCCACTACTTAAATACAGGGTGAGCAAAAATGAAAGCAGAAGATATCTGATTGTCAGAACTCCAAATCCCTGTATGTTTTTTGTAAGTTTTACATATATTATAGTTTAGGCCCTGTGTTAACATTTCATTTTAAAGGAATGATAAATCTCTAGTTAGTGACATTAGTCTAGTGATGGTGTATTGTAACTGCTCTACTGTTGGTTTATCGTTGGAGTGTTATTCATTAAAAAAAGAAGTTTGAAACAATTGTGTGTGTTTAATTGTCTGATTCTAAAAACTGGTACTGTTTTCCTTAGAAGATAAAGAAAGTGAATCCTATTATAATTTCCACTGCCAGTATTTAGAGAGTTCCTATAGAAAAGGCAGCTGTAGTGTCTTGCAATGATATGAATTCATGGTCTATGCAAATACTCTGAGTCAGACAGACTCATAGAAATACAGGACTGGAGGAGACCTTGATAGGTCATCTAGTCCAGTAACTAAGACAGGTATTTGTCTGTCCTGTTCTTAAAAACCTTCAATGATAGGGACTCCACAACCTTCTTAGATAATTTGTTCCAGTGCTTAACTACTTTTACTATTAGTAAATTTTTCCTAATCTCTAATCTAAATCTCCCTTGCAGCAATTTAAGTCATTACTTCTTGTCCTGTCCTTGGTGCTTAAGAAGAACAATTTATCACCCTCTTTTTTATAACAACTTTTCATGTATTTGAAGATTATTGTCCTGTCACTCTTCAGTCTATTCTCCAGAATAAACAAACTCATTTTTTTCAATCTTTCTTCACAGGTCATATTTTCCAGACTTTTAATCATTTTTGCTGCTCTCCTCTGGACTTTCTCCAATTAGTACACATCTTTCCCGAAGTGTGGTACCCAGAATTGGACTAAATAATCCAATTCAAGCCTTATCTGTGCTGAGTAGACTTTCTTGTGTCTTGCTTTCAACGCTCCTGCTAATACATCCCAGAATGATGCTTCCTTTTTTGCAACAGTATAACACTGTTGACTCATATTTTGTGATCCACTATAACCCTCATATTCTTTTCACAGTACTCTTTCCTAGGCAGTCACAACCATTTTGTATTTGTGCAATTGATTATTCCTTCCTAAGTGTATTACCTTGTATTTGTCCTTATTGAATTTCATCCTATTTATTTCATATCATTTCTCCAGTTTGTCAAGATGATATTGAATTCTAATTCTGTCCTCTAAAGATGATGCAATCCCTCTCAGCTCCGTACCGTCAGCAAACTTAATAAATATACTCTCTATGCCATTATCCAAACCATTTATGAAGATACTGAATGGAAAGAGACCAAGGAAAGATCCTTGTGAGACTCCACTTGTTTTGCCCTTCCAGCTTGATTTTGAACCTTTGATAACTATTTTCTGAGTTTGGTTTTCCAATCTGTTGTGCAGGCATCTTCTAGCACATTTGTCTAGGCTATGCTTCTATAGTTTGTTTATGAGAAGGTCATGTGAGACAGTGTCAAAAGCCTTACTAAACTTGATATATATGACACGTACCACTTTCCCCCATCCATAAGGCTTGTTACCCTGTCAAAGTTTGGTTTGATGTGATTTGTTCTTGACAGTTCCATGTTGATTGTTATTTATCTTCTACATGTTTATAAACTGATTGTTTGATTATTTGCTCCATTATCTTTTCAGATACCTAAATTAAGCTGAATGGTCTATGCTCCCCAGGGTTGTCTTTATTCCCCTTTGTATAGGTAGGTACTCTATTTGCCCTTTCCCAGTCCTCGGCTATTTCTCCTGTCCTCCACAAATTCTCAAAGATAATGGCAAATGGCTCAGAGATCTCCTTAGCCAGTGTCTTAAGTATTCTAGAATGTATTTCATCAGACTCTGCCAATTACTTGTCTAAGTAATTTTTAACTTGTTCTTTTCCTATTTTAGCATCAGATCCTTGGCCATTTATACTGATGGTCAATATGTTAGTTGTACAATCACTACTAAAGTTTTTGGTAAAAAAATTAAACAAAAAAGTCATTTAACACATTGGCCACTGCTGTATTTTCTGTTATTGTCTTTCCCTCACCATTGAATAATGGGCCTACCCTGTCCTTGATCTTCCTCGTGCTTCTCATGTATTTGTAAAATGTATTTGTTACTCTATATGCCCCTAGCTATTTTAACGTCATTTTTCCCTTGGCATTTCCAGTTTTCTCCCTACATGATTGTGTTTGTTTTTTAATATTCATCCTTTGTCATTTTACCTAGTTTCCACTTTTTTATGACTCTTTCTTGAGTGTCAAGTCACTGAATATCTCCTGGTTAAGCCAGAATGGTCTCTTACTATACTTCCTATCTTTCCTATTGTCCCTGCCAGCAGGTATATGGGATCTTGGGGAGCAATTACCACACAGGTGGGGTGCAAAATAAACTTTATTAAGAAAATGCAAAAAACAGGGAAAATTCAATAGGAAGGGTAGAGGTTAAGGGTAGACAAGTTGGGGGAGAGGGTTTTCTTTTAGCAAATAGTATAGGGGTGTTTCAATATGGGGTTACAATATAGTGGGACAAGTACGTTTGTAACAATTAACACTGAGTATAAATGTAAACAGGTAGCTAACAATTCCTATGTAAAGTGTGTGTCACAGCAGCATATAGCCAACTAACAGTTATGGGTAAAATGTGTGACAGATAGTAAATGTAAAAGTGAGGTGTGTTAGAGAGAAAAAGGGTAACCAATGGGGTTTTATGCTAGACTTCAGTAATACAATTGAGGTTTGGCGGCAATAGAGCGGGGTGGAAGCGATAAAAAGGAGAGAGAGAGAGAGAGAAAGGCAGGGGTAGAGGAATGAGTAGTTGGGGATGGGGGAAGAGGAGCAGGTTAGCAGAGAGCAGAGAGAGATTCAAACATTCAGGAGACAAAGAGGGCAGGCAGCTGCAGGTTTAACAGCAGAGGATACGAGGGTATGGGTGACGAGAGCTCGGGGGGGCAGCAGAAGACAGAATTAAACCAACTATACAGAACACAGCAAAATCTTATCTATGATCTAACTAACCAAACTACACAATTAGCAAGTGACAGAACACAATGCAACAACTTTTAAACCTAACTTACAGAGCAAATACAACAATTCTCTAAACTAACTACCACAGCTATCAAAATGAAATTAAGACTTATCAACTATAGAACCTATATTCTTATCGAAGAGCTCACTTATGTTATGGGAAGTTACAGAGGCAGAGTGGTATATGCCCAGGATCCAGCTTTAAGGAAGCCAAGGGATTGGCTGCCCAGTGGATACAGCTGGAAGCAGAGAGCCCGAGACAAAGCCCACAGGAGAGAGAGCTTAGCAGCGCGCAGAAAACTTATTTTTAGCAGCCAAAGTGCTGCGGGAGTTAGGAAGAGGGTTTGAGGCACGACCAAGGTTTAGCTTGAGTCTGGCTGCTGGGGAAACAAGAGTCAGAGCTAAAATAATAAAATAAAAGTATAGAGAGTTTCACAGAGGGATTCTTCCAGCCCCAAAGGAAGCAGCAGGAGGTAAAGCAGCCAAGATCACAGAAGGCTAGGTACGGTCTAGTGATCAGGAGATCTCTCAGGCAGCAATTCGTTCTTCTTGGGGGGGTCAAAAAAAACGTGGGGTGACGCTCAAAAATAAAGGAGAGTGGAGAAAGGACCCCAGAAACCTGGTGACCAGACCAGGCAGCAATGCGGAACCTTTCTGATTGATCAGAAAAGTCTGGTTTAAGGGAAACTTAGGCAGTCTCCCACCAGTACTTTCGATTGGCTCAGAGGCAGGGGAAAGAGAAAAAAAAAACAGGTGCAGCATCAAGACATGTCTAGCAGAGTCCTGTGCAATTAGGTGATTCAAAACGCACATGAGGCCTAGACTCATGCCAGGACATAAAAAAACCAAATAGGCTTGCAGGTGGACATTGTCTACCCACACCATCCCAGGGTTACAAGATGATAACAGGACTAACCCTTTGAAACAGGCAGTGGTCCACTTAAGCACAAGTGCCATGCCTTGAGAAGGGCAATGGCTCTTGGTAAACAACTTTAAGGGGCCCTCCCTTTGAGAAGGGCAGTGGCCCTGGTAAACAACTTAACAGCCAGGGAGGGGAGGCCACAGGAGAACAAAAACAAAATGGAGTATGGGGACAGCTGTAAGAAACAAAATGGAATAGGGGGATAGCTGTAACAGACACCTATGTGTTGGGATAGTTTGCTCCTGTGCCTTTAATAATGTTTCTTTAAAGAACTGCCCACACTCCAGAAATCATTTTTCCTTCAAGAAACTCAAACCAATTCTCTGAATTTCTATAGTCTTCCTTCTTAAACTCCATTGTCTTTATTCTGCTGTTTTCCCTCCTATCATCCCTTAGAATCATGAACTCTATCATTTCATGATCACTTTCACCTAAGCTGCCTTCCACTATCAAATTCACAACTAATTCCTCCCTATTTCTCAGAATCATATCTATAGTAGCCTCTCCACCAGTTGTTTTCTCCACCTTCTGTAATAAAAAAGTAGCCTCCAATGGATTCCAAAAACTTGTTGTATAATCTCTGCCCTGCTACATTATTTTCCCAACAGATTTCTGGTCATTGTAATCCCCCATTACTAACAAGTCTTCTGTTTTGGAGGATTTTGTTAGTTGTTTAAAAACTAACCTCTTCTTCCTGGATAGTTGGTCTGTAGTAGACATTTACCATAATATCACCCTTCTTTTTAACACTTTTATCCTTTCTCAGAGACTTTCAACAGGTCTGCTTCCACTTCCATAGTGCAAATGTATACATCTTTGATATAGACAGTAACATTTCCTCCCTTTTTTCCCGTTTGTTCTTCATGAATAAGCAGAACCCTTTTATATCAATATTTCAGTCATATGAATTATCCCACTTAGTGATGCCAATTATGTCATAATTGTGATTTCTCGTTCTTCCTGCTATTCCTCGTACTTCTTGCATTAGTATACAGAGATCTAAGATGTTTATTACATGTCCCCTCTATAGTATGTCATCTCTCCTTTGTCCCTGTTGTGATTGCCTATGTTCCCCCCAGATCTGACCCTTCACCCCTGTCTCCATGTTTTAGACTTACCTGTGGGCTTTTGTCTCCTGCCCCCATTGAACCCAGTTTAAGGCCTGCCTCACTAGGTTAGCAAGTCAATACACAAAAACACTCTTCCTTTTACTTGATAGGTGGTCCCCGTCTCTGCTCCAAAGTACTTCTTGGAACAGAATCCCCTAGCTGAGGAAGCTGAAGCCCTCCTGGCAACACAATCCATGCAGTCATGAATTTAACTCCAAGATGTTTCTATCTCTGCCAGGGCCTGTATCCTTGACCAGAAGTTTTGATGAGACCACTAGTTGTGGTCCCACCTACTTCACCCTCACTCCCAGTGCCCTGTCATCACCTCATACCTTGCAGTATCATTAGCAAAATTCATACCTTGCAGTATCATTAGCAGTATGGGATAGAAGTCAGATGGATGGATGATCCTTGGCAATCCTTGCATAATGGTATGGATATAATCCCCTGGCAGGTGGTATATCTCCCGGCAGTAGAGAGCAGGCTGGCAGATGGATTTTTCCATCCCCCTTAGAAGGGAGTCACCAATCACTACCATCATCATCCTTCATTTCCTCTTAGGAGTGGTGGCTGAAATCCTCTCAGCATTGGGGTAAATGGTTTCTGCTCCTCTACCTTTGGGGGAGATTCATCATCCCTTGTTGCCGGGGCAGCATACTGTTTTATTAATGGTATGGACAGTGGGTTGGCAGCAGGGACAGAGCACTGCCTGCTGTCAAAGTAACCAGCAGCCAGTTTTCCTCCCTGTGAAGGAGCCATTTCCACCTCCCCTAGGGTGCCACTGCAGTCCTCTCCAGTCTGACCTTTTCTCTCAAACTTGGAGGTCTTGGTATGCATGTTTTCCAAAAATTCTTTGTCCACACAGATGCTCCTCAGACAAGATACCTCTTCCTGTAACTCCCCCCACCTGCTCTCTGAGAGATTCTTCCAGTAGACACCACTCACACTTGATGGTCTCCCCAGCCTGGCTTTCTATGAGAGGGAAATGCAGGCCACAGTCTTCTCAAATCCATATCAGGACCTAGGCATGACCTATGGTCTAGTTCTCCATCCAGACACAGGAGCAGGAGGGGCACCCAGGAGCAATTTTGGCATTGGCAATGCTGCCTTTCTTTCTTCTTCTTCGGCAGGAAATCTCCCCCTCAGACTCCCCTGTTTGTTAGCTCTCCTTGGTCACTTAGTGTCTAGCTTTTAAGCCATCTTAACACACAAGGGAAGGGTGATCAAGAGTCAAAGGACAGGAAGCTGAGCATTGCTAGTGCCCACTCAGCTAACAACTAGTTGTCGTCTGTGCCCCACTTCCAGACAGTCCTCAACACTCAATCCCCAACAGAACACACTGTAAACTTCAAGTTAGCAAAAAATACACACATACAGGGAAAAGCTCACCCCCACACCCTGACAATTAGTACTCACTCCTTCAGCAAGATATCTCCCTCTCAAGCTCTTTGTTGCACCTTGTTCGCTAGCTAGCTAGAGAAGTTCTGCAGCACATAATTGGTAAGTACATTGACTGACCTCCCCCTCTATGTAGGTTACAGCTGTATTCTTATATCTGTTACATTTTTTCTTGTATACAGCTTGTGCTTGCTAAAACAAATTAAGGTATGTGTGACATTACCCAGGGTACAGTCTGGACTGATGAACAGCTGTTTCCCCTCAGTGCTCCAACCTGAGGTTCCTTTTACACTGCTTTGCTGTCAGAGCTCCCAGTCCCTGGTCTACTCACACACAATCTCCAGCATATAAATTACTCCCAGTTATATTGTGTGAGTGCTATAGCCCGCGACTCTTGAATTACACTGGAGAACAACACTAGCAAATTCCCAGTCCAGACTTTCCCCATAAATGTGTCTTCCACTCTCCTGGACAATACAAGCTCATATACAATCCATCATTTTTCTAATAGAAAATGATAAGCACAAATTCTGTTATCCCAAATGGTGTTTTCCAAGCATAATGGTTTAGATAAAACAATAATGCAAATTTATTTACTATAAAAAGATAGATTTTAAGTGAATACAGGTAATGGGGTATAAGATTCAGAATAGGTTATAAGAAAAATAGAAGTAAAATACATCTAATGCCTAATTTAACAAGCTAAGTGAATTCAAAGCAAAGTCTCTCTCATCATGTGTTTCAGCAGTTTAAGGCCTTGTCTACACTACAAGTTTCTCTGCAGTAAAGCAGCTGTGGAAAATGTGAGGACAGGAATGATTATAAGGTGCCTCCTACAGTACTGGCTCTCCCCAAAAGCCACGTGTCTAGTACACAGTATTGGTCCTGGAACACTGATTTCCCCTGCCCCCTCCCCAGTTAGTGACTGGTATATGAATAGTGGCTGTGTTTTAAATCAGTGGTCTCTGTGTTGCAAACAAAACTGCTTCTTTAAAATGTTGCATTTTGGATTAAAAATATGACCTTGGGAGCCCAGCCTCCCTCTTTGTTATTGTTGGCTGAATGGCTGCGCAGAATTAGAAAGTGGCCATGAAGAACTAAAGAGGACTTTCTGTGTGAGGTCATCATGAACTCTGTAGCCAAAAAAACAGTAACTGAAGGAGTGGTGGGATAGCGAGAAGAGGGAGCAAAAGGAGAATGTGGCACACCAGAACAAAGCCATAGAGCAACTGTTAAATGTTATGGAGCACCAATCGGACATGCTCCAGGTGCTACTAGCACTGCAAATCAAGCAGCTCCGCACACGCCCTCCCCTGCAGCCACTGTCACAAAACTCTTTCCCATGCACCTCCCCCAGACAGTGCCAATATACTCTTATCAACCTCCTGGCTCCAGTATGTACCTGCTGCATTCCACTCCTACCACATCACAGTCCAGCCCTGTAGACTCCCTGCACCCATCCCTCTGCACCCATCCCTCAAATTAAAAATATGACCTTGGGAGCCCCTCTGCAGTTTAGCCCTGCTGAAGTAGAGTACCCACTGCACTGTACTCCAAAAGAGAAGGTTGCATACCTAGACATACTTAAGTTTTAACCATCCCGGGACCTCCAGCCCTTCCCCCATCCTCCACAGTGCTAATGTGTGTTTTTTTTTTCCTCCATCCTCTGGCTGTTGTTTTTTAATAAAAGAATTGTTTTGGTTTGAAAGCAACCTTTCTTCCATTAATTGAAAGCAAACAGAGCCCTGCAAAGCAACAGGCAATTTTCTTACAGATTCATAGTGCATCATCTGTACCAATCAGAATCACCTCCTAGCATTATAATCACTGCACTCCTGAGCATAGCAACAAATTTTAGGGGCTTTCAGTTTCAAATTACTGCCTCAAGACATCCCTGATCTTTGCCCCATGCTGCACCCCTCTAATAGCCCTGGTCTCTGTCTGTTCAAATTCAGCCTCCAGGCACTGGGCCTCAGCGGTCCAGCCCTGAGTGAAGCTTTCATCCTACCCTTCACAAATATTATGGAGCATACAGCACACAGCTATAAGCATAGGAATATTATCATCGGCTAGGTCTAGCCTCCCGTATAGGCAGCGCCAGTGGGCCTTTAAATGGCCAAAAGCACACTCAACAGCCATTCTGCACTTGCTCAGTCTGATGCTGAACTGCTCCTTGCTACTGTCAAGGTGCCCTGTTTATGGCTTCATAAGTCACGCCATTAAGGGGTAGGCAGGGTCTTCCAGGATCACAATGGGCATTTCAACTTCCCCTACAGTGATCTTCTGGTCCCAGAAGAAAGTTCCTGTTTGCAGCTTCCTGAACAGGCCAGTGTTCCAAAAGATGCATGTGTCAGGCACCTTTCTGGACCAGCCTGTGTTAATGTCTATGAAATGCCCATTGTGATCCACAAGCACTTGCAGGACCATTGAGAAGTACTTGGTGGCTAGGCGTTCTGGTGACAGAATTGGAATATGCATGCCATCTATCCTGCCTCCATAGTTAGGGAAGCCCATTTGTGCAAAGCCATCTGCAATGTCATGCACGTTGCCCAGAGTAACAGTCTTTCAGTGCAGGATGTGATTAATAGCCCTGCACGCTTCCATCAACACAAGTCCAACGATCGACTTTCCCACTCCGAACTGGTTAGGTATAGGTTAGGTATAAGGAATAACTCCACTGTCACTCATGATGTGTTAGTCAGAGCAAGCAGCATATTGGTCAACAGTGCCGGATTCATTCCTGCAGACCAAAGAGGCAGAGTGCGCAGTACACAAACCGTTGAAAGATGGTGCCAAATGCAGACAGAAGCACAGGTATTGATGGGAAGCAATGCTTCACAGGGCATTGGGGCAGTACTCAGGATGCCCCATAAGCCCCTCCACCTTCACACAACTCTTTTAGTGGCAGAAAAGGAAGAGATGCTTTGTGTGATAGCTGGCCAGAGTGCACTCTCCAAATACCTATGCAAGTGCCATAAGTGTGATAATGCTATTGTGCAGGCAACTGACAGGGTGAACACACAATAGCAGTTTCTCTGAGCAGCGCTGTAACTGCCAGTGCTGTGATTCTGCCAGTGCAGACATACCCTAACTGATTGAATTCCTTTGAGTCAGGATCCCTCCCCTAGTCCACAGCTGTTCCCTTTGTTCTACGGGTGTTCTGGCTAGAGAGAAAGGGAGGAATATTATTGGACATCAGCTCTCCGTTCTTATAGTTCTTTCTCTTCTTCAAGAATCATCTCCAGCTGAGGTTAAGGAGACAAAAAGTCTTTGCAGATGGGAACCCCAACCGATTTCTTTACCAAGATGTAGATTTTCCTCCCACATCCTCTTTCCTCCCAAAGAGTGGCCACTTAACTAGGTGATGGTCCACTTGTTTTTGTTTGGTTTACCTAAGGCGTAAGATTTCATTTTGTCTCTGAGAAACTGGTTTGTGGCTGCTCCCCAGACTTGGAACTTATCTTAGTAATATCATCCAGAGGAATTGTATAACTTGATATGCAATGTTGCAACACATATTTTACTAGGACAATAATGATCAGCAAATTATGAGTTTTCGAATAATACCTCACAAGGCATACTTTGTATAAAATGTATCATAGTCTTGGACAAGGGATGAACTTAGGGGTACAGACTGTCACAGTATGTTTTGATGGCTTTACTTTTTTTTCTATCATTGGATAGGAAAAATCAGTTATGAGTGTTATATTCATAACTGAACAAAATGTGAGCCTACTATCTACTATACAGTCTGGATTTTATGTTTATTTCATTAAACATCTCATAAAATGTAGTTGTGGTGAAACTCTCATTGTTTTCCACACACAAAAATAGTCCTACTATAGGATGAACTGGTAGAAACTATTATATTAAAGTTGCATAACACTTATGATTACAAAGGATTCTTGTGCCCTTTTCTTTGAGAAGCATTAAAACCGGCAAAGTTTGCAATGGGACTTTGATATTCCACAGGGAGAAGTCCCTCAGGCTCCATATCCTTTGAAATGCCAATCAGATTCTAGCGAGTTGCAAAGTGTTAAAAAACACAAACAAGAAGCTATACCAGGGGTCGGCAACTTCTGGCACATGACTCGCCAGGGTAAGCACTCTGGTGAGCCGGGCCAGTTTGTTTATCTGTCGTGTCAGCAAGTTCGGCTGATCGCAGATCCCACTGGCCACAGTTCGCCATCCCAGACCAATGAGGGCAGCACGAAGTCACAGCCAGTACATCCCTCGGCCCGCGGTGCTTCCCATTGCCCCCATTGGCCTGTGACGACAACCACGGCCAGTGGGAGCTGCAATCTGCCAAATCTGCCAATGCAACAGATAAACAAACTGGCCCAGCCCGCCAGGGTGCTTACACTGGCGAACCACGTGCCAGAGGTTGCCGATCCCTGATTGTCATGAAGCACCTTTATCAAAGGATCAGTTGGGGGTCAATTTGAATATTTTAGTAAAAAAAATCACAACCTTAACTGAAATAGTTAAACCAGAATAAAATTTGTGTGTACACCAGGCCTGACACAGGCTAGTCAGGAAAACAGCTGTAGCCTGCCAAAACCATGGAACTTTCAAAAGGATCTGGTTCTGCTCCCGTCACAGCAACAGCACCAGCATCAGGAACTCTACAGATAACATCAGGGAACTCTTAGAGTGTCTATAGCAGGAGGAGAAAGCCAGTTGTCATTTTATGAAAAAGTCCTCATACCCACCTCAGAACTGGTACATAGCTGCAGCACCCCTTCCCTACCCAGGGGCATCATATGGGGCAGCAGCCCCCCAACTTGTGGGGAAGGAGAGATAAGCAAGAGAGGAAGTCCACCTAGGCTCCCCAGTCCCTCTGATCCAGCACTCAGGGGCACCATGTGGGCAGAAGCTAAAGTTCCACTTTCAAAAGTGATTTTAATGCTTAAACCTCTTTTGGATATCACCTCTAATTGGGCAGTTTAGGTGCACAAGTCCAACATTTATATCTTCAAACTCCCTGATCAGCTGTTGCCTTGCTCTGTAGGCATCAAACGTCCCTAGGATCTTCAGTTTCTGCCTGTAGAGATGCAAACAGGTGCCCAGTCCTGACACTACTGAACTGCTCAATGCATAGATCATGATTATGCACCTCTAACTGCCACATTCCCCTTCCTATCTCACACAATCTGATAGGTGTTCTCAGCTCATGCCAAACCAACACAGGATCCAGCTGATAAATAGGTGCTTTCCCTTATATCTAATAGCTCAATATTAAGCATATGTGAGATGCTGGTTTAGATTCCCATTCTGTCTAATTCAAAGCAGGGACTTGAACCACACTCCCCCATCTCTTGAATGAGTGCCTTAACCACATGGCTTCCAGAGTCATTCTTATTCTCGTTTTGGTTCAAGGAACTTTTAAGTATTTCACACAAGGTGGAACAGCTTTTCAACAGGAGAGGTTGAGAAAGACCTACCCCAGTGGTTAGGGCACTCATGTGAGTGTCCTGAGTTCAAATCTCTGCTTCAAATCAGAGTGAGAATTGGAATGCATGTCTCCCACAACCCAGAAGAGTTTTTAATCACTGGGCTGTTAGGTACTACCACTTCTTTCTCTGTTTTTATCTCCACCTAACTCAAGGTACAGGTTCATGGCTGAGAAGCAGAAATAGGTTCCTCCCTCTGACTGGGAGGTAAACGCTTCCCTACTTTGAAATGACCTATCTTCCTTCTCCTCGCTAGCTCAGCATGTTGGCTTCTGTGGTCCCGTTTTTTAGACTCCTCTCTCTCCCCATGTATTGTATAGGGACCCTGGGCAACTAACTTAAGGCTGTGAATTCCTTTCGGTGGTGAGGCACCTAAAGGTAGATCTGCTTTGTGTATCTAGCTAGCACTTAGAAACTTTCAAAAATTTGACACTAAATCCCACTGTAAATCAATGGGTCCTTGCCTCCTCAGTGTTTAAGGCTGGATTTGCAAAGTTATTTAGATGTCTAAAGGGCAATATAGGCATTTAGGCCCAGTTTGCAAATGTATTTTGTTACCTAATTACCATTGAAATTAATGGGAGTTAGGCATCTAAATATCTTTTGAAGATCTGGGCTCCAGTGGGATTGACAAAAGTACCTAAAATGGTTAGGCTACTAACTCCCATTTTCAAAATCTTACTAGGTGCCTATCTGCATTTTCAGGCATCTAAATATTTTCATAGAATCATAGAATATCAGGGTTGGAAGGGACCTCAGGAGGTCATCTACTACAACCCCTGCTCAAAGCAGGACCAATCCCCAGACATATTTTTGCCCTTGAACCCTAGATGGCCCCCTCAAGGATTGATTTCACAATCCTGGGTTTAACAGGCCAATGTTAATACCTTTGTAAATCTAAAAACTTTTAATAATCTGTCTTAGGCTCCTAAGTCATGGTTGGTGTGTGTAGCAGAGTGGTCACCCTGCTTCTGCCTAGGAAGGGCTAGAGCCAGCCCTGCAGAGGGCTCAGGCTGTGGAAGGAAAGAGCTGGGTTGATTGGGGGAAGCAGCTGCAGCTGGGCCATGCCTCAATCAGAGCCCAGCTGGCCCTATAAAGAGGCTGGGAGCTAGGAGCTCAAGAGTCTCCCTCTGCCTGTAGAGGGAGAAGGGCCTGCCTGTCTGCAGGGAGCTAGACACAGGGTATCTGAGGGGAGCAGGGCTGGGGAAAGACAGAGGAGCTGGGGAGCTCCTGCCTGGAAAGCCCCAGGCTGTGGTCTAGCACAAGGCCAAGTGGTACTGGGGGTTGCAGGGGGCAGCCCAGGGCTAGGCAAAAGCAGCAGGTCCAAACCTCTTTGCCAATGATGAGTGGCTGATACTGCAGTCTGCCCCAGTGAATAGGGGCTAGATGGAGACTGGGCAGTAGCCAATACTGAGGCAAAGTGGGAATAGTGGGGTGGGGGAGACCCAGTTAAAGGGGCACTGGGGTCCTGTGAGGGACACGGAGGCCAGTAGCTGGAAGGCAGATCACCAGCCTGCAGTGGGTGCTCTGGGCTGAAGTGAACTAATTCCCAGGATAACCAGCAAGAGGCGTTACGGGGGTGAGTCTGCTCGTCTACAGTGTGTTTGAAAATTTTGCCCTATATTTTTTCATAGTCTCTTAAGAAATCCAGAATTGCAGTATACCTAACTAAACAAATTAAAACATTGAGTTATCTGAAGGATTGAGCCAAGATTAGATGTTCTAAAAATCCAACAAACTTTAAGACAGCATAAGCCCTCACACAGCAATGGCTGCCTTCTATAAAACTGGAAAATAGCAGCACTACCCACCAAAAGAACACTTAGTTTTAATTTTCATTCCTCCAGTTTCTCTCTCAGATCCCATCCACTTGCATCACAGTTACAGGGCAAGGGAAAGCCATTTCAATAATGTAGCATATATACCATAAATGTTTGGTTACACTCCAAATTAAATACATGGTTTTTTTACACACTCATTGACACAGGGGAGAAAGAGAGGGAGAGTGTGCAGATGGCTGTCAGTCTGTTATAATCAAATTGCACACCCCCTTCTTTCCCATTATTTGAATCCTAAAATGAAAGGTTTTCAAGGTGCCAGCTGGGCAGTAAAGATCTTGAACCCTGTAATGGGTCAAAATCTTCAAATTGTCCATCCTTGTGAAAGATACTAGGAAGGTAACCTTATCCTACTGACATGGTATGTAAAATTGCTATTGAAAGAAAGCACAGAATGAAGTTCAAATAGTGATGTGAATTAGAACTCTTTGTGAGGTTAGAGTTGTCATAGCAACAAGCCAAAATGTTTTTAAGATGAGAAGAAATGTACATACATGGGCCATGAGGAATATGTTTTATTGGTCATGTCCAAAGGGACAAGGCTGGCACTCCATTTGGATATTGGGCAGGGGGTTTGGAGAATGACATGGGAAATGGAATATTGACATCCATCATCACCGCATCAATTGGCATCAAAATATCTATAATGCCTACTGGTGCTTGCACCACTGCACCCTGGGAAGAAGAGATTTCCTTTCTTTACACAATAGTGGATCTCCTTGCTCCTGATCCAGACATTCTCACTGGAGCAAATGCAGAGTCAGAAGGAAGACATTGCCATCTCCGTGGCAATGTCCTGAGCAAAAGGGCCATTTCTAGTGGAGAGTGAGCGGAGAAGTCACCCTTGGTACCATATGTCTGTTGGGTTTTTGTTTATTTTTTGTTTGTTTGTTTTTGGCAGCTAGGAGTGCTCCTGCTGAACAACTCCTAAGGTATGAAACTAAGGCTCCCAACATGTGCAGCCTTTTGTGTCAATTTTGTGCCCACCTTGGTCCTCCTCCCTCTGTCACTTCTGGAAAGAGAGACAGAGAGGTATACACAATAAGATTCCAGTAGTCACTTGTGTGTCACTCTGAGCCTAGAATGTCTGAATCAATGTGAAGCAATGGAAACAGTTACAAGCATGACTGAGAGCCCCTTTTGTTCAGAGTATATCATGATCAGTCATCACTGGGATTTGCAGTCAGTTATCATCTAGTTTTTTGTTTTTTGTTTTTTTAAGTTCTCACCCATTTTGACTTTACAGATTACACCAATGTGATACCAAGGCCTGTATCTATGCCTTGCCAGGAGCCCTATACCTATATCAGAGGTAACTCAACCAGTTACCACCCTTACTCTACAGCCAATTAAATTAGTTGTATGAGGGAGACTGCACAGAGGGTGGATTATTGAGCCCAACTGTGACAGTTCTTCAAAACCACTCAGAAAACAACTCAACGAGCACAAGCAATAACCCCAAAAACATATGACCCGTATGGCAGCTCAATATACCTCAATAATTACCTTCACAAATCTCCCAGCACAACCCCCACATAACACCAAATACCCAAACACAACCCCTCAAACACAAAAATCAACACAACAACCCTCAAAAAAAACACAATAACCACAAATATGCATACCCCTCACCGGAGTACTTGCCAATTGCAGAAATGAACACATTTATCAGAATAACCCCTGAGACACAAACCAACATGAGTCTCCCATTATAAGACCACAATCATCACATAAAATATCCCTAAACCAGGGACTGGCAACCTCTGGCACGGTGCTTGCCAGGGTAAGCACCTTGGTGGGCCGGGTCAGTTGGTTTACCTGCCGAGTTGGCAGGTTCAGCTGATAGTGGCTCTCACTGGCAGTGGTTCACCATTCGAGGCCACTGGGGGCTGTGGGAAGTGGCACGGGCTGAGGGACATACACACACACACATATATAACTCAAGTATGTATATATATTTCTCCTTCTATTAATAAGAGACTTGCATGGCCAACCAGAGCAGATTTTACCTTGAAACACTATTACTGTGACCAGTCTAGCAAGATAAAAGCAATGCTGTTTGCTGTACCCTGTGGTGTTCCCATAAGTGCAAGTATTGTAGATGGAAACTGCATTTTCTATCTTGTGCTGTTTCTTTTTTCCCTCTTCTTTCTTTTCAGTATGTGTTTGTCTTAAAAAAAAGATACAGGGTCTGATTTGAACAATAAAAATTGAAAGGTACAGTTTAAAATGAACTTTCCCTTTTTCCAGCAATGACATTTCATAGTAGGTTAGGAATCAAAATTTTCTCTTTAGAAGGCCATAAAATTAGAGGAAGGGTGTAAGACAGGGGTTCTGAAACTTTTGTACTAGTAACCCCTTTCACATAGCAAACCACTTAGTGCGACCCCCCAATATAAATTAAAAATATATTTAACACTTTTATAAATGTTGACTGCAAAGTGGGATTTGGGATAGAGGCTGACAGCATGCGACCCCCCATGTAATAACCTCGTGACCTCCTCGAAGGTCCCGACCCCCAGTTTGAGAAACTCTGGTGTAAGATAAATTCTTACAAAGAAAACTCAACTGTTAGGTGTTTTATTTGTTTGTTTTTGTTTGGATAAAAATGGTTGATGGTGTAGATGGGGTCGGCAACCTCTGGCACGAGGCTCACCAGAGTAAGCACCCTGGCAGGCCGGGCCAGTTTGTTTACCTGCCATGTTGGCAGGTTCGGCCAACTGTGGCTCCCACTGGCCGTGATTCGCCATCCTGGGCCAATGGGCGAGGCGGGAAGCCCCGCGGGCCGAGGGACGTACTTGCTGCTGCTTCCTGTCACTCCCATTGGCTTGGTACGGAGAACCACGGCCAGTGGAAGCTGTGATCAGCTGAATCTGCCCATATGGCAGGTAAACAAACTGGCCCAGCCTGCCAGGATGCTTACCCTGGTGAGCCTCATGACAGAGGTTGCCAACCCCTGGTGTAGATATAGAACAAGTGATGCCAAAACCTTGGCAACCAAACATAAATTGCTAAACCTCTGTGTTAAGAAGTAGAGGAATTATTGCTGAATCATTCTTATAGGTGAGTTCAATTAACTACACCCAGGATATAAAGGAAGTAGACAAAACTCTGCCTGTTAGAATAGAACTGGCTGAGGAAGGTGGGTTAATGGAGAACAGTCAAACCTGAGGAGAAAGTGAATGGTTATGTTGTTTATAAGTGACCACTAAAGCCAAACTCTAGGCAAGGGCTAAGTTTGGACACTAGCTTAGGCTCTTTGTACTCTCCACAGGACAGAGAAGGAGCTTATTAATTGACAAATGCTGAAATACTTCAGCTACAGCTTTTAGTACATGTCTGTTTGCAGATGGCATGTTAGTCATAGCTGCACCCCTGGCTTGAAGTGGTTTCTAGCATATACAGGGTTAACAGTTGGATTCAATAGCTCTTAGCATCCTCCCATTTATACAAATTATTCCAGCACTCCTGATATTAGTAAAGGTATATTTGAAAGATACCTTGATTTTCAGTCGTATGGATCTTTGCTTCTTATCTACTTTTTGCCCCTCTTCTGACTAACAGTAACCTGAGTTAGTGTTCGCGTATTATTCAAACATTTTCTGTCCTATAGATGTATGGAGAGGGTTTATAGTGAAATTGAAATGCACACGCTAACAGGGTAGGAAAAAAATCCAAATTTGTTCCTTTGTTACAGCTGGGGTAAGGAAATTGTCTGTTATTTGTGTAGCTGTTTACACAGAGGCATTTTTTTAACTGGAGGTTTTCTCTGTGTGGCAGAAGATCCAGCTCACAATTTCTGACGCTTAAAATATAAACTTTAGAATCGGGCATAACAGTACTAGCTTTCTGGGGTTTTATGTGAGTGTTTCTGCCAATGAAATAAAGTATTTCTAACATTATGGCCAGTAGTCTGGCCCAAACGTGCTAGATGCAAAATACACTTCCTGCTATGAAATGTGGTATTTGCATGACTTAGTGGCACATACTGTTAAACTATATGAACATAGAATATATCCAGTTGCACCCTCTATTTAACTAAGCAGCCAAATGAAAATGTGAAGGCAACCCAGGTCAGTATAATTTAAAGTATCTCAAAATCATCCCTTGATTCCTTTAATACCATAATAAACAAAAGCAGCTCAATGTGCTGTAACAATGTGCAGCTGAGAGGCCACAGGCCAAAATTTCATATATGTATGTTATATAGTGGAACATTAATCCCTAGTGGAATCACCTAAAATGCAGAGATTAATGGAAAACCACAGAACTACTCTATCAGTTTTTAGCAGATTTGTTTCATCTGATGGACTCAGATATTGAGAAAACAAGGAAGAATTATAAACAATCTTCTTTTTGGATATATCTGATGTTCAGGGAAAATATCTGTCTATAATACATTGAGAAAACTGTTCAAGCATCTCAGTTAAATGAGAATATTATCCCTATAAGGCTGGAAAGATCATGATGGCACTGGCTGCTTATATGTTGCACCCTGACAAATCTGATCCTACCTCAAGGCAACACTTTAACTTGTGCAGCTGATTTTTAAGAATACATTCTAACACTTTCAGCTCTAAGTTGCCATACTTTGTACAGTTTGTTTCTGATGCACTCCTTTCACTTCATTCTAGTCCGCAGTTAATTTTACATGTACTTTGGGTATAATGATGCTGGTTTCCAATGTTCTGTTGCATATAGCTGAGTTATAGCATGGCTGGTTTACAGAGTAATTACTTTCACATATTGTATAGCTATATTAATACAGAGATTTTGCCTTTTTTTAAGAATACATTTCCCCCTTATAGATATGCTATTTTAAGTCTTAAAAATCAGTAATGTGTGAGGTACACTGTGATAGCCTGAACTCAGTAGGATTGATCAGACTCTGTTCATGCATGACAATCCTTGCTTGAACACCTGGGTTACGGTCTATCATAAAGTAAATAAAACAAGAAACTACCCCTTTTAAAGGTAGGGGAGAAGTCATCTTGTCAGGCTTTCTTTGACTGTGATTCAAACAAATATGAAGTGATGGTTCCTTCTGCTGGAGAGAAGAATGTGTAACTGTTGTTTATACCACATAAGTGTGAAATTAATTGGTGTAAATTTTGTGAAGTGAATTTAAAAAGTCATTAATTTTTACAAGCCTCATTTTTAGTGACCACATGCCAGAAATATTCAGTACTTTCATCAGATTTCTTGATTAAAAACTGATGCTTCCCTTTTGAATTTAATCTATAATATTCTGAGGTATTCGTGCTCTATTTTGCCAAAGACAAGGAACTATCAAGAAGCAAGAAGCTTTAGGGGCACCATAAAAATGTTTGCCATTGAACTATAGTCATTCCCTATGACTAACATTTTCCATACCAAAATCAATAAATTCTGGGTACTGTTTTAGCCATGAAAAAATGTAGACATAGGATCAAGCCATGGACTTCAGTTCCCAATTCAGAGATCCATTCAAAGTTCAGGGGATGCAGGCTCAGACCAAATGATCAAGTAAATCTCAAAAATAACAGAATAAATAAGAGAATGTGATTGAACTTTAATCCAGAAAATCTGAGATGCAAAAGTCTTCTATAAAGGAGATTCAGTCAGAGTAAAATATAAGGATAAATGCAATCAGTATGGGAAGTAACTGCATTCTTCTACAAATTACAAACTCTGGTAAAATTGTAATCTGTATAGGTGTTACTGATTGATTACCTAGGCAATTAGAGAACCCAACCCACATGAGGAATTTTAAAGACAGGACACAGAGTTACTGCAAGAACAAAACTCTGCAATGAAGTAGCTGAAAACCTGCTTTGAGCTTGTCAAAGACTGAAGCAATAAAAAGTTTCTATGGAGTTCACATTAAATACAATGAGGAAATAATGTTAGACTGCCTCTTCTTCTTCTGTGGCATGTCCGTTAGTTGAAGTCTGCAACAATGGTAACTCGTTCTGTTTATCCAAAGAAAAAATAGCTGAGATACCACATCATCCACCAAAGATCTTACTTTTTCTGTATTGGGTTCTTCTGCCATCAACTTTTCCTCCAGTGTCTATAAACATGCATTGCCTGCTGAACCTTTTAATGTGCCCTAGAAATCAATTATGTATTCTCATAAAATCTCCAACAGATTTTGCTGAGTTTGAGTAGCCTACAATACTTTTTAATTGGTTATGCAGTTCTATGCATGATATTGTCAGAATTCTTCTATAACTCTATAATTTAAAGAACAGTAGTTTTACTATTGATTGTCTGAATGTCCATCTTTCCCCGCCATAATTTAACACAGAACCAACCACAAAATTTTAAGAATTGCAATTTAGTCTTCAGATTTATGTCCCTTTTATCACATGTTGATTCTTCCAGAATGTTTTTCATTCTTGTTATTTTGGCACTGACTTCAGTATCTGATCTTCCACCTTCTGCAATGATGCTTCCTAAGTATCAATAATTTCTCACTTGCTGTGCAGCAAGACTGCCTTACCTGGAAAAAATACATATGAATATCACATGAAAATTCAGTTGCTGATTTGATACTATTGTTTGGCATTTATCATGTCACAGTAAAATCATGTATTTAATGCATCAGTGCTTACATTACTATGACATAAGAAAGAAAAATAGTGTTATGCAATAATTGGTGATTAGAGGCATTTGTTGAGCCTACAGACAGCTACTTGCTGAATAAAAGGCACAGTAACCTGTTCCCCTGAAGAAGTCTTTCCCTAGGCAGGAAAGACAGAGCTGGTTGATGGCCTCTGAAGGAGACCTTGTAATAAGCCTCTGTCCCAAATCTGGACCTTAGCGTCCAAAATCTGGGTGCTTAGCATGAACCTCCAAGCTTAATTACCAGCTTGGATCTTATCTCACTGCCACCAATCAGGATTCTGAGTACCTGATAAACTCTCTGGTCTCCCCAAACCTTTCCCTGGGGGACCCCCAAGACTCAGATGCCCTGAGCCTCCAACAAAGGGAAATAACCCACTTCCCTTCCTGCTCTTTACTTCCTCCCAGATTTTCCCGCCCTGGGGATACTAGGAGATTTCCCTGCTTCAATCCCTTGAAACACAAAACAGACGGGATGATTACCTTCCCCCCCTCCTTCTCCCCCCTCCCTCTTCTCCCCCTCCCAGTCTTTCCCTAGAGAGACAGTACTCCTGGCACAGAAGATTCCTATCCCCTTGCCTTAACTAGGAAAAGAAATCCAACAAGTTTAAAAAGAAACTTTTATATAAAAAAGAAAGAAAAACACAATACATGATCACTGCATCAAGATGACATAACACAGGGCTATTGCTTAAAAGAAAATATGAATAATCAGCCTATTCAAAAGATATCCAATTTAAACATTCCAGAACTCCACACATGAAATACAAAATACAATATAAACCTATTGCTTTTCCTTTTGTACTCACAACTTGGGAACAGAAGGGTAGAAAAAGCTTGGAGATAGAAAAAAAAAAAAAAAAAGCTCTTCCCTCATAGCGAGAGAAAACAACAGGCAGAACAAAGAACAAACACACCCAGAATTCCCTCCCTCACTTTGAAAAATCTGGTTTCCTGATTGTCCTCTGTCAGGTGTTTGCGTTCCCTTTGTTAACCCTACAGGTAAAAGAAACATTAACCCTTAGCTATCCGTTTATGACAGACCTGGTTGACAAAGCTAGGCTCAAGTGTCATGGGCCCTTCTGTGTCAGATTTTTATTGAACAGAGTCTAGTAGGGAACACGACTCAAAGCTTCTGAACCTTTTGAGATTTTCCCATCACTCTTCTAAGAAATACACGTTCTTCATATCAGAGGCAAAGAGAGACTTTGTAGTGACCTAAGCCCCAGATTTATATCCAGAGGAATCACGGTTTTCTTCTGCAGGGTAGGCAGAAGCAACAATGAAAAAAGGGGATACTGCCATTATGCCTGAAACTGTGCTTCTAATGAGCTTCAGAACATGTTGTAAAACTTTCTTATGAGGCCTAATTTTTATGGTTCCTGGCAAAAAGATTGTATTTTGATGTAACTTATTTTCCTCTTAAATGTGAAAAATCAGATTTACTGTACTTACCATGGCAGTGGGCCCTTAAATAAAAACCACAGATAAATATAGCTTCTTCAGCTATTTAGACTTAGTAACTCTCTGCTTCCTGAACAGTTTCTTACATTTGGGGACTTTGATAATAGATTTCTCATCCTCTTAGTACCTGTATTAAGCAGATAATTATCATTTTCAAAGTGGTCTCCTTCTGCTTAGATTTTGTTGTCATACATATTCTTTAGAAGCTCTTCCAAGACATAAATCATTATTATAAATAAAAACTTTTCTCCTTCTCCCAGTTCTACACTCTCATTTTTCCCTCTTCTAATAAAAGAGAAAAAAATAAATGTCTTTAAAAGATATATCTATCCAAAAAAATTTAAACTGTAATAATTTATTAGATTTTATACAATTTTATAATAGTATTTATCTCAGTTTTTGTTCCAGGCCTCATGGCTTCCCTTGCCTTTAAAATTTCCCAGTGTCTCTTATTTCACAATAACTCTCTGAATGCTAAGATCCTCTAATAAGGACAACATCTTAGGAGAAACAAGGGTAAATTAAACAGGCTTACATGAAGGCAAATAATTATTAAACAATCAGCCCTCTTTTATTCTTTTGCAAACTTGTTAGTATGATAGTGGGGAGAATCAAAGCAAAGGAACGATCTTTCTTGTGATGGAATATTTTATAAAAAGTACTGAACATATCAATTTTTTATGAGCAGGAAGAGAAACACAAATATATTTGAGGCTGGGAGGAAAGCTCACTCTAAATCTTTTACTTCAGAGTTTCCAAAGGAGACCTGATCAAATTACTTGTTGTATTTTAATTATTTGATGTACTTAGCCTTTTTAAAAATCTGCCAATCATTTGTGAAGAGACTCTGGTTTTTCCAAATGTTCCTAGATGAATAGCTTTTAAGACCATAAACGTCCATTAAATTATCTAGTGAAGCCTTCTGTATTACATTACATTAAATTTAAATTTAGTTATTCTTGTATTGGGCCCAATAACTTTGTGTGAATAAAGCATCTCTTGCAGAAAGGCATACAATGTTGGTTTGAAGACTTCAACCTATGGACAATCCACATTTCCCTTGTCAGTTCTGAAAATGTATTCACTATTTGAGAGACAAGTTGGGTGAGATGATATTTTATTGGACCAACTTCTGTCGGTGAAAGAGACAAGCTTTCAAGCTTAGACAGAGCTTTTTTTTCTTTTCTTTTTTTTCTAGATCTGAGAAAGGCATTCAGAGTGACACAGCTAAATACAAGGTGGAACAGATTGCTTAGCATAAGGAGTTAACATGTTATGAGATATTATTCAAGGTGCAGTGGACAGTTAACGCCTCTGCAGTTATTAGACAATGGAGAGTTAGAGGATTATAAATTGTTGTAATGAGCCATAAATCCAATGTCTTTAAGTCCATGATGTTTAGTTTATAACAAAGTTATGAATTTATGCTCCCAGGCTCATAAGGGATCAGATACGGAGTCTGGAAGGGGAGATCATTTTTTGAAAACATTTGCCTATGGATGATATGATGATTTTATCTTTTATCATTTTTCTGAGAGTTCATTTGTGAGCATAGTGATTGTCTGGGGGTGACTCACTCAAGAGTCCAACAGATCTTTTTGTTGCTGCCTAGGCCAGCGTTCTTTGTTCCTGTGAGGCTGGGCTGGGTTTGTCCCATACATGCCCTGATGAGGTGTGAACTGCCTCTCTGCCCTTGGAGAGTTTTTGTCTGGGCTTATTTTAAGACAGACACATTTTCAGCCTCATAACTATATACATGAAATTACAACTTTTAACAAGTTTTGGCAACCTCTGGCATATGGCTCGCCAGGGTAAGCACCCTGACAGGCCGGGCCAGTATGTTTACTCATCACATCTGCAGGTTCGGCCTATCAAGGCTCCTTCTGGCTGTAGTTCACCGCTCCAGGCCAATGGGGGCTGCGCCACTTCCCACAGCCCCCATTGCCTGGAACGGCAAACAAAATGGCCCGGCCCGCCAGGGTGCTTACCGTGGCAAGCCATGTGCCAAAGGATGGTAAGGCAGGGCTGAGGAATGTGCTGGCTGCTGCTTCCCACCACCCCCATTGGCCTGGAGTAGCGAACCTGCGGACGTGGCAGGTAAACTGGCCCAGCCTGCCAGGGGCTTTCCCTGAACAAGCGGCAGACCGGCTTTGAGAACCACTGCTCTAGGGTCTGGTCGTCCTTTCTAGCAAGAGGCTTATCTTACAGACAAACTAGCTCAGTCTGTGTGCTGCATCCAGAGACTGAAATGAAACACTTCTCTCCTTGCTGAACAGTGCCAAACTGAGCTGGGTTGCCTCCTCTTAACTCCCCTGTCCATGTCTACTGTGAGTGCAGTGGGGTGGGGGCCAAATGTGTCCACAGGTGTTCATTAATTCTCTTGTTGCCAGTGAAGGGCCTCTCTTCTCAAACATTCTCCTTCTCAGAACCTTACTTTCAACACCATTTTCCCATCAGCTAACCTCCATATCAAGAGAAAATGTCTGCATTTTGTTGAGCACTCACAGTCCTACATGGGGGGCAGAATGCGAAGGGACAAGTACCATTGCATGAGGTGGGGATTGGTGACTTTCTTGTCATGGACTTATTGTAGAGGGACATGATCAGTGACCAGGGTAAATATGTTCTTGAGAAAGTAATATCAGAGTGTCTTCATGGTATGTTTTACTGATAAGCCCTTTTTTCTAAGCAGCGTAGACAGTTTGGAAACAGTTTGCAGCTCAGATAGAGGACAGACTGATCCTTGCCTTCAGCCACCAAGGACAAGATAGTGTCTTCCCAATTTCAGTGTTATCAATTTGTAGGAGGAATTCCTTCATGAAGTCCAGGCAGTATAAAATGGGCTTTCTACAGAGGTCAGCCTTTAGGATCTCACAGGATTTTGTCAATAGACATTTCTTGGGCTCCTGGTCTTGAGCAGATGGGTGAGAGGAGCATCAATAGCTGAGAAACCAGCTGCAAACCAGTGGTAATATCCCACCAGCCCACAAAATTGATGCACCTATTTTTTTTGTGCATGGACCTGTGCAATCCCTCAAGGCCTGGACCTCATCTGCAAGGGAACTTATCTGTTTCAGTTTTCACCAAAGAGGTTAGTAGTAATTGGATATCTAATATAGTGGATGATCATGAAAAAGAAATAGGATCTGAGGCTAAAATAGGGAAAGAACAAGTTCAAAATTATATATACAAGCTAGATGTCTTCAAGTCACCAGTGTCTGATGAAATCCATTCTAGAATTTTCAAGGAGATGACTGAGGAGATATCTGAGTCATTAGCAAATATCTTTGAAAAGTCATGGAAGAAATGAGAAATTCCAGAGCATTGGAAAAGGGTGAATATAGTGCCAATCTATAAAAAAGGAAATAAGGACAACCTGGGGAATTACAAACCAGTTAGTTTAACTTCAGTACCTGGAAAGATAATGGAGCAACTAATTAAGCAATCAATTTACAAACACCTAAAAGATAATAAGGTGACAAGTAACAGCATGGATTTGTCAAGAACAAATTTTCTCAAACCAACCAAATAGCTTTCTTTAACAGGGTAACAGGTTTGAGTAACATTTTCAAGCAAAACCTTTTCAGCTACTTGGACTTCTGTTGTTGTCTCAAGGTTTTAACCACCAGTGACATCATGTAGGGCTATGCCCGTGGGGAATATTATTCCTCCCAAAATTACTGGTGGAGTGTTTCCTCAGAGATATTCAAAGATTCTAAAATGGCTCCCTTGACTTGATGATGATCCTGTGTCATCACTGGGTTCAGCCCAGAGTAAGTGGCTTGTGTCATCCTAGTCAAGCATATGGCCAATAAGATGGCCGATTGCTCCAGCAGCCACAATGCTTCATCTTTCACCCTTTCAAAAGTTTCAGAAAATGCTTCTGAGCCATCTTTATCCTACTGCCTTCAGTCAAGCCAGAACTGCAGGCATCAAAATATTCTTTATTGGAGAGTCAACCCTTTAAATGAGGCTGCCAGAAAATCACAACCTGTTGTACCAGCTGTTGCTGAATCTCAGATCAACTGCTTCTGTGGTGTGGCTATAAGAGCTGCTGTTCATGTTGGGCATCCTGCTCCATCATCCATTTCAGTAATTGTTCTATGTCTCTACTGCCAGGAAGCAGCTTCTTTACAAGTATTGTGTTTTGTCTCTGTGTGTGTTAAGGTTCTGACCTGCTTTCCACAAAGGAAAGGGTGCCATGTTCTCCACCAAATCTGTGCCTCATGGATAGTTAGGGCACAACTCACTCAGCTACATGTCTCTGCTGGTAGGTCACTGTCTCTGCAAGATCCACCATAGCTGTGCTTTGGCCTTCTTCTGAAGGCATACCTCAGGCCTACTCCTCCCAATGTGTGAAGATCTACACAGAACAGAAATCAGGATTCAAAAAATCAAAACTCAGAATTGGGTCATCGGATGAACCTTCAGTGAGACCCCACGGTTCTATTCATGGCTTGTCTTCAAACAATCCAAACATCAACTGGTCCCCTAGGGTTTGTTTGTCCCTTCCAGCAGGAGCTTAGCTGACTGACAAACTAACTCAGTTTCTGGGTTGCAACCAAGCTTTTCTCACTTTGGAATCAGAGCTTTGTTCTCCTTGGGCAGCTGTGAACTGGGCTGGGTTTCCTCCTTTTAACTCCCCATTTCATGCCTGAGATTTTCCGCAAGTGTCACTGGGAGGGACCACCTTGGTCAACAGGCTCTTACCCTCTTGTTGTTGAGGTGGAGCCTCTCTGCTCATCAGAGCCTCTTTCAATTAAAAATAACTAATCATCTCCATTTTATAAATAGGAAAATTGAGACAGACAGAGGTAAAAGCAAACATTTCCAAACTTGAGGGGCCTAAGTTAGACCAAAAAATGCTTAGTATCTCTGAAATCAGCCCATTTTGTTGGGTGTTTAAGTATGGATTTAGGAACCTAACTTTGAAAATTATGGTCCATGTTCACAAAGGAAGATGATGACAACCAAGAATTGAATCCAGGTCTCTGGCTGTAATCACAATACCGTTTGGAGAGGAGAGGAGAATAGGCACATTGTGGTCTACCTTAAAAAATCATCAGCTACAGAAATCAATTCTGCTGCTTTATTTTTCTGTTCCTGTGAAAGGATTGTTTTTGTCTTTTATGCTTTCATATCTATGCACATCTCAGGACAAACTGAGGACATTCTGTAAACCAGAGACATAATCCTACTCTCCAAACACAGAAGTTTAAATAGAAATGCTGGTTTAGAGGCAAGCACCACAGGCTCCTGTATAACTAAAGTACTGAAAGGGAATTGTGGCATGAATATGCAGGAGTGGAGGAGAGAAATGACTGCCATAACTCTCATAGCTAATGTTCATATTGTAGAAATGCTACCTGTGTCCATATACTTCCCATTATCTGGCGGTTGCCACAAGGAAGAGGAATACAATTGTTCACTCCCAGTCTATCGGTGAAAACCTCAGTGGTTCAGAATTCTTTAAATTACTGTTGCTGTTGTGTAATATTTGCAAACTGAATAAATTCTACCATGGCATCTGGATAATGAGTAAAGTGCCTGGAGAAAAAATTAAACAAGCTCAGTCTGTTTCATATTCCCTGTTATCCTTTGGAAATATGATTATTACTAGGCATGATGAGAAGAGTTATATTAATTACTTTGGCTAGTTCTTTTCTCCAGGTGACCAATTGGAATAGTGTGAAAAATATAAAATATTGTTTAGGAAAAACAACAAGCATTGGACACAGTACTTGATCATAACTCCTAGTCAGTGGTCCTCAGATGTTCTTTCTTGGCTCTCTAGTTCATGTTTTGACTCCACAATAAAACATCAAAAAATAATTTTGGGACCCTCCTCATATCTACATATAAAAAGGGAGGATGGTCTCAATAACCACTGGGATCATGACCCCTTCCTTTACTGTTACTGAAAATAATAGCAAATATTCGCTAATGCCATATGGAATCAAGTGGTTTTGGTTTTCAGGCTTTTATGAAAACTTTGTATTTTTCCGCTTCAATGCATGTGAGTTCATACCCCATGAGGTATGGCCTTGTGGCTGAGGTTAGAACAAACATCCAAACTCAAAGAAAACCTCATGTGAAATGATTGAGGTTTGTATGTTTTCTACCTAAACAATACATTGATCAAGGTTTATTTTAAAACAAAGTTGCCTCAAAATTGTGCACAAGGTTGCTTGAAACTTAACCCAGGTTTGCTGAAGGATTCTCAGACCTTGGCACAACAGACACAAGTTTTAGGTTTGGACTGAAATTTTTGCCTAGCTCTAACTGGATAATTAATTTAATCTGAGCAAAAGCACCATGTTCTGTGTGATGATCCAGCTCCTCATTAGTATTCTTGTATTACTAGCAAAAACAGATCTTTTACACTATTTAAATATGTATATAATTTTCAGCTGCAGAAATAAGTATCAAGATTGTGCTTACTGAATTCAGACAGTCAGATCTTCTGAAGTCACACACTGAGTGAAGTCAGATCCTAGCTCAGTCCAGGCAAAAGTGAAGGCAGAGGGAAATACTTTGAAGAATTAGAAGTTTCTAATTCCAACCTCTGCTAAGAGCGTATATCCCTAATTGATAAGTTGGTCCATAACTTGCTAGATTCATCTATTTTCCTGGACTCCCAGATAGCAGTAATGGTCAAAATTATTTCTTTCCCTCTACAGTCTGGTCAGGAGACTGCACCCAATTTCCTGTCAGATAAGAACATAGCCATGTTGATTGAGACCTTTATTATTGAAGCTGGACACTACTGAAATATTCTTATAGCTGTTAGCATAAAAGTAACATGGAAGTTACAGCAACAGCCTGCTTTCTCTATGGGGTAGATCAGCAAGAGCACATTCAATCAATGCTTGTGATTTATGATTTACACACTAGTTCAGGGATCGGCAACCTTTGGCACACAGCTTGCCAGGGTAAGCACCCTGGTGGGTTGGGTCATTTTGTTTACCTGCTGCATCCACAGGTTCAGCCGATCGCAGCTCCCACTGGCTGTGGTTCACCTCTCAAGGCCAATGGGGGCTGCGGGAAGCGGCGGCCAGCACATCCCTCTGCCTGCAGCACTTCCCGCAGCCCCCATTGGCCTGGGATGGCAAACGGTGGCCAGCGGGAGCTGTGATTGGCCGAACCTGTGGACATGGCAGGTAAACAAAATGGCCCGGCCCACCAGGGTACTTTGCCTGGCGAGCCACATGCCAAAGGTTGCCGATCCCTGCACTAGTTGGTCATCTGGAGTGAGTATCATTCAAAGTTCTTATCTTTATTTCTAAATGCCTAAAGTAGTTACAGACATAAGAACAGACCAAAGGTCCATCTAGCCCAGTATTCTGTCTTCTGACAGTTGCCAATGCTAGCTGCCCCAGAAGGAGTGATTAGAACACATAATCAATAAGTGATCCGTCCCCTATCACCCATTCCTAGCTTTTGGCAAACAGCCTAGGGACACCATCCCTGCCCATTCTGGTTAATAGCCATTGATGGACCTATCCTCCATGAATTTATCTAGTTCTCTCTTTTTATTTTTTTATTTTACAGGCCATCTATCATAAAAAAAAAAGCCCTCTTTCCTCTGTGCTCTAGCAGAGAAGCTCAGATCTGCAGTGATACCTAGGTAGACAAAGACCAAGGCACGTGTAAGAGTGTCGAAGGGAAGAGACTTTCAACAGTTAAATTTGCTTGTTCTGGAGAGCAGGTGGAAGCTGACTCTTGATACTTGCTTCACAATGTGCCATGAAAATCTTTTACGAAGAAAGGAGTGTGTTCACTTAGGCTTCTCTTTGATTCTTGCATGAGTGAGAAAGTTTGTGAAGGAAGACAAAGTGTAGAGTTTTGCCAGCTCTAGGGATTTCCCGGTTCATTAAAATTTGTCTTGCAGGATGCCCCATTACTACAATAATGAATGCTGTGGGAATACATTTCTTGGCAAGGGTATGTAAAAACAAGGATATGTCATAGAAAGAGGTGCAGTGGGCACCCATGGGAAGGGAGGGTTGGACAGAATGCCCACCTTGCACTCACCATGTCTTGGAGGGCTGGGCCCAATTCCCCACTCTGAGTTCTGTTATCTGGCCCACATGGTCACAGAACCACTCAGGTTTGGCATGTATGCCTCTCCATTGAGGAAGACAGGGGGGCAATTCTAATTGGTGTTGTGACCTAGGGCACGGGGTCACAACATCATTCAGGTTTGCCATGTCTGCCCCTCCATCTACAGAGGGGCAAGGGCACTGCAGCCACATGGACCAAGATGTAATAACCAAAAGGGAGAGGAACCCACTGCTTCAATGGTCATGCCCTTTATTCAAATACACTATTACTGTGAATATTATGAGCTCCATATCAAAATAGTAGTCTTAATAATAATAAGAGTCTGTGAAATGAGGAATGAAGTAGAAGCAGGCCATTTTCAAAGTGGGGAACAGAAAGAGGCAGTAGGAAGACACCAGCAGCTCATAGTTAGCTCTGTTTACTACCCCCTTAAATTGTGAGTAATGTGTTAGACCAGCCACTTGCTCCCTTCTTGCTCCTCCTATTACCTGAAACATACTATTGGCTACTAGGCATTTCACCTTTCTGCTCCCTGGACAAAAGAGTTGGGAGAGGAGTAGAGTAGTGGGACCTCTGTATCTGCAGGCCAGCATCCTGTGACCAACTGAACACCACTCCGGATGAACAGATATGTTATCATTCTGATGAATCTTGTCCCATAAGAAGAGTCATTTTGAAAGCTATTTTACTCGTGACCGTCAGTATAGGTCAGGGACAGAAAAGAATGTGCAAATGTTTTGCATTATAGGTTAGCATCCTTGTTTCTTTTCAGATTTGCAGTGGTTCAAAGGGGCATTTTAAATTTAATTATATTTTATTAAATTATATTATTTACCCTAACCCTCACAGAATATTTGTTTGCAATGGTGAGAGTTTGCACTCTGATGAAAGGGGCAAATGGACCACTATATGTGTAAATGACACCTGACCACAGGTAGCTTTAATTGACATGGCTCTTGTTTTCCAATTGTTTTCAAAATTAGAGATGAATATGTATAGCTTGTGCTTTCTGACATGTATCTCTACTGTCTTTTCACAACACACTCTTTGGAGCATGCACCCATCACATCATGCAGCTGGCAGAAGATTCCCTGGTTATGAACCAAGTTGTAGAAGAGATATTGCAACCATGAAGAATTTGGATGGGTCATGCAGTACTACTTTTAAAATTAGATTAAAATCTTAGACCTTAAGGAATATTCACACTTCTCAAGGTGCACATGCTTCTCCCATTAAGTGTAATTAAGAACTAAATGCATTTCAAGAGTATAATGTGCCTTTTCAAGTGCAAAAGGCAGTAATTCAAGTATAGTAGATGTTCGTATAGGTTAGGAAGATTACTTTTTTCCTGAATAGCCATCTAAATCATTACATGTATTGCATCAGTAAGTTATATGTTAAAGGGGTTACCTGTCATAAATACACTCTACTTTTACTGCCACCATTTGATAAAATGAATGTTTTAAATTATTCTGACGATTTCTCTATCTGCAAACCTATCAATCTCAACCCACCAATACAAGAATACTGAATTTTATTTGGCTACTTCTATCTTACAGAACTCTGCAGTAATATGTTAGGGAACAATTGAAGTGCATATCACTGATAAAGGAAATGTATTTAGGCTAGTAATTATAGCAAATGAACAATGCATAATAACAGGAATTTATCTAACTTAAAGTTTGGACAACAATGGCATGGGAAGATTAATATCAGAAGGACATTTGAGCCTGTAGGGCTGTGACAAAACTATTTTAAAATGTGGGTGGAGTTAATGTATAGGGCATGTGGAATTTTTTTCCCCCAAGCATTATCAATATTTTATCATTCAAAAATCAAGTTATTTCACTTGAAAAGTTGGAAACCTGCCTACAGGGGCAGATCTTTTGGCTACCTAATTCTGGAAGGACTAGTTTTTCAATTATTCTCGTAATTTGATCTGAATCTCAAAACAAACAAAGATTAATTTTACTTCTCTGTTTCCTATTTTTAATTCTTTATTTAGGAGCGAGAGACCTACAAACTACCTAAATAATGCTTTGCCATTAACTTTGCTTAATATGCCAAATCAGTTTAATTACAGTTTCTATAAATAATACATGCAAAATACTTCTCTGAACAGAATGCACTTTTCCTTATGTATGTGGCACATTTTAATACTTAAAAGCATTAGAACAGATGTTAGTTGCCTGGTAAACTTGTTTTCAGTTTTCTTTTATTTATATGTTAATGAGAATTTAATTACTTCATGAATACTTAAACAACCTGAGAGTGCCTGATATTATTAGCTTGTACATGACAAGCACCTCAAATGACCACATGGGAAGACTAAAATTGCTTTTACTTTAGTTGAAGACAGAAAGATGAATTTATTTCACCCCCTGCTATGTTTTTCCTGACACACAACTGAAAAAGCAGTGGGCACAGAATTTGATCTTTAACAGGACTGAAGGGATCTGAGAAGCACCTACACCAAAAGACATAAATTCTTCCATTTTTGATTTGCTTCACTAACTTTTAATAATCAGTCTAATTGTTTAAAGAGTTTTAAGGCAAAACTGGTTTCTATCATGTGAAATTCCTCGTTTAAACCTGGAGAATTATGCACAATTTAGACATGTATTGCAGTGATTAAATTTTCTGGGGTGAAAAGCAGTGTGGAAAATGTTCCACAAAATCAACCAGGAAAGTTTTTGGTAACAAAAGTATCATTTACAGGTGTTCTAAAAGTAGTCTGTATTGAAACTCTCATTGACTTCAATAGGATTTTTCAACTCTAGCAATTTTACTGCATAGAAAACTACCTGTGCTTTCGTTCTGAATATAATAAATTTGCTTTTGGAATATTTAGCTGGAGAAGGTAACAATCCTAAACAAAAGCCACCGCTCTTTTCTCACTCAAATCTCTATAAATACTTCCTTTTCCCAGTTACTTCTAGGGAAGGTATGGCAATAAATAAAATAATAATAATAATAATATAATTAACAACAAAGTAAGCCTCCAACTTATTGTCCCTGGATAGTCCCATTCTGCCCTTTCATTTTAAGCAGTAATTGCCTTCATTTTAGTTCTGATCCTGCCAGCTCTTACTCATACGAATGTTCTCAAAAATAGGTGAGTAAGGGTTTGCAGGTTTAGACCTTTTTTTTTCTTTCACAAAGCAGAACACATTTCCTGCACTTAGTATACATATCAGTAAACACTCATGTTAATGTAAGATATGGTTTGAGTCTCTAACATGGATGAAATCTATCCTTTAACTATCTACAGTATCATACACTTCATATTCAGAGTTAAAACAGAAAATCAGACAAAAATGGCAACAGTGAAATTGTAGCAAAATGCAGCATGGTTGGCCCAGAAAAGATTGTATTGCCTATTTTACTTTTAGCAAGGCAAGGCAATTAAATTGTTTTTGGAATAACTCTGCTCAGACATTGCATTTGCTATTTAAAACATTTTAAAAAGTTATTATTGACAGCACAATTGATCCTCACAAATGTGAAGATTTTTGCAGTCTCTCAGACCTGGATCTGAATTTTATATAGCATAAGATAGTGTACCTGTGTGCCATAAATGTTTCTTCCAAACTCTCAAATATTTTTAAAGCATAAGGCAAATGGCACTATCAGCACTGTCCAAGTAAACAGATGCACATCTGGAGAGAAAAGAACAGTCTAGCTGTTATCTGAGGGTGTTCGCTGAATTTCTGCTGCTTCTTTAAAGCTCTCTGCTGGAGTATGTATTTCATTGTCTGACGCTCTATCAGTCTTCACATGCATCGTACACCTGCCATCACCATTCACTTGTTTTACTCTCAGTTTCTCTTTACTCTTATGGAATCCTCCCAAAAAGTTTATTCCATTGTATACAATGATATTGTGGATTCTCGCACTGCCATTTATCTGCTTGGTGCTTGGGGTCTGTAGACCTTACGTAGTTCATGGGTGAAATCTGGATCCCCTGAAATCAAGGGCAAAATTCCCATTGACTTCAATGGGATGAGGATTTTACCCGAGGTCTCTTGGGGCCACATCCTCTACTGATGCAAATCAGTATAACCTCTCTAAAGTAATAAAATGATCTCAGTTTAAACCAGAAGTCGGCAACCTCTGGCACACGTCTCACCAGGGAAAGCACCCTAGTGGGCTGGGTCAGTTTGTTTACCTGATGCATTGGCAGGTTCTGCAGACCGCAGCTCCCACTGGCCGCAGTTTCCTGTTCCAGGCCAATGGGGGTGGCAGGAAGCAGCGCAGGGAAGGGATGTGCTAGCGGCAGCTTCCTGCCACCCCCATTGGCTTGGGATCATGAACCACAGCCAGTGAGAGCCACCATCAGCCGAACCTGCCGACGTGTCAGGTACATAAACCCTAGCGAGCCGCGTGCCAGAGGTTGCTAATCCCTGCTCAAGACCATGGGGTCCCCTGGCCTCTTAGAAATAGATGTATTTGCAACTTTAGAGGAAGCCCAACTAGATTAACAATCCCTCTTTCAACACAAGCTCAATTATAGCTGTTAGCTCCTTATTAGTGGGTCTCACCTATTTGTTGCTTAGTTGCCTTTAAGCTCTGAGCTATTAATTATTCTGAAGGTCTCTGCAATGTTTTTCTTGTTTTATCCATTTGCTGGTAGTTTCTTTTCTGGTGTTTATTTCAATAACATTATTGATTTCATATCCCAGTTGACAAGTACATTCTTTCTCCTTTTTAACAAATAAAAATATCACAACAGTCATTTCAGAAACCCCAGAGGCAAACTTCTGTACATTATCTATGATTATAGGGTTAATTCTGTTCTATTTCTATAACAGAAAAAGCAGTATGACTTATGCAGTGTATGAATATTTCACCTTTAAAAAAAAGTACAATAATTCTAACTGATAGCAGTACACATTTACAATTTTGTTGACTTATTTCAACTGAATATACTAAACAGTTTTTTTCATGGCTTTGATATTTTTGTCTTTAATCAATAACAGCTAAGGACAATTATAAACATTGTTTACATAGACTTGACACTATTATTTTAGGAATAATGTTGTAGGAGATAAATCAAAGCACCATTGCCTCTGGCTTGCACTTAGTGCTGTCAAACTCACATTTCAATGACATAAACATAGAGGAAGCAGTGAAATTGAAAAGGACTAGGTATTAGTGCAAAATTCTATTTGTTCCCAGTAATCTGTATTAAAACAAACCTTCATCAAAGGATATACAAATGGTTTAGATAAAGGTCTTAAAGCCTTGCTTTAGCCCAGAAAAACAAGGACATTCAGAGTAAAGTGTGTCAGGCTTATTTATTTGTTATATCACATATGAAGGCATCACAGTCCATATGTTATATGGTGTGCTAGAAATGGAAAAGAAATATTAGGTCATCTAATCCATCATTCTGCCCATGGAGAAATCTCCCCTAGCTCTTATTGTCTCAGCCATGGAAGAAGAAAGACAAGAGGCAATGGATGTGGTTTAATTAGGGCACAATTTTATTAACATGCCTGGGAATGCTTGTCAATAAATTATACAGCTCATCCTTCTTTCCTTAATTGTTTCTACTTGTTTAGGGGGGTTCCATCCCACTTCCCAACCTGGTCCCAGCCCAGCTGGGAACTTGCCACCCTCCCTTCATATGAGCATTAAGGGAGAAGGGAGAGCTGTATAAGAGCTAGCAGAAGGAGAAGGGAAAAAAAACCATGGGAGCAAAACTGCATATTCCATCAATTAGGTTAGGACTACTGTCAAGACAAACATCAACAGATGAAACATATTCATTCCACTTATGTACCAACACACAAAATGAAGGAGCTCAAGAGTGTCCTTGTTCTGCAAGAATAGCAGAGTAGACCCCAAAATCATTTCCATTTGGCTGCAATTGTGATTCAGTAGGTTCTTCAAGAAAAACATCACTGTCATTCCATGGATTAGATTTCCACTTAGAAACCATGTGTGTTACCTTGTGGTCCAAAGCTCACCAGCTCTAATAAAATGAAAATAATAAAAAAATTAAATTAAATAAAACAAAAGTAACAGCATGAATAAGATCATATACGTGATCATATGAATAAGATCATATCAAGATCGTATGTAGTAGTAAACTGTTATTTGGAACCATTACAACACAACATTTGAAACAAAGAGTATATTGCCCCCTCAGTCGTTAGCAGGTGTTTTCAGTGCTCAAAACTCTCACGTAAAGCGTGATGACCAGCACTAATATACAAGTAATTCACAGCAAGTAATTTATTTTTGAGAATTGTCCACCAATTATTGGTTGTCAAGTTATGGATTGTACATATTGTCCAAAGTTATCCTTGCTTTGCAGATCATTTGAGAATAGCAAATATTGAATATTGCAAAACAAAATTTATTCCAGCTTGTTTTATTACATAAGTTATGTAGCATTGTTTCTGTTCCTTGACTGCATTATTCATTAAAAATGAATTTGAAGTGCAAATACTATAAGTAAATATACAATGCATAATTTTTATTGTGTTCATTAGTTTTAAAGATCATCAAGTCAGGGAACAGGTTACTTATGTAACTGTATGAACTGAGCACAAATTTTGAATTGTATATCTGATTGTAACCTCACACTTTGTTTTCTGTTGGTTAGACCTATAAATCGTGTGGTAGTGTTTCTATTCTGTGACTGGATAACCTATTTAACAAACCATTATACTGTAATTAGGAATTTTATAAATGAATCTACAATTCAAGTTTTGCATTCAGCAAATATTTAAGCATTTTCACTTACCATTCCCTTTTCATGAATAGCACTAATAAGGTTGAAGGTTTTAATGCTCACAGAAAGCGAAAGGGTTATGAACATGATGGGAAATAAATTATTTGTAGAAGACAAATGAATGTTTAGATGTGCAGTGAAAGTACTTCATAGAGGAAAATGTTCAAAAATGGCCTTGCAAAGGACTTTAAAAGGAGGTGATGGTTAAAAGAACAGGGTAGTCCCAGATATCTAATAATAACTTTGTGGCCTAATTAAATCTATATGAAGTGTTTCCTGTTCTTCTTTCGGTATAGCCGGACAATGACTATTTGGCAGTCCATTTGCTCAGGTAACTCCCGTTGAAGTCAATAAGAGTTCCGTGTTCAGAAAGAGTAAAGAGGGCAGGATATGAGCAAGATGTTAAAAATTCAGAAATTCTTATGAAAAAGTGAAAAGAAATATGGGAGGATAGAGTTGTTGTGAGAGAGACATATCCAAATGTCTGTAAAAATATATATATTTTTAACATTGGTGGAAGGAATCTTCCAAATTCCATTTTTTTTCCTGTGGCAAAAGAGCAATGTTGCTTTTCTTGGTTTTATTTTTCTTTTATTCTCAAAGAAGAGGGACAAATTCTAATTTTAGGGTTATTTATATAAGCTTACATTCATACAGATAATTATATTTCTGCTGATAATTTTATGGGGACAGTAAAGGAAAGAATTGTTGTTTCTGTGAAAGATCAAAAGACAATCTTTTAACTGAGAAATGGATAGCCATAATGTTTTAATTGCTTTAAAATTCTATAGGAAATTCCCTTTCGTTTTAAGCTTTTGCACTACAGACATAGAAGGCTGAGTTTGTCAAGGAAAATTAAGGGCATTTTGACATAACTTCTGGATTCTTGCTGCAATAATTTGCAAGATTTCACTCTTGAACAATTTGTGTAACTGTCTGGATAATATTTACCAATGGATAATTGAAAATATACATCTAAGGAAAAAGTAAACTCTGAGGGTGTGAATTATAAGTGGAAAGCTAAGCAAAATAAAGATCAGACTGTCCACAATTTGCGTGGTGAATATTTATTGATATAAATGTCCTTAAAATTCTATACTGGAAAACTTTCTAAAGTTTAAATAAGCTTTGCATAGTTTTAAGCTGCTTGTTTTTCTGAAAGATTTAGGACTGTAGGATTTGAATTATCAGTTCACATGATTAAGTCTAGTATCTTTATTCTGTTAGTGGTCAACAGCTCATGGCTTTAAGAAAATAAATGCTTTATAAATACACCTATCCAGTTGTGCAAAGATATAATGTATGTTAGAGATTATGTTCCCAGAGCATAATTGATTGATAACAAACATCAGATGTTTTACATAGTTTTCTTTCCTTTTTATGATGTCACTAGAGGGCAGAGTTAAGGTTGTTTAGGTGCCTTAGCTGTGCTTTCTCATTCCTTAGCATATCTGCACTTTTTCAAGAGTAAACATAACTAGGGTTACAACTTTGTCATGGAAGCCAGTGGGAGACATGATCAGCCAAACCTGCAGACGCAGCAGGTAAACAAACTGGCTCACCCTGATGGGTAAGCAGGTGTTTACCCTGACGGGCTGCAGGCCAAAGGTTGCTGATCCCTGCCCTAGGTGCTTTTCTGCAGAACTGCTGCCTAGCCATTCGGTCCCCAGTCTGTAGCAGTGCATTTGATTCTTCTGTCCTAAGTGCAGATCTCTGCACTTGTCCTTGTTGAAACTCATTAGATTTCTTTTGACTCAATCCTCTAATTTGTCTAGGTCCCTCTGTATCCTATCCCTACCCTCCAGTATATCTACCACTCCTCACAGTTTAGTGTCATCTGCAAACTTGCTGAAGGTGCAGTACATGCCATCTTCCAGATCATTAATGAAGATATTGAACAAAACCGGCCTCAGGACCGACCCATGGGGCACTCCACTTGATACCATCTACCAATGAGACATGCAGCCATTGATCACTACCTGTTGAGCCCAATGATCTAGCCAGCTTTCTATTCAGCTTTTTTATCTATAGGTCTCATCCTTAATAACTTCTACAAGACTTTTACATAAACAAGCTCAAGAATCATTCCATAGTAATTTACTGCTCTCTATGAAAATGTCTTTCCTTATGGATGCACTCTCTGATAGTCAGTGGTCACTTCCTTTATCTAAGGTTCATCTTCAACTTCAGAGCCAGGTCCTGGGGAAGGAGTTTCAACAACAACATGCCTGATAAAGCATTGGCAATCTCTACTGAAAGCATCGTCTCCCCCTATCCATCACTGACACATCTTCTGATTAGTTCATGTTCAGATTATGTCCTGCTAATCAAGTCTAGCAGATACCCATTTCATCTCCTCAAGGAAAGCAAAATGGCAGGTGAAAGTATATTGGACTCTGTGGCTGAGGGGAGGAATGATTTTCTTGAGACTGGTACCATTGAGCATTATCTGCATAAAACAGTAAGGCACTGATATCAGCCCTGTTTATACAGGAATTGATTCATATAGAAGAGAGAGAGAGAGGATGCAAGGTTCTCATAACTCTCACTTGATTCCACAATTTAAAAGAAAAATGGTGAAAAATAATGCCGAATTATTTCTTGATGTATAAATAGTATCATTTATTTAGTCTATAATTTTTCATTCGATTTTCCAAAGAGCACAACATTCAACAACTCTCAGCTAGGCATCCAGTATCAGTGGCTTGATTTTCTATGGATCTCAGCCACTTAAGTGGTATGGAACCATTTTCAAAAATGCTCAACTTTCTGGAGTTTGCACTGACAACAATGAGGGTTGCTAGATGCAGAACACTTTGGAAATCTACCCATTTCATTTAGGTGTCAAAGTGGAAAAAGCTGAGCTCTTTTTAGAAAACACGGCCCTTTACGTTTATATAACTGGTACATCAGCTGCAGTATTCTGGGCATATAGTAAATAAAATAGGTAGTCAGCTAATTTTCAGATCTGTGATTTTTAGGAATATGTTTATTTATGTTCACAAATTATAACAGAATTTGCAGTGATAATTCCACCCCCCCACACACACACATATTACTCCAGGATTCGGCAATCTCTGGCATGCGGCTCCCCAAAGTAAGCACCCTGGTGGGCCGGCCAGTTTGTTTATCTGCTGCATTGACAGCTTCAGATGATCGCGGCTCCCACTAGCCATGGTTCGCCATCCAAAGCCAATAGGGGAAGTGGGAAGCCGCGGCCAGCACATCCCGCCACCCCCATTGGCCTGGGATGGCAAACCGCAGCCAGTGGGAGCCACAATTGGCCGAACCTGCTGACACAGCAGATAAACAAACTTGCCCAGCCCACTAGTGTGCTTACCCTGGCGAGCCGTGTGCCAGAGGTTACCAATTAATTGATTCCCTAAAATTACTTTTAAATAATTAATAGTGTGACTGCTGTTTTGATATTTTATTTAAGGGAGGTTGTGAGCAGCTATCAGGGGGTCTGCCAAAATAAACCAGAGAGCAGGGCCAGTGTTAGACTTGATGGGGCCCAGGGCAAAAAGCCAAAGCCTGAGGCCCGCCACCCAGGGCTGAAAGCGTAAGCCCATCAACTTAACTTTGCAGGGCCCCCTGTGATGTGGGGCCCTGAGCAATTGCACTGCTTGCTACCGCTTAAGGCTTTTAATCTACTCGATATGCAGAAAAACAGTTGTTGTGGCATAGGTGGGCTGTGGAATTTTTATAGAATGTTTGGGGAGCCTCAGAAAAAAGAAAGTTGAGAACCCCTGATGTAAGCTACTTCTAAGTATACATTTAACATATTGCAATCAATCTTTTTTCCCCAGGCTTTTTAAAAAAATATTTCTAACAATTTTCCATCTGCCTTGCTCTCCTTTACTTTCAAAAATAAATAAGTAAATAAACAAACAAATAAATATATAAATAAATAGGCCCCCCCCCCCCATTATTAATTGTTCACATACACCAGGGATCGGCAATCTTTGAACTGCGGCCTGCCAGAGTAAGCACCCTGGCAGTCCAGGACAGTTTGTTTACCTGCCGTGTCCACAGTTCGGCTGATCGCGGCTGCCACTGGCCACAGTTCGCCGCTCCAGGCCAATGCGGGTGGCAGGAAGCAGCGGCCAGCACTTCTCTAGGCCTGTGCTGCTTCACACTGCCCCCATTGGCCTAGAGCAGCGAACCGTGGCCAGTGGGAGCTGCAATTGCCTGAACCTGCGGATGCCGGAGGTAAACAAATCTGCCCGGCCCACCAGGATGCTTACCCTGGTGAACCACGTGCCAAAGGTTGCCGATCCCTGACATAGGCACAAAGTTAAAGACACATGACTGATTGTGGAGGACAATACAATTTGGTTCACAGTAAGTAAATTAAATAATGCATCAAGGAAATGGTTAAGAAAAGTTATGAAATTATACAGAAAATTATTCTTTTTGAATCAAAATTTGAAAATTCTTCCTTTTCCTTTCTTTCTTTAAAGTAGCAAAAGAAAAAAAAAACTTGTTCTATCCATCTACATATTTTGATCTCACTCCTTATAATGGTATCTTCACAAATCTGAGCTTGCATGCTGAAAAGGAAGCTGAAGCAAAAATTTGGCTCACATGTTGGGCCAAGTGATGTTTTGTGTTGCTATGCTGAAAGGAGAATTACACCAGAGATGAATTTGAGCTGTTGTAGCATTTACAGTTCTCTTACACGTTTCACAGATGACATACTCATACTACAATGGTAGAGAAATCATATCACAAGAACTACCAGGATAGCATTACAGATTATTAATTTACATAGAAGAATAAGACTGTATGTAACTCATATACTTATACTGCAGCTTGTTTGTGTGGTTGGTTTTTAGTCCAAAAAAAGAGAGAAGCAGTGGTGGGGAGAGAAATGGATTTTAGATGAATCCTCTATGACTCTGGACACATATGCAGGGCAGGACAACTTTGTTAGAAGGGCCAAGAGAGATCTAGAAGAAGTGTGTGGTAGTCACTACACGAGGTCAGTAGCTCCTTCTGAAGCTGTACAAAGTTTCCATTCAGGGCAAGCAGTCTTGCAGATACTACACATTCATCATCAAAGAGCTGAGCCAACTGGAGCTCAGGGGATAAAGGTTATACATATGGGAGATAGATGACAGCCCTGTTGACTCAGTGTCTGATTGACACAGGACCAAGAGATGTGTCTGCGGTGAAGGCTGCATCCCAGTAATTATACCACTTTGAATACAGGTTGCAGATTCCCACTCTTAGTAAAATCCCAGGAGACAGTTGACTGTTGGATCAGGAACTGTTATTGCTGCTAGCTGTAAGGATCTTTGGATTGTTACTTGCTGAGTTCATTCTGGAGTATTTCAAGGGGAACTGAGAGGCTGTCACCATATGTGTTGACTCATGGAGCACCCATGCGAAGAAGTGCTGGTTGCTGAGCACTGACTTATAGCCCCCACCAATCAGTGCCCCCCACCCCCTGGGGGGCGGGCTGGGAGCTTGTGTGTACTTGCATGTAAAAGTACATATGCTGTTTTGCAACCATGCACTAAAATATATGTAACAACAATAAATTGAGAAATCGGCATAAAGAACACCCATAGATTTACTGCCTAATAGTTTTGATTATTCAGAAATAGTCCAAATCTGTCTGCAAATGTTTGTGGATGTATTAAACATTTATTCACTCAGAAACTGTATAGTACTTTCTCTGAAGCTGAATGAGAGCTGATTAACACCTACATTTAGGTTTTTGCATACCACAGTTCTGAGATTTCACTCTGTGTAATGTTTTTTGGTTGTTTTTTTTGTTTTTTCTTGAAAAGTCCAGGAAAGACAAAACTGTGGCCTATGCATCAGCAGAGAGGTAAATTGAAGTGCTGGGAAAAGTTGAGTGTAACAGAATACATATACTTCTTCCTCAGCAGCCCATTGTCTGTTACACTCTCACAGTATGTAAGATGTGAAATAATGCTATTTAGGCCTTGTCTACACTAACTCTGTAAGTCAATTTAAGTTACGCTAGTTAAGTTACGTAAGTTATGAAACTAAGGTCGACGTTAAATTACATTAGTTACAAAACTTAAATCAACATAACTTATATTGACTTATAGCAGTGTCTACACTATGCTGTGTCGACAGGAGAGCATCTTCCGTCGATACAGCTTCCATCTCTCTTTCAGGTGGAGTACTGAAGTTGACAGGAGAGCGGTCTTCTGTCTACTTATTGTGTCTTCAGCTAAATCAATGCCCTCTGCATCAATTGCAGGAGCACCGAGTTAGCCCATGGTGAAGACAAGCCCTTTTGGCTGGATCCAAAGCCCACTGAAGTCATTTTGAAGTCACCCATTCATTTCAATAAGATTTCAATCTCAGGCCCTTAATAGGTAATTTTATTTACTAATTAACTTTAAACCACATTTTTATATATAATTAAAATATAAACATTACTTTTGAGATTTGTTAACTGAAATAAATTCACAGGGGAATTTCCAGATGTGAGCCAGATTCTAAACTGCTATAAATTGATATAACTCCACTGATGCTGAGATTCTGTCCCTACATACGATTCCTTTTTCATAACAGGTATTCTGTACTCATTGAAAACATTTCTCATATTAACTTTGCTCCATTTTAACGTACACCTTTTCTCTTCTGGAATAGAATGAAAAAATTCCAAATAAATTTCAGAATACTTGTGCTGGGATTGAAGTTTTAGAGAGTTTTAATCTGAATATTTTCTGAGGCTACAAACTCTCCAGCTCATTTTCAGAGGGCAATGCAGTTGAGCTAATTAAGCACAAAACAGGGGCCTTTTTATGAAGAAAATGTGTGCGTACATTTTGTAAGTACTACATTAATTTCCATGGAAACCCACAGTAACTGGTGCATCTCTTTTAACTCAATGTGATATGAATTGCGAAGAATTTTTTTTAAAAAAGTAATACTTACCATGACTTAAAATTTGGATAACAAAACCCACTTTTGGTTTCATAACAGGAAACTTTTACTGTCTTGCAAAAGCTTAGAAAATGGGAAAATATCTTTAAAAATCATCTTTTTCACCTGGAGATGGGTTTATTTAACAAGTTGACTCACACTATTGCGTACTGTCAGTGTGTTTTCCTAGTTACCAACTACTTGTACAGGATGCAATAGAGAAACTTTAGAAGTTGAAATCCATGTTGTGTGCTTCAAAAATTTCTGCAGGAAATAAACCATATATTCAATTTATTGACAATCCCCCTAAAACTGATTAAGCAGGATTTCATTTAAGTGACAGTCATCTGCCAACTGATAGAATTCTTTATAATAAATCATAGATCTTTCTGTTGAGTCTATAAATGTCTGCTAAAAACTTTTTCTAATATTTGAATCCTAAGAGTTTTAGGACAGGTTTGGCCACAAAAATCCATCATAACTGTAAATAAAGGGGACTAGATAGACATGTGAGAGTAGGAAAAAGTAGATTTGATTAGTAGGCATGGTAATTGCAATTCATTGCATCCTAGAAAATTGTATAATACTAAGATTGTCACCCACTGCTTTTAATGGCTCATCGACTTCAGTTTCCTCTTTTACATTTCCAGCAAAATTGTTAGTATACTAAGGGAGCCTGATGAAACGTAGAAGCAGTGTCAGGAGATATATATTTATAAAATAACTGAGAGAAACAGAGGCTATATATATATATATATATATATATATATATATATATATATATATATATATATATATATATATATATATATATATATATATATATATATATATATATATATATATATATATATATATATAATCAACTTCTATGTTTCTCTCAGGTATTTGATTCAGGTGTTAAACAGCTGTCCAAAAAAATTTTGGGAGGAGAAATACCTGTCCTTTTTAAGGAAGCCAGATATAGAAGACTACAAACATTGTTAGTTATGGGCAACTAGTTACCATTCTATAAGAAAAATAATAGGTTTAAAAGAGACCTGACGTCTACATTGCAAATACGGTAGGTTCCCTTTGAATTAGAACTGGACAGAACTGCCATTTTGGATCACAAGGGGAAAATTAAGTTTCACAACCTCTTACATAGAAGAATCATAGACTATTAGGGTTGGAAGCGACCTCAGGAGGTCATCTAGTCCACCCCCCTGCTCAAAGCAGGACCAACACCAGCCAGGACTTTGTCAAGTTGGGCATTAAAAACTCTAAGGATGCAAATTCCACCTCCTCTCTAGGTAACCCCTTCCAGTGCTTCACCACCCTCCTAGTGAAATAGTGTTTCCTAATACCCAACTTAGACCTCCCCCACCGCAACTTGAGACCATTCCTCCTTGTTCTTTCATCTGCCACCACTGCCATCTCTCTCATTAAGGCACTGACCCAGTTAAGCAGTGTAAGTATTTAAATACTTTTCTGGATCAGGACCTAAAGAGGTTGCAGTTTCCATAAGCTCCTGCCCATGGCTCATTAAATAACTTCTATGGCAAAGTTTTTCTATGGGAAAACAAAACAAAACACCTTCTTTTTTGTTTCCCCTCAAAAGTATCCCAATTTTAGTGGATGCACAGTATACATACATCACACTCTAGAAATGCTGCTTTTTGAGTGAAGACCATTCATCTACAAGGCCACATAGAGGAGGTATATTTTACTTATGCACATGCAAATGCACACACCAGACAAACTGTGGGGCAGGAAGAGAGCCAGGGTGCTCAGCCTTCCTCCTAGCCTGGCTGAAAGGCTCTTCTCTAAGCTCTTCTGCAGGGAGAAAATGAAACTGACAAGAACCTTCAGGAATGGCAGCCAGGGAGCTGGTTTTCGTGGTGGAAAATAGAAATTTTCCAATGGAAATTTTAGATTTTACAAAAAGGCATTTTTGGTTTGGTCAGAAAATTATTCTAATGGAAAATTTCTAACCAGCTCTAGTATTTGCCCTACCTTTGAGGATTTTTTCTAAATTCTCAGAGAGAGACAGACAGACAGACACAAATATGAACCACTGAATATTACATCAGCTGTTCCCATATATATATTTTTTCCCTAAATATACGTGGTACAAAATACCAGTCACTACCAAATATGCACCCATTTGCTTCTGTGGAGCTAGGTTGATTCACTGCAGCAAAGCATCTGGCCCAATGTACTTAGTATTTGTTTCTTCTTGAAAAATACCTAAGATCATGTTTTCTTCAGTAACTTAAAGTCGTCTAATTTTCCCCACAGTTTTTTTTTAATTCAAGGATTGATTGCAGTTCATTGTGAATAGTCAAAATTTGAATGGTGGTGTTTAGCTGTGACTCACCAGATAAGTCATAATGGAAGCCTCATCTTTCTCCTATTGGAACCAGAAGGAAGGCTCTCCTTGACTTCAAAAGGAGCTGCATTTAGGCCTAAACCTGTCCATAAGTACTTCCAGCTTTTATCATCAAGTTTGGTTTCAGTAAATACTTGTGTTTGGGATTCTGCAGAGGTCAAGTTGTTTTCTGGAATTTGCAATATGATATTTACAAGTGTACAGCTATTTAAGAGATTTATGAACCATGAATATATTCAAATATTTACTTTCCCTTCACTGTTTAGTTCTATACTTTCAGACCCTATTTCCTAAATGCTTATTTCTCATTTAGGTATGTAGCTCAAATGATCAGGTTTTCAAAAGTGTCAGCGCCACTTCCCATGAGCTGTGCAGAGCTGGGCACGGAGCCTGCGTGCCCCACTGGCACTGCAGCCAACCAGACTTTTAGCAGCCTGGTCAGCTTTGCTGACAGCAGTTGCTAAGATTCCTTTTCAATTGGGTATTGTGGTTGAAAACCAGAAGCCTGGCAACCCTACAAAAGAAGACTTTATATACCCCTATGAGTTCTTTTGCTACCCATATACTTGACAGAATTTGTATGATTTCCCTTGTCTTTTAAAATAAAAATGATAGACAGGAATAAACACTATAATTTCTTTTTTATCATCCTTTATTGAAAAGGGAATCATTCACAAAAAGTAATGCTTTTCTTACTTTGGCAGACACTCTTATTTTTAATTTAAGGGATTAAGGGGCATATTCTCTTTCCCAGATGGACACATAACTCCTATTAACATTAATGGGAATAATGCACATGAATCAAGCAGATAATACACCCTTCAATAAGCAGAGAAGATAATTTTATTTTATTAATGTTTTATGATGGTGAGAGACAAGATTCAGGCCTTGAGGAAGAGAATGAATTTCATTTTAAAATCAGAGAAAAAACATAAAGCCAATCTAATTGGCCAGATGATCTATGGGAGGACCCTGAGAGTATATATTAATTAGCTCAGAGACAGCAACTGGTATTTCTAGATTAGAGGATGAAGTAATAAGCTCAAAATATCTATACGTCTATGCTGATGTTGATCTTTATTTTCACCCAACCATCTACTTCATTATTACTACTGTCTAGTGCAGGGATCGGCAACCTTTGACAGGTGGTCCATCAGGAAAATCCTCTGGCAGGTTGGATGATCTGTTTACCTGCAGTGTACGCAGGTTCGGCCAATTGCATCTCCCGCTGGCTGCAGTTTGCCATTCCAGGCCAATGGGGGCTGTGGGAAGTAGTGCAGGCTGAGGGATGTGCTGGCTGCTGCTTCCCGCAGCCCCCACTGGCCTGGAACGGTGAACTGCAGCCAGTGGAACCTGCGATCATCTGAACCTGAGGACGCTGCAGGTAAACAAACCGTCCTGGCATGCCAGCAGATTTCCTGACAGGCTACTCTTTGTATCTGTATATATATATATATATATATACATACCCACACACATTGCAGGTGTAAATGTGGTCATGCTCTCTTGAAAAATGCTATCAGAAGGATATGTACTATGAATACACTAACAAGCATGTTCACACAAGCCTTAGAATTTCCATCTGTCAGACTCAATGAGAGAAATGGGTTCTGTCAGTATAAATTTTAACTTTTACACATACATCAAAGTTACACTATTGTTATGGTCGATATCACCAGGTAGCCCTGTTACACAGTCTTCCAAGTTCTTTTTCTTATGGATTGTCTACGCCTGAAAGTTTTTTTTCCTGATTAAGTTATTTTACTTTACTGATTAAGTAAAGTTATTTTAATTTACTGATGTAACCCTTCTGCCCCTCTGAGTTGGCAGCAACAAGGGCCGGGTTCAGTATCCAGGGGTTCCGTTTCAATAACACCATGCATAACCAGCTCGAACCCCCACCCATTGACCTGGGACACTTACATACCACACCCTCCTGGGCGCCTCTAGGAGGCAATACTTCCCCTCTCGCAAGCACGGAGTCTGAGTGTATACCAAAATCTTTTTTATAAAAGGAAGGAATCAATGTGGCATTCCCATTGGAGAAACATCACAAACAGAGTTACAACACAAACCATAACCCACCCCAAGTACATTTGGCAATGTCCTTTTCCTTAGGTCTTAAGTCCATCATCCAAAAGTCCAAACAACCCAAAAATCTCTGGTCAATGCCACCCCAGAATTCAAGAAGTCTATCTGTAAGAGGTGCCCTCCCTCCCAGCCTGGGTGAAAGGGCACCTTATGTAGTCCAGGGCCAACGCCCTGCTCTCCGTGGCTTCTGCTTCCGCCTTCTCCACGAACTGCTCCGCCTTACCAGCCGCTCCACTCTGCTCCTCCGGCCCTCCTCACAAACTGCTCCACTCCACCAGCTGCCTCGTGAGCTGCTCCAGTTGTCCCTGCAAACTGCTCGGCTCCGCTCGCTCTGTGGGCTGCTCCACACATCCCACAGCTACTCAACCCTGCCAGCGCTCCACTCCACCAGCTGTCCCGTGGTCCGTTCAGCCATCCCACAAAACTGCTCCACTCCGCCACCTGCTTCTTTCCACAGTATAGCTTCAGGCTCCCCCACTAGTTAGCAAAGTACTCTTCAGTGCTCCCCAGCTCAGTAAATTTCAGCTCTTCAGTGAATTTCAGCTTCTTAGTGATCTCACACAATAGTAGGGGAGGCCCGAGTGCGAATAGTTGCAGACCATTTAGCTCAAAGGTGAGTCATCTCAGACCTGTATCTAGAGTCTTTAAGGGAATAAAAAGGATGCGACGGTCTGACATTCCACAGTGAGAATGAGAGGGGTGGAACTGTGCTCTGGCTCACATAAGGAGACTGCACCACAGGCAAGCAGATACCTGTCCCACCTCTCAGTTTCACTGGGTTTTGGAACCCATGTCCCTTTCTAGCAGTGTCATTTAATTTATATTGAGTACATTCTCTGAGTTATAAAGCAGTCTCGTAGTTCCTCATTTCACTGAATCAGGTGGCCACATTTTTAATATATCCGGCCTCATAAATGAAAGAAATTGGGACCCAGAAATGTCAAAATAACCATTCCCAGGCTCCTTGCTGGCTCCTTGCTAGGTGTGCCTATGCAAATATTTGAGACCTCACATTCCGGACATTCTTTCCACACTTCCCATAATTCACCACCAGATGTCAGGGTACAGCTCATCCTGACTCTGCTTACACTGATAAAGTAACTGATTAAATTATTTTAAAGTGTAATATCTATTCTGAATGACTTCTTGAGTGGACATTCTTATTCCAGAATAAGGAATGAACACACCTGGAATAAATTAGGAACAACTTCATATAGTGTGTGAGTAAATTTTTACTCTTTGAAGAAATGCCTGAACAGTTGTTTCTTTGTTTGCAAAGTACTACATAGAAGAAGCTGTTTTAATTTACAAGGTTTGTTTTCAGTTAGACTCAGTTCTTGATGCAAAGTTACATCATAGGAACTGTACATTGTTTTGTGGGTTGATATTTCAGAAAGAGATGATTGCCTATGTGCAGGTTGTGACTGTCTTAGTTCAAGGACTAGTGCATATATGAAAATAAATTGTTACACAAAGTATGCCCAGATCCTTCTTCATTGATTTCTCTTGCCGTAGGAAGCTGACCTGCAAGACTACCAAGTTCTGCTATCAATTGTCAGATCAACATTGCCTGAAAGTATTTGCAATTGCAAAGTGTTGACTCAGAGTCATAGACTTTAAGGCCAGAATGGACCATCATGATCATCTATTCTGACCTCTTGTACATTGCAAGAAATAGAACCTCACCAGCCCACCAACATACTCCTTGTAATAGACCCATAATCTCTGGATGAATTACTGAATTCCTCAAATCATGATTTAAAGATTGCAAGTTACAGGGAATCCTCCATTTACACCAGTTTAAACCTGCAAGTGACCCATGCCTCATGCTGCAGAGGAAGGCAAGAAACCCACAGCATCTTTCCCAATCTGACCTGAGGAAAAATTCCTTCCTGACCCCAAATGTTGTAATCAGTTAGACCCCCTGAGCATGAGGGCAAGACCCACCAGCCAGAATCCTGGAAAAGAATTATCTGTAATAACTCAGAGTCTTCCTCATCTAGTGCCCCATAATTGGTTTTTGGAGATATTTGCTGCTAGCAGTTGCAGATTGGCTACATGCCATTGTAGGTAGTCTCATCAGACCGTCCCCTCCATAAACTTACCAAGCTCAGTCTTGATTCCAGCTAGGTTTTTTGCTCCCACTACTACCCTTGGAAGGCTGTTCCAGAACTTCACTCCTGTGATAGTTAGAAACCTTTGTCTAATTTCAAGTCTAAACTTACTGATCAACAGTTTATATCAATTTATTCTTGTGTCAACATTAGCACTTATCTTAAATAACTCCTCCCCCTCCCTGCTATTTATCCGTCTGATGTATTTATAGAAAGCAAACATGTGTTCCCTCAGCCTACTTTTGGTTAGGACAAACAAGTCAAGCACATGAGATACCAGAACTGCACACAGTATTCCAGATGAGGTCTTATGGGTGCCTTGTATAATGATAGCAATACTTCCCTATCTCTGCTGGAAATACTTTTCCTGATGCATCTTAGGACTGCATTAGACTTTTTCACAGCCGCATCATATTGACAGATCATAGTCAGCCTGTGCTCAATCGATAGACCTAAGTCTTTTTCCTCCTGTGACTCTTTCAACTGATAAATTCCCAGCTTATTACAAAAATTCTTGTTAGTTCCTAAATGCATGGCCTTGCACTTTGCATTTTTAAATTTAATTCCATTTCTATTAATCCAGTTTTCAAAGCTATCTAGATCTCCTTGTAAGATATTCTGTCCTCCTCCATATTGTCAATGCCTCCCAACTTAGTGTCAAATTTTATTAAGGCAAATTTTATTAACATACTCCCACTTACTGTGCCAAGGTCATTGATAAAAATGTTTAATAAGATAAGTCTTAAGATCAATCCCTGAATAACCTCTCTCAAGCTCATTGATAAAAATGTTTAATAAGATTGGTCTTAAGATCAATCTCTACTAGTAAGCTCCCTCTAGCCTGACAGTTCACCTTTCAGTATGACCCACTGTAGTGTCCTCTTTTACCAATTTCTTATCCACCTTTCAATTCTCATATTAAAACTCCATCTTCTCCAATTTAACTAATACTTTAACTAAAACAATACACATGCCTTACTGAAATCCAAGTAGATTAGATGTTTCCTGTATCTACAAAAATCCGTTGTCTTGAGGGTATTAACTTTTTATGTTCATACATGCAGATCAGGAGCTGAAATTCAGGCCCTATGTTTCTCAAGGTCAAATTCTCAGCTTGTGCAGATCATTATAGCATCACTGAAATTTATTTTTTATATTATGAATTACGAATGCTGAGAAATGTGTGCGTATGCCTAATTATAGTGATATGTATACATATATCTTTTACATGTTTATATGAGAAATCTATTAACACTCATACCAAAGCTGACACTGACAGTACTAAGAGAGTTTGGGGTGAGAGTCATTGCACTCTTAGAAGTGCCATATTTTGAAATAATAAAATTAGGAGATGTGTAGTATTGTGGACCAGAATACCCTCTATCAGATTAAGCATAAGCAAAATAAATTTGTTTTTCTTGGGGATAAGGTAGTGAGAACAAACATGAAGTTTTTATTAAATTAAATACATTGAATATACTGATGTAATCCCTAATCAACCTGTCTTCATGATTCACATTTTCTACAGTTAGAATGAAAAGCAGTCACCTACCAAATTCAGTACTGTGAAGCCTGAAAAGTATGATGAGCTAGCCAGCCAAATTAGCCAGGTTATCAGCTGTCCTGCCCATCAATCTGAAGTTTCTATATTCTGGGAAATCAAGCCACACCAACAGTTCACACCACCACCCACTTCCCTTTCTTGTGAGCTGTTTTGTAACACACACATACACTACCTTGAATATTACTGGATATTTAGCAAACCTAATCATCGTAATAAGTGAAAGGTCTGAGCAGCAAAGTACAGATGCCGATTTAAATTTTCTTCAGACTGATAGAAATTCAGACCCATGTTTGATATAGCCTAATATAAAAGGGAGCCAATCATAGATTTGGATCTGGAATTGAAGTATCACAAACTTCAGGGTGTTCAGATACAGGGTTCTGACCTCTAGTCTTAACATACCTTGTTGAATATATAAAGGACCCTTCATATATAAATGCAAGGAAACAACATTATTGACTATTTCAGAACTTCAGGATGTTGCATTCTGATTAATTTGAGACAAGCACTAAGGGAAACAAAAGGACAAACAAATTAACATATTATAGTTGAATCTGTTACTGTTTAATGTAAAAATAATGTTATGAGCTTTGCAGTTTGATTGTTTAGATGCATCTGTTACAGCCCCATATGAAAGTGTGTAATTACTACAAGATACATTTTCTTGTTGTATCACACTCTATTAAAACTTTAAGTGCATATTCCATTCCAAATGAAAGTGGTATTAAATTTATCAGTTTGAGAACACCTCTTTGACAAAGCTGGGGAAATCAGATATTATCATTATGAAAGGAAGGCATCCAAAGGAAGTTTTCCAAAGTTAAGGCAATTATTTTCCCCCAAAGGTTTTCAGTGCTACTGCAGTATTATACCATGAACCAGCTGGCATGTCTAGGTATTGCTGTCCTCTGCTGATTAGGATCATAACAGCTCATTTGTGTGTCAGAGGTACTTTACTGCTAATAGTTAACAGAGATTTGCCTTAGCAGAAATGTTAAGAATTTACACTACCGGAGCAAGAAAATCTGGGATCTACTACCATGAACTTCTGAACAGTCGTAGTATGCAGCATGTGACATCCATGATATCATAAAAGCCTACAGATATATTAAAATATTATGTACAATTGAACAGGATATTGAAAAAATAAAGAAACAGCTTTTCAAGCTATTCAGATTTAGGAATGATGTTCAGTAAGCAACCCTCAAAATATATTGATACATACCATTTGCAGGTGTCCCACTGTTAATAGTAATTAATTGATTTAATTAGAAGGTAGTAGCACCCTAAATGTCCTTAGAGGCTTCACTCTCCGAACACAGCGGAAGGCATGATCTTTGCTCCACAGAGCACATAGCAACTTTATGTAGTAGGGCCCAAATATCACACTAATGGACTGTCAGCAGATGAAATTACTATGTGGTCCTGGTCACTAAATATTTCCCTCCCTCAAAACTGAAATGTTCACCAATCTAACTCTCTCTAATACTTCTCAATTCAGGACTAACTAAGCTATTTCCCAAATCGTCTTCTCCAAGTAATCAGAAAACAAAACACTGCATATCTACGAGTCATTTTTGTGGATCAACTTAACTGGCAGGATATCAGTGCAAGTACAGACCAAATCTATTTTTCCATTGTCTTTTTAAATGTCATTTTTTCCATTCATTCCTTTTGATGTGAAATTTTGCTTATTTTAAACGCTCTAACTCTGGTACAAATACACAAGTCAGCTATTAGGGAATAGGACTGCTACCCCACTGTGAATGTGTTCATAATGCCATCCTGCCTACGCTAGTAAATTGAAGCATACTGAGACAACAGTAAGAAACTGCACTCTTTTCAATTAGTTGTATTTAATCTTTTAAGAGAAGCTCAGTCTGGTATCCATTTAGTGCACCTTAAGATAAAATCAAGAATACTCCTTATTTTGTATGAAGCACATTCGTCCAAACACATGTTTATACCAGATCCATATTGTTTAATTTTATTTGATTGTCACATGTTGGTAACATGACAAAAATAGCATATTCTTCTATGTGTTCTATAATGGCAACATCCTGTTTAGTGTGGCTGACAACATGCTTTCTAAATATACACTCTTGCAGATGCCGGTAAGAGATTATAAAATATATTATTAAACACACCATGAGAGACTTGTTAGTGTTCTCAAATATCAACTTTAGCCCTGCATGGCTGGCAAAATAATAGTTTCTTTATTCCTGCCACTTATTATACTGAATTTGATTGGATTTCGATAGATATGTTTTTTACTGTACTGTTATAAAAACACTTTACTATAGTTTCTGCAGCTCTTACTAGTCCACCAGCCCTTCTTTCTCCTCAATCAACACCACAAGAAACAGTTATCAGTGGCCTTTGCAAAACTAATTTTTCTGAGGATGAGCAGAATTTTTTTTTCTTTGAGAATCAGCCATCTGCAATGCAACAAGCATTGGGTGCAGGGGTGAAAGTAATTCAAAGGACTTACTAGGACACTGAAGTCCTGAGTGGGGGCATGGCCTCAACCGGAAGAGGTATGGTCTCAACCAAAAGAGGTGCGGCCTTTCAAGATTTAAAGGGCTTGGGGCTCCAGCTGCTGCAGAGCTCCATGCCCTTTACATCACCACAGGAGCCTGGCTGCTGGAGCTCCGGCAGGGCTTTAAAGGGCACAGGGCTCCCCGCAGCGACTGGAGCCCTGGACCCTTTAAATCACCACCGTGGAAGCCAGTCCAGTCCAGCACGGCGTACTGGATCTTGCCGGTACTCTGTACCATACCATACCAGCTTACTTTCACCTCTGATTGAGTGTAAAGAGGAACAAAATTATCTCATTTTTTTCATCCTTTCACCTCTGACGAATGATGTGGAGTGTTCCCCAGCAAATTTTCAATATTTAGTCATCTCAAATACTGTGTTAAATCAACGGGGTTTTTTGGCAGAGTCTTTCTAGAACCCATTTGGTATATGTGATATACATCATATAATATATGTTATATTAGAATTAAATTCAGATTAGTTTGACAAGGACAATTTTGTCAATAAGTATTAAACATGCTGAAATTCTTTATATTTTGCTTCAGATTCAGTGTTGTACCTCCAATATACAGATAGCAGAATTGGTCTGAAATGTTTCTTCAGGAATTTTACCCCAAAAAAGGTGTGTGGGGGATTCATTTTCATCTAAATTTTTAATGGAAATTTAGTAATTTTGTATTAAACTACCATGAGTTCAGCTCCTGTTGCTATAGTTTCAAGCTCAGAGTGAAAATCACTTCCTGGTGCGTTTCTCAAATTTGGAGACTCCAGGAACACATGAAGACCAAGGATATTGATCACAGAAGCAATGACAAGTACAAAGTCTTCTCTGTACTACAAGATTTATTAAAGCAATAAGTAAAGTTACAATTACCCATCCATATATAAATCCTACAAAAACCCATGCAATGACTAAGGCTCTAGTCATACTCACATATTTAAGAGTATTCTAGGATCTAATGGATTTCTCAAACAAACAATCATCGAGAGAGGGATGGTCCCTGCTGGACTTTCCATTCAGTTCTTCTCACTTTTACCCAACCAGGGAACCTTTTTATGTTGTTATTCTGTCCACATTTAACATCTTCTGAATATGCTGTTTCAACCCTCTTTTCCTTATCTGTATTTCCACACCCTATGCATTTTGGGGCGCCCAGTTTTTCATAGGTTGTTTCTTAGTTCCTCTTATTCTCATTAACATCTATGGACAACATATCCATAGTAACCTGAGGTCAGAGTAGGACATTCCATGATGCTACAATCAGGTTTCTTGTGATCTTGGACAATACACTGCAGTCTATTGCAATCTATTTTTCTTCTTCGAGTGCTGGTCTATGTGTGTATTCCACACTTGGGTTCATATGCATGAATGTGCCTGAGTCTTGAAGTTTTTCCAGGCAGTGTCCATTAACCCACACATGCACAATGTCTTCCCTCATGCTCTTGACCAATGCTATAATAGGGAGCAGTGCAGGTCAATGCCTCTCCAGTTGCATTTTACTGCCACATGGCCTCAGTTGGAATCCTGTCCTCCTTCTCTCTTGCAAGCTCTTAAAAAAAATATTGTAAATATTTGATACAAGAGGTATAATGTTGTTTAGAAATCCTAGTTATACACAATATAATATAGATTAGTAAACCCCCCACCCCAGACACGCACACAGAGTCAGGGAGGGGAGATCCTTTATCCCAGAAACTATGCCCAGGTTCCCAGGCTTCAAGAACTGCATCTCCTGCCCTCACTCCTTTTCCATCAGCAATGAACATCAGTGGTGGTCTGAATGAAGGACATATCTCTGCAAAGTGCGCTATCTGTAAGTCCTGCATTTGCAGAACCATTGAGGCCCAAGAGCTCAGGCTGAAGAAACATCTGTTGGAAGAGGCCACGAGGCCCCCACTCCAATCTGGGCCCAGGATACTCTCTTGTGCATTGGCCTGAGCCAACAGCCTCTGAGCATGAGACATGGAATGGAGTCACTGGCACCGAAGCCCAAGAAACACTCTCATGGGCATAAGGGCAGATTCCCACAGAGGACTGCCCACAAGAAAAATGTGGTCTTCTTGAACCATTCCAGGTTGGGTAATACATTGCTTATGGAGCCCATGGAACTGGCACTGAAGACCCCACCATCAATACCGCCTTGGCAATATGGAGATAGATCAGCTCCAACAGATGAACTGGGTCCCTCTGGTGTCTGGTGACACCCAATATTGATTCCTATTGGAACCACTGCAACTGATAGTTTTCCTCCTTCAGGAAGTACTTATAGGAGATGCCCAGAGCCATCACAAGAGTCCTATTGCTCTTCCCCCTCTTGTCAGTCAGTTCTGTCGGTGAATGAGGAAGAAGATGCAGCACCAATACTGCTGGTTCAGACTGGATCCTCCTCATCACTGAACACTGGAGTCATAGCGTTACCACTCTCTCAGCTGGATGATCACCGGCAATATCAAGATCTACTCACAAGAATGGCTGACTTCAAAATCCCACTGGAAGAAGGCCAAGATGACCAACATCTTCTTCTGAACATCTTACAGACACAAGGACCATCCAGGGTGGCCCTTCCAATAAATGAGACCATACTGGAACCAGCCAGAACAGTTTGGCACACGAGCACTGTGTGCCCCTACCTCAAAACAAGCTGAGAGACACTGTTTTGTGCTGGCCAAAGGAGCCAATATTTCCTTACACACCCTGCCTCTAACTCATAGGTGGTATGGGCAGCTGTGAAAAAAGCTCGACAACACCTGCAGAAATCCACCCCGCTGGATAAAGGGTCAAAGAGCCTGCATCTACTGCGAAGGAAGGTCTTCGGTTTCATATAGTCAGCTACCAGGCACTGCTGGAAAAATATGGTTTTAATATCTACACCAGCTGGCAGAGTTTAAATACAAACTCCCTATGGAAGTTCAGGCCCCATTTCCATCCTTGGAGGATGAAGGGAGAGTGATGGCAAAGGTGGCTTTCCAGGGCATGATGTATGTGACAGATACTATATCCTGATCCTTAGCCACAGGGCTGATCATGCATAGAGTCTCTTGGCTCCAGTCATCAGGCTTCCCAGGAGAGTCCAAAATACCATTCAGGACTTCCCCTACAAACTGTTTGATTAAAAGATGGAGAAGTCTCTCATTTCCTGAATGACTCAAGATCTACCATGAGGTCCCTGGGGATTTAAACTCCAGTCCTCAGGAGAAAACATCAAAGAAGCCGTTCAGTTCATGGCCACCTTCCACCTATCCTTCATACTACCATCAGAAATAGAACGTTCATGCTCTGCGTTCGTCCAGGACATCTTTAACCAAAGCAGAAAAGAAGAAAAGTTTCAGTCAGAACATGCTACCAGGTTAACTGGTGTCACTTCTTGGCTTGGGTGTGGTGCCACCACCATTTCCTTGATACACTGGGCATTCTGTTTATATTTGACTACCTCCTTGCCCTAAAGACATCAAGTCTAGCTCTTAGCTTGCTTTGTGTTCTCCTAGCAATAATTAGAACCTTTCTTCCTCCAGTGCCATGACCCACCTGTCCATAAAGTGATGTTCTTAGAGGCCATCAGTTTGGCTAGAAGAGTCAGTGAACTCATGGCCTTGATGACACACCTGCCTTAAACCCTATTCCATAAAGAGAAAGTCTCCCTCTGGCTACACCCAAAATTCATCCCAAAATTGTGTCTGTATTCTACATCAATAAATTAATTTACTTACATGTATTTTTTCCAAAACTTCATGCTTCTCCTGAGTACAAGAAAGTGCACTCCCTCAATGTCAGGTGCACCCTGGTGTTCTACCTGCAGAGACTCAAACCCATTAAGAAATCACTGAGACTCTTTGTACCCATAGCAGACAAGTCAAGGAGACAACCCATAATGTCACAGAGAATTTCAGAGTGGGTCTTGGTATGCATACTAGAATGCTATAAAATAGAAAATCTCCTCCTCCTGGCAGTATTACAGCTCACTCCATGCAAGCACAAGCAGCCTCTATGGCATCCGTATGAGACATCTCATTGCAGGACATTTTCAAAGCCACAATTTGATGACTGGTGTCCAACTTGGTGTCCACATATTTACAGCACACTAAGCCCTGCCTCGAGCGGCAGCTGCAGATGCAGCAATAAAAAATGGCTATATTGAAAGCAGCTCTGCTACCAGCTTCCTCACACCTACCGCCTCACTGATCACTGCTCACAAATCACCCACATGTAGAATACACATAGGGACCAGAACTTGAAGAAGAGGAGGAGGTTACTTCCTGTAACTGGAGGTTCCTTGAGATGTATGTTTCCTATCTGTATTCCACAACCTGTCCTCCTTCTCCTCTGCTTGTCCCCTATTGAATGGAGAGGAGTTAGCCCACACCTCCTCTTACATTCTCAGTCAGGAGCATGAAGGAAGATACTGCGTATGTCTGGGTCAATGGATACTGCTTGAAAAAACTTCCAGATTCAGGAGCTTGGCAAGCATGAGCATGTACGTATATAATACAGATACGGACCATACAAAGAACCTCCAGCTACAGTAAGTAAACTTCTTTGCCATAAAATCACCTATTGACACTTCTTTTACAGTAATCTTGTAACCTTACTGGCATAGTGTTATTCCTAAGTCACCCACTCATGTCATGCCTTCTTAAGCCTACAACCTATTGCGACTAAGCTAAAAATCTTACAGGCCTCAATCTGTAGGTCTTGTATTCCAGTTAGGCTTCACTTACGTACCAAATCCTACAACTTAAATCTACTTATCATACATTGATTATATATGAAATATCATCTGAGTTGACCATAAAACTTAATAACATTATAAATGGATAATAAACTGATTACATTTTTGAGCTTTGAGCTTTCTGCAAAAATCAAAATTTTCAGCACTAAACAAAACTATTTCAGTGAAAAAAATATTTTGGCAAAAAACTAATATATTTAGACACAAAATTAAAAGTTTCAGCCTAAGTAGTGCTATCAATGTGCTAATGATACCAAACCTTCTGTTCATCAAACATGGAAAGTTCAATTGTTTTTCTGTACTAATACCTGAGAGAAATATGGTCCTGGGTGAGAAATAGCTTGATACAACTCAAATCTGGGTAAGACAAAGGAGATATTGGCCGATTGAGGGAAATATTTTTGAGAGAATGGGTGACATTGTGGCCTCATCATCTGCTATAAACGGTTCCTTCATCATCAAGACGGTATACAATTTCAGTCTTACTGGAGATTGCCACTCATGGCTTTGCAGGCAACAGTAGTGGCCAAATGCTTTTTCCATTGTCATCTGGCCAGGATACTTGCCCCTTTCTTGTTGGATACAGACCCACACACACTGATCCATGATTTTGTCACCTTCAAACAGAACAATTTCAATGCATGTTAGAGCAAAGTACTCTATTTTGGGCTGACCATTAATGCTACCTGGCAACTTTAGCTGTTCCATTTCAAGATGCAGCATCCCACTGCTGAGTAAGGTAGACCAATAGGACCACATCACAATAGTTAGCTATGTTCCACACAGAGCAGCTGTGGAATAGGCAGAGTATTTCAAGAGCCTTGTTCTAATCTGTATAGCAGTGGTTTTCAAACTGCGGGTGGCGACCCAGTACTGGGTCACAGAATGTAAGGCACTGGGTCATGATGGCTCTGGTCAGCACCGCCGACCGGGCCATTAAAAGTCCTGTCAGCAGTGCTGCCTGGCTAAGGCTAGTCCCTACCTGTTCTGACACTGTGCTGTGCCCTGGAAGTGGCAGCAACAGGTCCCCTTGCTTTCTGTGATGCTTAGAGAAACTGAGTTAGGGGGAGCATATCACAATTGGGGAGCCACGATTTAGTTCCTAGTCCCTGCTTTCCCCTTACTCCATGGGTGAAGCGCCCTGTGCACCCTTTCTGTCTCTCCACTATCTCAGATCAGCCACTGACAAACTCAGGTGAAAGAAAAGGAGTCACCAGTCTGCCCACTTCCCCCACCCACGTGTGTGGGAGCGGGACTAGTGGCCTGGAGGTGGCTGCTCTCTTCCCTGAGCTGCTCAGTGAGGATTGCAGGGTGGCATCTTGTACTACCTTACATCACTGAGCAACCACATAACAAGGGTCATGATCGGCTCTAAAGTATTTCCAGGTGGCCTGGGAATGGCCCATTACTACATTCATTTAATGGTTCTAAATAACTTCATACCTCATAACAGCTGAGGCTTGTACCAGTGGAACTTTTAAACACTTCTGTTCATGTTATCATGCCTTATGCAAAAACGCTGTATATACTCTTTAAATAGCCTGATTTATTTATATAATGGGGGAAGAAGAATGAATTAGCTAAATGACTTTCACAGCATATTTTATCTCTCTTCTTTTTAATTGTCTTCACCTTGCAAATCTGAAAAAACAAAGCTTGAAATTATGCAGTTCTAATGTAAACATGTGTGACCTACAAATGTCAAAGTCCAGAGTGTTTTTTTTCAGTTGCTGACTGAATCTTGCATCATTTCATTTTCAGAAAATAGTCATAAAAAAAAGCAACCTAAATCCATTTGTTTAGGAAAAGACACAAAAGATGTTTAAGGTCTAAATATACCACTGAGTGTAACTGTATGCTACTCCAGTGATATATGGTGCTAAAACATGCACCTGTACAATGGCAGATGATGACCCACAGATTTATATGGTACTGTAGCTCTCATGATCATTTAATATCCATGACTAACTGTCTGGTGAGTCCAGCACTGCTGACCACCTGGGATTTATTTTAAGTGGACTGCCAACTACCACGGCAGATGCAGCAAACTTGTGATGAATGTCAAATCATTAGTATAGCTATTTTGCTGTTCTTACCATTATGAGAGATCTCTTTTTTAAATTACAAAGCAAATATAACTCTGTCACTGCTGTTGCTGTAACTGAGCAGCCCTCTCCTTCACAAGAAAATTATGGAATCAGAGAAGTTCTTCAAGTAATGGGGCTATTACAACAAACAGGATTACAATTAATTAACTAATTTTATTTGGATTTAAAATTTAAAAAATATGCCTACTCCAGGTTGTAGGTGCACTAGAATCATTAACACAATAAAATAATATCCTAACAGCATTATGTGATTATTTCAATAGAATCATAGAAGATTAGGTTTGGAAGAGACCACAGGATGTCATCTAGACCAACCCACAATAAAAAAGCAGGACCAACACCAAATAAATCAAATAAATCATCCCCATCAGGGCTTTGTCAAGCTGGGCCTTAAAAACTGCTAAGGATGAAGATTCCACCAACTCCCTAGGTAACCCATGCATATGCTTCGTCACACTCCTAGTGAAATAGTGTTGAACTCCATCCTCTTTGGTAGTTAAGAGCTGCTATCAAATACCCCCTCACTCTTCTCTTCTGCAGGCTAAAAAAGCCCAGTTCCTTCAACCTCTCCTCGTAAGTCATGTGCCTCAGCCCTCTGATCACTTTTGTTGTCCTCCGCTGGGCTCTCTCCAATTTTTCCATGTCCTTTCTGTAGTGGAGGGCCCAAAACTGGATGCAATACTCCAGATGTGGCCTCACCAGTGCCGAATAGAGGGGAAGAATCACTTCCCTCGATCTGTTGGCAATGCTCCTACTAATACAGCCCAATATGCTGTTAGCCTTCTTGGCAACAAGGGCACACTGCTGACTCATGTCCAGCTTCTCATCCACTGTAATCACTAGGTCCTTTTCTGCAGAATTGCTATTTAGTCAGTTGGTCCCCAGCCTGTAGTCTGTAGGAACTCATTCACCCAGACGCTTCTTTCTACTCTTTCATGATTTAGGGACTTTAGTAGGGTAGTCACCCTGCTCTGGCCCTAAGGGGGTTAAAGCAGCCCTAGAGAGGGCTGTGCTGGAGAAATGCTAGGACAGGGGTCGGCATCCTCTGGCACGTGGCTCACCAGAGTAAGCATCCTGGCAGGCCAAGCCACTTTGTTTACCTGGCCGTGGTTCGCCGTCTCAGGCTAATGAAGGTGGTGGGAAGCTGTTGCCAGCACATCCCTCAGCCAGCGCCATTTCCCTCCACCCTCATTGGCCTGGGATGGTGAACTGTTGCCAGTGGGAGCCACGGTCCGCTGAACCTGCCAATGCGGCAGGTAAAAAAACTGACGCGGCTGGCCAGGTTGCTTACCCTGGAGAGCCATGTGCCAGAGGTTGCTGACCCCTGTGCTAGGATGAGTGTGAGAAGCAGCCACAGGTGGGCCCATGCCCCAATCAGGCCACAGCTGGCCCTATAAGAGGGCTGAGGGCCAGAGACTGAAGGACACATTCTCTCTAGCTCCCTAGAGAGAGAAGGATCTGGCTGCCTGGGAAACTTAGGAGGGTACTTAGGATGGAACAGTGCTTGGGAAGTGCAGAAGGAGCTGGGGAGCTCCAGCCTAGCAAAGCCCCAGGCTTTTGGGCCCACAAAAGGGTACTAGGACTGCAAAGGGTCAGTCCAGGAATAGGCATAGGCAGCTAGTTCAACCCCTCCTTGTCCCCTTGCTGATGATGAGTGGTTTACACACTGCCATCTGCCCCAGTGAGCAGGGGCTAAATGGAGACTGGCAGTACCCACTGAGGCAAGGTCGGGGTTGGGGGTTCCCCTGGGAACTAGGAGGACATGGGGACAGCGTCAGGCAATACACCAACCCACAGAGGGAGCTCTGGGCTGGAAAGAACTAATTCTTTGGATGACCAGCAGGAGGCGCCACACCAGTGAGTCTTTGCCCTACCACAGGGACATATTAGCCCTCACCCCTCTCCAAAATCCCTATATCCCTATTGGTTACTGACAGACACCTCCTGCTGCCTGAGTGCTGCACAACCTGTAGGACACCCCCATCTGCACTAATATGGAGTCTCACAGCTGAATAGTCTGGCTGCATTTGAAGGAGATGGGGCTCTAGCTCTTATTCCCCTAGTCCTTTCAGTATAGTTCCCTGATTCCCTAACTTGGAAAGGGCTGAGAATAATGGTACTGCTTCTTGGCTGCTTACTTTGGGGCTTGCCAATCCTATCCTGCCCACTGAGTATACTGGAGTCTACTATTTCTTTGTAGGACCAATATGACATTCTGGAGAACAATTTCCCTGATGCCTTCCAAGAATTTCTCTTGGGAGCTATAGAGCTGCTGTCTGATTTCTCCCAGATATGCCCAGCAATTGAGTGAAACATTCTGCTTTTTAAACCCTTATTTCACCTGTGACATGACTGATAGGACTGTGGAATGGAGGCAGCCTTGGCCACAGCAGATCTTTAACCCCTTTGTCACTGGTGTGTGCTTTATGCACCCCATTTCGCACTGTTTCCCTCAGGACTGCAGCAGTGGTGTCTGTTTCCTGTGTGAGAAGTTACCCCATCCTTGCCAAAAAGTCAGCATCCCCCTTCCTCCCTCTTTTCTCTCCGCCCCACCCACCACTTGTTAAAATAAATGTTGTGGGAACGAGGGAGAAATTTCAAACTAATCAGCCATTCTCTAATCAAAATCAATCTACTCTGTGTTGTACATTGTACATACAACCAACCAGAGTTTGACTAAGATATTTAACACTAATCTCATAGCACACCCCCTGTGGTGACTTTTTGCTTTACCACAACAGTATTTTCAAGGCAGCAACAAATAGAATAATACAAAACTCATTAATGTCTGCCTTAGATTACAGCTATTAAGTCAGCTGTCCACATATAAGTATTCACAAACAATTGCAAGAATAAGTGAATTATGCTTGTGATTTTTAATAGTTCAAAGATATTAGTATTGCTGTGTAGCAGCAGTAGATAAGGTAACAGATGGCTTAATCCCACTAGGTGTTTACCAAAAGCTTTCAATTGTGTTAAGTAAGAAAAAAAATAAACACTAAATAAATAAGAGAACACTCAGTACCTTATATTGTTTACTGCAGGTTTGCTTTCTTCTCCTGTTAGATTTTGTTTCAAAAGTGTATTCTTGGTCGGTTTATTGTTGATAGCTTCCTTTACTGTATTATCTTTCTCCAGGTAAAATGTCATCTCCTTCAAAGAAGTTCAGTGTTTTTTTTCTTTACAACAATCTAGTAAGATCCTAACGGCTTTGATCCATGACTTTGAGATCATAAGGTGATTGATGGCTGTCCACAGGTCTGATAATGACATTGCCTGAACTGAAAATACAATTCATCTGATATGAAAAATACGCTGATCCTTAAAGCCTTTGAAGTGTCATGTGGATGCCACATGGAGAGAAAATAGCAACCCTATGATGTTTATGGTTCACGTGTGCCATGGATATATTTAATCTTTGAGGCAATATTTATTACAGTCTTGAGTACTTTCTTTATACACTGTTGTATCCATAAACAGAATTCATTGTCAACCAAGGCAGACCAAACTTATAAGTTACTATATCAACTTCTAAAAGTTAACAAGCAGCCTAGGGAGTTGTGATTTACTGTCAGTCCACCAAGAAATGTCAATACCCCTGCGCATGAGGAGGAAAGTGTCATACAGCCAGATTTGTGAACTTTTTACATTGCCATTCAGGAGACAGCAAACTGAAAATTATTCTATAAATAATTAAACTTAAAAAATAAAATAAAAATCAAAGCATGGTAAAAGCAATTTTGTTTTTGAATTAGTTCTCTACAAGCAGTAAATATGTCAAGGACTTTTAAATAATGCAACATATATAGCAAAAAATAAGTAGTATTTAGTAACAGTAAAGCAGAATGAAGCAGTTATGAAACAAATGCAATGTACAGATTTTATCAATTATAGTGGTTTTTCTACAAAAATAGGCTAACAATTTGTGGTAGGAATGCCACTTAAATTTAGATAATTTACACAAACTACACAGTTATACATTTGTAAAGTGAGTCATGATAAATGTTAGGCCATATCTCCACTTAAAGGTTTTACTGGTATAACTATTTTGGTTGGGGATTTCTTAGCAAAATAGTTCTACTGGTAAAAGCCGTAGTGTGGATGCAGTTATTATGGTATAAAGATAGTATAAATTATCTTTATACCACTATAAATTGATACTTTTATTCCCCTCCCTGTGTGGAATAAGCTATATTTGTACTTTTACACAGATATACTTGTGTCAACACTAGAATTAAACAGCTTTAAATATACCACTATAGTTAAAGCAGTAAAACTTTCTAATATAGACAAACCCTTATTACTAATGGTCAGATTCTACCTGGCCTTTACACAGGTGAGCGGCATGTATGGGATGGGGAGTAAGGAGTAACACACACACTCGTGTGCAGCCTACCTAACAACGAGACAGAATGGCAATCCCTGAAACTCTAGGAATTGCTCCTCTACTTCGTTCCAGGGACTACTCTCCTTCTCATACCTTTTGAACGATGTGAAGGGGCAAGGAGGAAGAGGGAGGATTTTTGGGGAAAAGCAAGGTTTTATTTTTGTTTGTTTTGTTGTCGTTTTGGCATTTTGTGTTGGCATTGGTGGTATTAATTGAAGGAAGATATTTCAGGAGACAATTGGAGTGGTAAGTCTGAACAGAATGGGAGAGATCCAAGGTGAAGGTGCCCTGGGGTGGCTGTCAATTGCAAAGCACTAAGATGACATTATGGTGTTAGTGACAAAACATTGATAGAAGGAAATTTACCCTAACCCACATTCAGGGCTAACTCCAGGCACCAGCTGAGCAAGCTTGTGCTAGGGGCGGCAGATTCTAAGGGGAGGCATTCCCTTGAATCCCTTTTTTTTTTGCTTCGCCGCTTTGGCTGCATCGCAGGTTTTTTTCTTTTTTCTTTTTGGTTCGCTGCTGTAGCTGCCTTGTAGGGGGCAGTGGCATGGAGGAGGGGAGCGCCCTGCTGGGAGTGGGCTGCAGCAAGCCCGGCAGGACAGCCCATGTCCTTCCCTCCCCGCCAACTGTAGCGGCGTGGAGCAATCCCAGCAGACTGTGCGGCGGAAGCCCTGGCCACCCTCCTTCTCTCTCTCCCTCTGCTCCCTCCCCTTCTCCCCTACTGCCCAGGGCATGTCTGCAGCGCCAGGAGTCCCCCTGCACTCACGCTCCAGCCGCCGTGCAAGGGTTTTTTTTGCTCTGCTGTGCTGGCTGCTCCTCAGGTTTGCTTTTTTTTTTTTTTTTGCTTTGGTGCTCCAGCCACCTCACAGGTCTGCTTTTTTTTTTTTTTGTTTGTTTGGGGTGGCAAAAAAAGCCAGAGCTGGCCCTGCCCACATTCTGCCAGTATAGCAATTCCACCACTTTTAAACAGGCACAAGCAATTTGTTCTTATATGTTCTATAATTTCTGTACTAGGTTTCTGATGTTTTAGGGTGTAGTGAAATTATTTCATTCAATTTATCCAAAATTATATGCAGTGTACCAGATAGCTGAAAAACCTGGCTATTTAAGACTAAGGGATTCATGATTCAATCATTGGGAAGTGAAGGTATGGGGGGAAAAAAGCAAAAACATTGTACTGGACATAAAAGTCAGAGAAGTGACAGTTGAACATACGGGACTATTGTAGCTACAGTTTGAATACTATAATTTTTTTTTCATTTCCACATTATCTTTCCAGTAATATTGAAAGGGTATATCTGATGGAAAACACAATAACGCTAGGTTCAGAAGCTATTTGAACAAGTTTAAATAAATAAAAAAAGATAGTATAAGAGAGATCTTTCATCAAGGACCTATTCTTGCAAACATTTTATATGTCAGTAACTTTCCTCAGAGTGAGTAGATCCATTAAAGTCAATAGGACTTCTACCATGAATAAAGTTTGTCACATGCTTAAGAGTTTGTAGAATCATGCACCAAATTAATTCATTTTGATATATAGACAGGAACAGAATGTGGAACAAAAAGTAGAAGAGGTGGTTTAAAACAACGGACCCTGAAGGTATAAAACTTTTCCCCATAACTATGAAAATTATCAGTCTTCATCCTCACGGAGTCTTCTTCTGATCCTTTCATCCCAATACATTGACATTCTTCCCTTGACCTTCAGAAATGTAATTGTCTTTTAAACGTCCCTTCCCAAACAGACACTTCCTTCTGCTCATAAATGCACTTCTAATTCTTGCTGTCCCAGACCCCATACCTGCCAGATAGACTCTTGCAGCTGGGTTCTAATTCTCACTTTAGACCTCTAAATTATAGCCATGCCAACTATAAGGCCCTTTTTACACGGCTAGAGTAAAACTGCCTTAGTCAATATGGTAATCAGGGACTTAGTGTCTCAATACTTGCTTCTGAATCAAACACACTCAGACTACCAGGTTTAGATATCAAATCACTTCCTTAATCCAGCAGTGACTAGGAAAAAAAAAATGATCAAAATACTCGCATAGTTTTTAAAAGCGGTTTCATTGGGAAAATTCATCCCTGCTGGTACAGGCACTATGAATTGCATGCTATGAATAGGATACTGTGTTCTGACAAGATCAATTTTTAGACCTTGCTGCAAAGTTGTGTTCCTTAATCTGAGCTTTTAATATTTTAAATAAACTGGCTCTAGCTCTCATGTTTGTACAGACAACCATGGAAATATGAAAAAGGATAAACATGCTTCACCTCCAATGTCAGCAACAATGGCTTTGAAAGAAGTTAGTTGTTTTATTCAAAGCAATGTGTTGTTATATTGAAACATGACAATGACAACTTAATTGTCAACATGATTTCATGTTGATCATTTTAGCATACATTTCTAGCTCACTTGCTGAACCCCAAAATCCCCAGTCTCCATTTTCAGTTGACAAAAGCCCCAGCTGTCGTGTGTACATATCAAAATTCCCAACTTTTCCTGTGACAACTGCTATGTATTATCAGTACCAAAACTGATCAAAAACTGAAAGTGTGGTGACTGCTAGAAAGAATCTAGATATTAATATTCCTTTCATAATTGTTCAATAAAATAGTTATGAAATGATTACATACAGAATAAATATTGCCACCATTCCCAGTTTGCCACATAATTCAGTGAGACACCATCACATACATCATGACTTTGCCAGTGAATGTAGGTCTATTAGTGTGCATAGTACATGGCACCTACGTATAATAGTGAAATCAGCAAATGAAAATGGAGCATGGATCCATTTCCTAGACTTCATCTTTCCAAAGATATACATTATTTCTAAGAAATATGATGAGATACTGCAAGAATTCAAAGAAAATAACTGCATGTGTAAATAGGGAACATGGTACTGCATCTATTAATCCGTAGATTTTTTTTGCCATTTTTGCTAAGATTTACAAAATTGATGGGAAAGAATACAGATAGGATGAAGATCCTAAAGTTTATATATATATACATTGCAGACTGAGAATTGTCATGTAAATCAGTAACAATATTTTTACTTTAAAATAATCAAGTTGCAAATTCTGAATTAAACGAGAAATATAATTTATTCTTCATGATTTGAGGTCTAGGTTTCGATGCCCAGATAGACTGTATTTTGAATTATGATATAAAAATTTAGCTTTGGGACTTTGAAAGCAATATATAATGGTTTATTAATGCTAAAATTAACATGAAGTCTAAAATACCAAGTTTCAAAATTATTGGAATGTCCATCCAAGAACACCCTGTAGTCATAACTTTTCTAGAACTTATTAGTATGAACTATTCCTATAGTATATGAAATACAATCCCTCCTCATATTTGACATTTGTAACATATTTCACCATCTCGTTTAATATAGTTTCAAGTAATATAACTTACATGCATCAGCTGAAAATTAATCAACCTGTAACTTGCACATTTGTCAGCATTCAACTCTTTTCAATAGAGGGAAGACATAAAATATGGCTTTCAGAGTTATAAAGAAGCGCATTTTTTGCTCTGTGTTTAGCTTATCAGAGAAAAAACATTTTTAAAGGTCATCTCTTTGAACACCAACATAGTGTAAGAATTTCACTCCTATAATAAAGTATGAAAAGAAAACTCCATAAGGTGTCAAAACAACAAAATTCCACATTTTTTCCAATTTCAAGAGTGGTCACTTGCATGAGCAATCGAAGATGGTAAAGTAAGCAAATGCATAAAAATATCAGTATACCTAGATTGTAAACTCTTTGGGACAGCGACTCCATCTTTTGTGCTGTGAGTGCAGTGTGTCTAACATGATGGAATACTAAGTAACTAGGGCTTCTTAGTGATACAAATAAATATAACAACAATAATTAATAGGATTAAAAAGCCGGAGCAACTTATTTTTGCTAATACAATAATGAGAGGACTCTGAAGAAACAGATCTATTGAGTAGAGTGCCATTTTTACAGTCAATTTTCATGGCTCTTGAGTGTGTCAATATTACGAACATCAAGAAATCAAACATCAAGAGTCAGACTCTCAAAAACCATGATTTAAAAAAATAGAAACTTTTTTTCATATTATCTTTTGACTTTTTAACTCCACTCTATTCTTCTGCAATGTGCGAGTGATGTTTGCATTCAAGGTTGTCTTTTCACCTGAAACTAAGACCTCATCCCTTTTCCTGGGTTGTTTAGATGGACATCCCATTTACCATCGCCTCACCCCTAAGAGAGGAGAACTGCCATCCATTCCCTATTACTTGCCTGCCTCCTGCTGCCCAGGAATTCTCTATGTAGAACCCAGCAGCACCACTTCTCTGACTCCCCTCTCTCCTGCTGCCCTCGGACATTTTCTCAGCTATATGGCTATACATGAAGGTAAGGCTCAGTGGTAGGGCAGGTCTGTGTCCACATGCACCGCCCTAAAAATCATAGTCTCAGAAGAGCTTCTTGTGTCATTGAAGGAGCTCCTTTTGCAGTTGCAAAAATCCTATGATTCACAATCAGTTTGTGAGAGATGGCAACATTGCCTTCCCCCAGCTGTTAAGAGGCAACTATTATACTAATTTTGGTGGAACAAATGGGTCCAGAAAGTCAGTGATGTTAACATGGCCCTGTTATTGTACAACTTTATTTTTTAAAAGGTTTGGGATTCTAAGTATGGAGACCTTGGCCTACTCAGTACAATAGCAAACATAAAAATAAAAAATCTTTTAACCTTTTATTAGAGATACAAAAAAAAAGAGGAAAAATCAATTAGAGGTTTTGAAATGTAAAGTATGAAATAAGGCTTTTATTTTAATAAAATTCCTTGATCCCTATTCCTTCAACAGTAGAGAATCCTTAGACTGAAAATGCCCTGGGTTTAGATGGCATAACTGTTCTTTTTTGAGGGGGAAAAGAGAAAAGCTAGTCAATGTCGCTGGAGCTGTTGTTATCACTGTTGCTGTTCAAGTGTAAAGATACAAGAGAAACTTTCACAAAAGGAGAGAGAAACTCCTCCAGCAAAGATAGGAAATGCAGCTGCTTTTTCTGGTATTGACTTTTACTTGCAGGCTCACTGTTGGAGAAATACAGGCACAGGGCATGGTCTTATCAGCAGTGCCAAGACCTGGCAAGCATGTACCACCACTGGTCTGTTTAGGACAGGGTTCGGCAACCTCTTGCATGCAGCTTACTAGGGTAAGCACCCTGATGGGCTGGGCCAGTTTGTTTACTGCCATGTCTGCAGGTTCGGCCGATCTCAGCTCCCACTTGCTGTGGTTCACCTCTCAAGGCCAATGGGGGCTGTGAGAAGCTGCTGCCAGCACATCCCTCGGCCCGCGCCACTTCCCGCAGCCCCCATTAGCCTGGGATGGTGAACCGTGGCCAGTGAGAGCTGCAATCAGCCAAACCTGCTGACACGGCAGGTAAACAAACTGCCCCAGCCCACCAGGGTGCCAGAGGTTGCCGACCCCTGGTATAACCACATTGCTCAGGGCTATAAAAAATCCATACCCCCGAATGACGTAGTTATACCGACCTAAACTTCCATGTAGACAGCACATTGTCAGAGATTCTCCTGTCAACATAGCTACTGCCTTTCAAGAACTTCTCCTGTCAGCAAAGTAGCTGTACGTGAAGACTAGCCCTATGTCTCACATCCTATTTGGTGTTCAAGATTTGACTGGAGCCACTGAGGGTGACTGTCATTTGGGTTCCTCTCCAGGATAAATCTGTAGGCCAAATTCTTGCAACAGGATTTCCCTTAACCATCTCTACCCCCAGGCTAGAAGAGCTGCCATCTGATCCCTCCATCTCCCACCCATCACTGTCTACTGCAGTCCCTTCATTCTTTCTCCTGCCTCACATGTCCCTACAACCCTAAATCTGCCTTCTGCTCTCTGCAGTGTCTGCTTCCTCTTTTTCCCCAGTCGCACTGTCTCTGCTGTTCCACACAATCCCTGTGTCCTACCTGGCCTCCTGACTCCTAGAATGGCAATCATTTTGTCTGTGGGCATACCTTTAATCACATTGAAAAGAATGGGAAGTGGCAGACAACTTTATTAAGGGCAGCCTCACTTCCACATGCAGACAGGTTGTTGGGAAATGGTGACCATCATTCTGGCTTTAGCCCCCTTGACAGTAATAGGAATTGGTGCCATTTTGAATAAGGGAAAACTCATGAGTTGATGCCTTTTTTTAAATAAAACACATAAAATATACCCCCAAATCCTCTAATCATGATAAAAATCATGAGTTGGTTCCTTTTACCATGTTTCCGTGAAGCAGATGATAAAACACCCCCAAATGGCTAGAGTCATGAGAAAATCATGAGAGTTGGGAATATCGGTAATTTTTTTAAAAACTGAGCTCTAAATATTGTTATGAAAATAGTTAACAATTTAATAGATGCACAGGAAAACCTCAGGATAAAAGCATTTTATCCCCAGCCATATCCTTGCATGGTTCTTGCATGACATGCTCTCATTAGGTGTACATGTGGCATGTTATCAGTGTGGTGGGGTGTATACCCCACGGTGGCAGAGACCAAATTAACTGACCCAGAGAGTAATTAGTGCATCCAGTTGCACCTGAAGGGTGGCCCAGACCCAATTTAAGATTAAACCCAGCTAAGGAGGATCTGAGTGGCTGATTTAAGGGTGCATCCCAATGGGGTGATTCGTAAAAGAAGGATTTCAAGGTTGTAGGAAGCAGTGGAAAACAATGTCATTACAGACACTGAAGAATGCTTTCGGAAGAGGAAGATGTACCACTGGTCACATTGTTCAGTTAGAAATTGAAATACAAAAAAGTATGAGGCACAAAGGTTTCATGATAGTTGTCTTTCTAAATATATAAGAGGTGAGTGACATACTATGGAATTGTTGTACCAATCTAGGTGCACTAGGAATACAAGGAAAAATGCATAGGTGGATTAGAGACTTCTTTGAGTAAAAAGGTCCATGCAAGTCAGAGTTTGGAAAGTTATGTATATTTAACATTAAAAGTAGTATATTACAGGGAAGTGTTATCTGCCTGATATTATTTAATATTGTGATTAATGATCTCCTAAAACAAATAAATGCCAGGGTAGGTGTTTCTTTATTCACAAATGATTGTCCTATATGTGTTAGGAGCAGGATGACTGCAGAAGAAAGAATCAAATTTCAATAAAGTGTTACAAGAGAACTCTGCCTGCAGAAATGCAAGGGGTTTCATGTTCACCATTGCCAAAACGAAATGACTATTCTTTACAAAAAGGAAAGTTACAAAGGAATGTTAGCCATATGTGTATGGAGAACAAAAATATATAATGAAAAGTTTACATTCCTAGGAGTAATATTTGATACTAAGTTATACTAGAAAGATAATATAAACTATATTAAAGATAAGTGTACAGGAAGGATTAAGCAGCTTAAGAGTCTTTCTGGCACGGAGGGGAGGGGGGCTGGGAGGGGTGGATAAGAAACACCAGTGAAAGCTTACCGATGCTTAAATCACCATTTATTGACTATGTCTGCCAAACTTTTAGGTCAGCATCAAAATCATAACTTAAAAAAATAGATTTAATACAAACCCAGCCACTATGAGTTGCATGCTGTGTGTTTATTACAACACCTCTATGCCCACTACCGATAAAAAAGGTAGTTATTAAAAATGAAGTGTACCAGTGTATGGATGAAAAGTGGCACTGGTTTTATCAAATATAAATAGATGGATCCAAAAAAACAAACAAACAAAAAGCAGAAAGAATAAGAACAGTATATTGTATACCAAAATTTGGAATTAGTACATCTGATTTTGTAGCAATTATGCTAGTATTCAATTAGATCTCAGATGTACAACATGGTGGTTATTTTTTCAGATTCAGTCTCAGGCTTTATGGCAATGTCTCGGTACGTATAAGTGGTTTAATCAATGAAATGATATTTTTAATAACAGTTAGTACAGATGGGGATACATGTAGTATTATCTTGGATCCCAGCACATATTGGGATAAAAGGGAATGAGATGATAGAGAAAGCATACAAAACACTGTAATAAATAGGTAGACTGATGTAGAAATATCCTTAAGTAAATAGGAATTCAAAAGCCTAGTACGGGAAAATTTAAAAGAGGAATGAGGAAAAAAACGGATTAATGAAAAAAAGAGGAAGATTTTCTGAATTGTGTCCTAGAGTTGAGGATAACAACATACTTCAGGGTCTGGATAGGAAAAATGCAGAGTTTATATTTAGGGTATTTTACACTGCAAAATGAAACAGTGCAATATCGAACTACCAAGGATGGAGACACAACTTTATGTAACAGACACTGTCAAGCATGGAGCAATATCTTCATAATCTTAAATAAGGTCTACAAAAAAATTATAGTCATTCCCTAATAAACAATTTACACTGATGGTAGAGATGAACCAACAGGAAAATAGTCACCCAGGTAAATCAAAACATTATCCTTCCTTTTCAAGGTCTCCATGCCCTGGCCTCTGCCCCTCATTTTCAGGCAGTTAATATGTTATTTTTTCTGTGACTGTATCTCCAGCAGTGCTGAAAAGGCACTCAGCCTCTATTTGTCTCTCTAGTGAGTTCATTGTTAATGCCAAGAGATGGTATCACAAGATAACTTTATACCATACTACACAAAAGTCACTAATGCAGTATGAGTAAATCCTAGGTCAGCAAGCAATCTGCATTACCTCCATTTTGACAAGTGGTTAGTAATTTAAGGTGTTTTTATGTACTTAATTTCACTAGTCACTTGAAAATATAGCCATATGTTTGAGACCAGTTTGACCACAAACTTCAACAAGAAACAGAAGAGAAAGTTGTGTCCCACAAGTTTATGTTTGCAACTTAAAAATACCAGGAATCTGAGAAAACAAATAATTCCAGAAAACATCAGTAAATTGTTTTAGTTGCTCTAACAGCATTGTGTTCTACTTGTTGGCTACAGCCATCTCAATCATGGCTGCATACTTGCTCAGAGAAGAAGTTTAAAGAGTCCCCTTACTCATCTGCATGGACTACCCACATTGCAACACTCTATATGGGTTTTGCAGTTGAGCTGGCATTGACGGGGAAGTAAATGGCCCTACGAAGAAGGCTGGCATAGTTTATTTCTTCCATAGAGCAAGGGAGAGAACCAATAGAAATATAACTAATAGTCACAGTTCACTCGCTGTCCCACTTTTGGGTCAGCTCAGCTACATGCTGTCCCTTACTTAGGCTGGAATGCTAGTTGCCAGTCCAGCCAGTACCCCACCAAGGCATTCCTTTGTGGTCTCCCAGGAAAAACTTGGCAAGTTTAACACTGTAACTCAGATTTGCAAGATCACATTACAAGGTGCGGCATAGAGTTGCAACCTCTGACTTTTTTCACTCCAGCACCTGGATGAAAGCTAATTTCAAAGTCAGAGCTGAGCAAAATTCTGAGTTTCTGTCCTGTGGGAAATTCTGATATTTCATTTGAAAATGAGACTTAGTGTCGTAAATCACTTCGGTGTTTTGAAAAATGTTGTTCCTACCACCCTTTGAAATTGAATGAGATTTGAATGTCTGACTTTCTTAGGTGCTTTAGAAAATCCTAGCCTAAATGAATCAGAGAAACATGCTAATTTTAATATACACATGAACTGTCCAAGGAGCCTTGAATAGTAATAATATCTGGGTTCTCGATATTGCTTTTCACCGGTAGCTCTCAAAACACTTCACAAACTTTAATAGCTAGTTCCTCACAGGGGTTTTGTGAGAATCAGTTATCCTTATTTTACAGATGGGGAGCTGAGGCTTGGAGAGGGTAAGTTAGTTCCCTAAGGTCACTCAGGAAGTTTGTGGCAGAGCAGAGAATTGAACCTCAGTCTCCCACACCCTGTGCTAGTACCCCAGCTAAAAGTCTTTTAAAGGTGTTTTGAGCTAGTGTGATGATTTACATTGACTTGGTGAAAATAATAGCTGTCAAGTCAACCCTTGAGAAATCACTCAACAATCCTCTGCCTAGAAGATTATTGTAAGAACTACAAAAATATATTCAATTTTTTACCTTTTACACTAAAATAGCCACCAAAAAAAATTCCCATGTTTTTAACCTTCTTCAATACCTGGCTCTTTCTCCTTTGCACACTGCAAAAATCAATAAGCTATAAGCATCTTTTCCCTTTGTCCTCCACTGCTGCCTTCCCCTTTCTCTTCCCACACTCTATAAGAGAAAGGCCCTCTTAGCATCTTCTGCTCTTTAGTTCTGCAGGAGATAGGCCCCTTTGCCTCTTAAGGCTATGCTCCAGCAGCCCTTTTTAAATACTGCTCTGCCACAGCACTCATCATCCTTGATTTTTAACTTGAGAGCAGACGAGTGAATTTGTCAAGGGTTGCTTGAAGCTTTGAGGAAAAAAAAGAACAATATACAGCAGCCAACCTACTGCAGTGTCTATAAGAAATTGATCTTGTTCTGCTATGACAGAATAAGGCTTTGATGTTAATGACATTTCCATCTGCAGTCAAAATCCTTTTTAATTTATTTGAAAAGGGAAGCATCTGAAATAATTTTCCATTCCCTGATGTGCTCTGTAGCCTGACTAACCCACTTTTAAGGGCTAATTCTCAGTACAGGGGCATATTATGGTAAGAGTGGGGATCTTCCTGAGAAGAACCCTTTTGGAAATTTAAGTATTCCACGGAGTTGGAATTGTTTAAATTATTCATTTGATGCTTCTATTACAGATGAAATCTTTAAAATGTGCTGCTTGCAAGGTAAGCTGGAGAATGACAGCAGTCCTAGGGAGAGAGAGCAGACAAACTTTAGGAAACTGTATGTTACAGAAAGAGGGATAGAGGATGGGACCACAAAAAGTCAGTTAACATGCAAATCTATTTTGATGTCTCTGGTATCCTTCTTAACTAGCAGGGGTGAGCAAGTGGTGATGCCATCATATTTACGAATCCAGGCTCTTTACCAAACCCTGCTTAGTCTCTTTTTGCCTTTTTTATTTCCCCATTGCCTCAAGTGTGTTAATTCATCATTCTTATGGAGGCAGCTGTCTGCTGTGTTAGCTGATGATTTCCAAAATGCCTTGAGGTACAATGTCAGCTCCAGACACTTGATTCAACTTCATAGTATCAGATTATTTCTCCCTAGAATTAGGAAACTGTACAGTTTTTGGTGCAGTGGCACTCTGCAGAAAAAAGTTCTAATTTTTTGCTACTGTATTAAATTCTGGAAAGAGCCAAGAGTTTCTCTTGTAAAAAGTTCCTGTCGCTTACGTACAGAATCTTGAGAGTTTCTGGGAGACAGGTTTTGGTTCTGCTTCTCCAGTCAGCAATGGCTGTGCAATTGCTTTTTTCAAGGTTTATTAATGGCATTACATATATTTTTCTCTGCCTAGAAATCCTGTCTAATCCTCTTTTCTGAAACTAGTATGATAATTCAAACTATCCACATTCAATCTGCTTGAGAATAGGAAGGAAGTGATGAGCTGTTGACAAAGAAAATATTCCCATTCCTGGGAGGATTTTAAGATGTTCCAACTAGAATGACAGAAAGCATCTTTGCACACTATTCACAATATGAAGTATTATGCCAGAGCAGTCCAAATGCAATCAGAGCTCTCTGGAGGGCCAACTTTGACTGCCTCTTGTATAGGTGTCCCGGGGGAAGCACACAGTTGTGTGACTCATGTAAAGACCAATCACAATTGCAGTTCCTAGACCAAAAGTTGCACAGGGATTGCCCTGGGAAAAGATATTACCGCAAAGGAGGATGGGGCAGAATAGAATTCATGTCTTGGTCTGTTTCTCTGTTGGCTGATTCTGTTGGCAAGGTGTAATCTTGGGGAGCAGGCTTCATTATGTTACAGGCACATTCCTTCCTGAAGGTTCCGCTGAGCCTCTTGCATGAAGAGAGAAGCATAAAAACTAGGCAACAAAGGGATGCACAGAAAATCTCACAGGGCTAGCTCTGTCTGTTACTATCATATCTTCTTATTGACTCATTTTAGACTATAATTTACCCCTATTCCACACAGACTAGGTTTTTAGACAGAACTATTTAGATTTTTATCATCTTTGACATCAAAAACAATTATCCAACTGTATGAAAAAATGTTGTCTCTGCTAAATGAATCAATCCCTTGATCATTTTAAGCTATCCACACAAGTTGACCTATGATCTTTCTCTAGAATTTTTGCTTAAAAATGAGTCCCATAATTACTTCCCAGACACATGTAGGGTATTTACAATTGCAAGGAAAAGAAAAGCATGAGTATTTTGCTTGAAGACAGAATAAAGAGACATGTCAAGCACTAGTTCTTCAGCTGGTGTGAATGCAAAACCCTCCATTATAGTCAATAGAGCTATGGCACCAACACTTAAAAAAACCAAAAAAAAAAAAAAAAAAAGCCACTACCACGCACACACACAATGGGAGGTGGTGGGCAGCGAAGATTCTTTGAAAGTCAGGCCAACTTAATTAGCTTAAACTGGAGTTGAGCTCTTTGGAAATCTGACCTCAAAAGGGAAATAAAAGGGGGAAAAAAAGTTTATATTTGCTGCACAAGTCACCTTTAAATGTTCCGTTCCAAATGGGATTATCATCTAACCCTTCTGTTTATACAAGCAGAAGAGCAGAATAAGAAAAAAGTGTTACTATTATGTAAAGAGACTGGACAAAGCAAATGAGAAAATTGGTAAATGAGTCTCTTTGTTGAAGAAAATAGAGTTTTCACAAGTTTCTGTTGTACACATAGCCATTTAATTGAAACTGCAGCTAAAGCAAAAATTCTAGAGTAGTAGAGAGTGAAAACAAATCATATAATATGAAAAACATTTTCATGCAAGTTTCTGGTGAAACAAATTCTGAATTTTGCACCGCTTTACCTGTTTCTAGAGTTTGAGCTTCCGTATGTGATGACCAGTTGGCTAAACTCTGAAGACATCATGCCAGCTCCTGCTCCTAGTGTTGTTAATGGAAGTTGGAGTTTTTCCCATTAACTTCACTAGAGGCAGGATTGGGTCCATTATTTGTATGGTAAAATAATGCAGCCAGTCAAGTTTGTCATAATGTGTATGTACACACAGCAGGCTAGATTAATAACAGAAAATTGCCTTAAAGGTTGAAAAAGTGACAAATAGCAATGCCCAAAGCTACCAACAGAAAATATTATGGCCAAGTAGAGATCATTTTTTCAATCCAATCGCTAATAGTTTTCCAATACAGCAAAGATTTCTGTCTATATTAGTTTTACTGTCCTGCTCTTGGAAATATTTAATACACCTACTTCCATTTTTGACTACTGTATTTTAGCTCATAAGGTCATGTTAACCCTCTTATCAGCCAGCCGCAGAGCTACAGCTATAATAGGAGATGCCATCTTAGATTAGTGCAAGTGAAAATTGCCTGCAATTTTTTATACTTTCTGTCCCTTAGATGCAGTTTAAAATTTCATTTTTTATCTCAAAACTTTGTAGGTCATAGCTGCTAATGCCCCAGGGAGTATGTGAAAGTATTTTTATTTACTTTTATTTTTCTGTAATTTTGGTGGACCAGAAGAATGATAGAATCATAGAGCTGGAAAGGACCTCGAGACGTCATCTAGTCCAGTCCATAATGTTGCATTATGCACACAATAAATTTCCTACATATGCGATCACTTACCTTAAATACACTGCACCTTTAAAGATAAGGTTTGCTGCAGCTCTTCTGCTTTAGGTTAGAGCAGCAGTTCTCAAACTGTGGGTCAGAACCCAATTTTAACTGGGTCACCAGAGCTCGCTTAGACTTTCTGGGGCCCAGGGCTGAAGCTCGGTTACAGGTTCTCTGCTTTTGGCTTTGGCCCTCCACCCAGGCTGGTGGGCTCAAGCTTTGGTCCCTGCTCCTGGGAACATGTAGTAATTTTTGTTGTAAAAAGGGGTTGGGGTGCAATGAAGTTTGAGAACCCCTGGGTTAGAGTTTGCTCAGGTACTGCCTGAACCAAAAATCTAGACCAGTTACCCATGGTGGTGAAAGTGCAACAATTACATGCTTGATGTAAAGATTATTCATGGAATATATACATAATTCTTAAGTAAGCATGATCCTGGCATGTTCCTTGCACTAAACCTTGATTAACTGATCCTTACATTTGGCACATATAATTGTGGGTGCAAAAATATTTTAGTCCCCATCATGCTCCCTGACACTGCTGGGTTGTTTTTGACAATCCACAGATGATGGTCTTTGCCCAAGAACACAATTATTGTAGAGTGTTAAGAGATAGGAATGACTTATTTTCACTGGAGAGACCATTCACAATTTCTTAAGAGTAGGATTTTAGAGGAACTTTAGGGAGTTAGTTGTCCAACTCCCAGGGCCAGCTCCAGGTTTTCTGCTCCCCCAAGCGGCAAAAACAAACAAACAAACAGAAAAGCTGCGGCAGCGTGATCTCACTGCTCCAGTCTTCGGCGGCAATTCAGCGGCAGGTCCTTCGTTCCGACAGGGACTGAGGAACCCGCCACCAAATTGCCACCAAAGACCCAGACATGCCGCCCCAGTAGCATCTGGAGTGCCGTCCCCTGATATTGGCCGCTCCAAGCACCTGCTTCCTTTGCTAGTGCCTGGAGCTGGCCCTGCCAACTCCCATTACATTTCAATGACTCTAGATACGTAATTTGCTTCCGCCATATTGAAAACCCAACAAAAATCTAAGTTCTCAATTTGGTTTTATAACTGGATTTTTAATCTGTATAATTACATTGCCCACAACCATTTGGAATGAAAACCAACAATTTCATAATACTCTGTCATCCTACTTGACAAGCTAAAGGGAAGTGGAAACCTGGAACCCTGGCTGAGACAGAGCTTTGGAGCTCACGTTTCCAGGAACCCAGTTCTTCAGAAGACTGCTTGGTGAACTGCAGAGAAGCTGGTAGTCCGGAAGCTCTGGGAACACTGGCTGAGTTAGAGATTGGGGGCCCATTATGTCCAGGACTTCCAGGCACCCATCTCCCCATCAGCTAGTCTCCCTAGCCACTGGCTGAGCAGGTTAACTAGTAGGAAACATTCCATCAAAATTTTCATCCAGCTCTAGTTCTGGGAAGGAGAACATATAGTTTGACTCTTCCCTGATAACAAAAACATTGGTATGAAGAAGATTGTTTACTAACTTTTCCTAGGCCAGGGAGAATGAGATGGAACTTTTTGACCCTGCCTCCAAACTGCAAAGGCATCATGTGGAAAGCTCCTCAGCTCAGTAGGAATGCCAAGGGCGGGAGAAAAAGACATTTGGATGGGAACAGGGAGGCTTTTCAGCCAATACAGGCAGAGCTGAAAAGAGGTAATTTAAAGGGCTTGCTGGGAAAAACCACCTCAGATTCACAGACTGCTACAGGGTCCTTGAACTATCTTATATACCAATTCACTATTATGAATATCAAATGAAGTCCCAATTAAAGACATGAACTAGAATGAACAGGATTGCATTAATCATTTCCCCCCACCTCCTAATTTTGAAATAAGTACAGTAACACTTTTTCCATGGTTTGTGTTTTAAAATGTCTGGCAGATTCTGCCTGAGAGGTAGAAACAGCAGGGAAATTGCTTTCTATTGTCACATGCCTTTGCTGACGCATGCCTCAGTTTTAGCAAGGGAGATATCACCTACCACAAGCTGCTAGATGAAATAGATTTATCTGCCTGACCTATTGGAATATTCAGTGGGTTCCTTGACTTCAAATGATCAGACCATGGATTTTTGGACTGATCATCCTGTCCTGGATAGCTGGCAATTATTTCAGCTATTAATTCTTCATTAACTCCTGAGGTAATATTCTGCAAGAATATATTAAGAATTCTGCCAAGCTGTTGTGGATCCATTAATTGTCTCATGGTGTTTTTATTGATCTACCATTGACTGAAACAAAGCCCAGTGCTACACTATGGACTCAAGTTCCTTCCCATCTATGCTATTAGCTGTTCTTCCACTGCAGCATTACTTCTCTCTACAGAACCTTCTGAGCAGAGTTTCTTTGGTGCACAAACATTATCTCAAGGGTTCTCAATCTTTTTCTTTCTGAGGTCCCCCCAGCTATAAAAACTCCATGGCACACCTGTGCCACAACTGTTTTTCTGCATATCCAGTAGATTAAAAGCCAGAGTCGGCATGGGGGTTAGTGGGGCAACAAGATGGGCAATTGCCTAGGGCCTCACACCACAGGGGGCCCCATGAATTTAAGTTGCTTGTGCTTTGTTTTTCAGCCCTGGGTGACAGGGTTCAGTCTTCGGCTTTTTACCCTGGGTTCCAGTGAGGCTAATGCCGGGCCTGCTCTCTGGTTTATATTGGTGGACCCCCTGAGATCTGCTTATGGCCCCTCAGGGGTCCCTGGACTCCTGTTTAAGAACCACTCAATTATCTCCTACTAGCTCCTGCTTACAAAGTGGAAAATCCAGTAATCATTTTGACAATAGAGAATTTTTTATAATATGATTATAGTACAGGAAATGCTCTCAATTCACAGAAAGTTCACAGGCAATTTCTGCAGCAGGCTTAGATTAAAAGAAAAGAGAATATTGTGTTTTGTGAGTGGCTCCTGGTAATGAAAATAAATCAGTAGGGACCACCTGCCATACTTTGCATATCTACAAGACAGACTTCTACATTCATAAAGTGACAGTTAGAGGTTTAGTGACATTCCCTAAAAATAGTTCCTCTTTCAGAAAAAAACACTCATATTCTTGTTTTTATCATAAAACTCTATAAGAGACTGACTTAATAAATATAATTTATTTTTATAAAAAGCTGTTTGAAATCAACAGTTTTAGAAACTTGTTCAAGTTTGAAAAGAATTTTAAATGGTTAGAAAATTTGATAGTACTTTAATAGTTCATAAAACTGGGACTTTTTCAAGACATGATATTTTTTAATCTAAACAGATATCTGGACATGTGCTTTTGTATGCATCTCATGATTCACAGTGGGTTCTCAGACTCAGAGAAAAAAAGGACAGCAACATTATTGGGCAGTGTAGGGCAATTTGCTTTCCATTTTGTTGTGTGTCAGAAAATATTGTTGAATTTTACATTTGGTGCTGTTTACAACTACCACCATTGCTTAATAGAAGTGTATCAGGTAATCCAATAGCAGAGCTATCTTCTTGTTACCTCAAAAACTGGATCTTGGGACTCTGCTATCACCCTCTTTGACTATTCTTTCTGAGGTAAAGTTTCCAGGGTTAAGGAAACACTAAAGGACATGGATATAACCTTCTGATAAAGTAATTAATACAGGCAGCATTCTTTCCAAAAAAAGGATTGTTTCATTAAAGTAACGAATAATCCCTACTCCAATCTGATCTAAACATTCTAAACAAGGCACAAAATCCCGGACAATAATCCCTTTCTGCAAGTTAAAGAATATTCAAACTATAATACCATACAGTTAAATGATTCTAAGTGAAACAATTTGTTACAAGTGGCCAGTTCTTAAGTTTGTATTTAATGTTTACATCAGTAAAATACTATTAAAACATACATTTCAAGGATACACATATTAAATATTATGATAATCTATACTACACTAAAAATTAAAAACAAGCTTACTTTAAAAGTCTATCAGTATCTCTTTAAAATGACTGCTGCTGTTTTATAATTTGATAAACTTCTCTAACCGCAGTTGCTGCTCAGCACCTAATCAGTTAGTTTTGTTCTGCTCCAGTTTTCTTCTCTCTCTGAAGCAGCTTTTCTGAATCCTTTAAGCAGTTTTCTTTGCTTGCTTCTAGTTCCCCGTTGTCTTCCGATCAAAGCGCTCCATAGTTCAGATCTTCTCCTTCTCTCCCCGCTGACTGACTGCTCTGCTATAAGTATCTAGCTTTATATATTGTGCTGTTGGGACTTCCTTATATACTCTTAAGCAATTACCCCATTCACACATGCTCAGCACCAACCATTACTCAGAATTAGGATTGACAGCTCTGACCTTTAAAGAAATTTGATCAGTATGAGTTGGCTATGACCAGCTAGCTGCTTAGTTACCTGACCTCTCTAGGACCCCTTCCTGCACATACTCAATAGTCACCAATCTTGCACATGCTCTCTGTTGCCATTTACCTCAGAGTTGTGATTCTGCTGATTCATATACATACATCTGGCTTTTTGCCTGTGCATCATTTTAGAAAACTTAGGTTTTCACTGAGCAGGTTCAGGGCCCAAAGCATGCATCTCAGGGTGGAGTGATTTTTGCTTATTCAGAATAGATATCATAAATACAAAGTAGAGACTGGCACATGGCTCACCGGGGTCAGCAATCTCTGGCACATGGCTCACCAGGGTAAGCACCCTGGACGGCCGGGCCAGTTTGTTTACCTGCCACATTGGCAGGTTCGGCAGACCGCAACTTCCACTGGGCCCGTGGCACTTCCCGCCACCCCCATTGGCCTGGGATGACAAACTGCGGCCAGTGGGATCCATGATCAGCCGAACCTGCTGACGCGGCAGGTAAACAAGCTGGCCCAGTCCACGCCGACCCCTGCTCTAGTAATACTCTGATCAACCCAGATTCAGGTAATAAACTTAGAAACATAAATATCAATAAAAGAAATTAACTTTCTGATCAATACAGTTAAAGGATAACAAATATTCACTGAGTTTTGCTGTGTTTATGTTTTACCACATTATGAGTATGGTTATATTATATACAAAATCTATCAAAACAAAATTTTGCAATTACTTTCAAATGTATACAGCTATCCTGCTTCTATTTTTAGGTGATGATACCCTAATAATGATTTCTCTTTGAGAGCTAGATTAGCCATTTATCTATCTTAATTGTGTTTTACCCAGTCTCATTCACTGAGGTTCAAGCTCTGCTGGGGAGCTTTGGGCCTGCCATTTCAACCCTGTTCATGGTTTGTAAAATTTGTAGCACAGATAGTTTAATGCCTCTCTGAAGGAAGGTAGGTTTTGGTTTCCTGTAACAGGATTAGAGTCTACCTTATAGTGCCCTCCTCCTACCAGACCAGGCTTTGCTCTTGATGAGTCAGCTCACTCACCCTTCCTCAAGTCTATCCTTCATGCCAGTAACTCCAATAACCCAAATTTCCTAGTTCCTCCTTCAGAGCCTACTTTCTATCCATTTGGTTTCTAGAGCAATTCCTTTCTGCAGTAGGTCCAGTAGTAGCCATTTGGGAGCCCAGCCCCTCAGTTTTCTGGAATGCATTGCACTCCTCCAGCCATTTCCTGCTGCTCTCTTTTATAAGGGTCAGCTAATTAAGTGCCCGCTCTTCTTCAGGTCAAGTGGGCAAGTATATTCAGCCATCTAGCCAGCTAGCTGCAGGCCTCTGACCCCAGAGGAATGGTATCCCTCATATAGCCACACTTCCTCAAAAGAGGAACCATTCAGCTCTTCCTCAAAAAAACAATTACTTGTCATTAATTATCTTGCTTATGCTTGTCCAGTTTCAAATATTCCTTTATGAGTAAGGAGGGGTGGTATTGGTGGTCCTAGGTAAAATCTAGCAGGATCTAAAGAACTAATTTTCCTTGACACCTATCTGTTATATTCCAGGCCCAGGTGTGACCTCACTTGTATCACTAGTTGACTATCTGAAATCTAAATGTCAGGGCACAGGTGACAGGGAGTGTTCCGTGGATGGGTCTTTGCCCTGGAATTTACTTTGTCCGTTAAACTGAGGATGACTTTGTTAAAGCAAAGAGCATAGCCCATCTTATTATTCAATCATTTACCTTGGATCAGGCTGAACCAAAGCCCACAGAAGTCACTGGGAAGGCCAGACATACAGTGAGGTGGGCAGATCTATACTTGTGATACTGACAACTTGTCTTGTCTCTTTAGTTGACATTTGTAACTATTTATTTTGGTTTAACACACAAAGAACTCCCATACAGGCTCTGAGTGCCCTTGACAAATAATTACAAATGCAATCCAAAAACAACACCAGTAGCAATACCAAACAGATTTAATGAGCAGGCTACCAACTTCTGCACTGGCTTCCATTTCTGAGGTAATATAATGCATATACAACAATGTAGAGCACATTGCATCCGTCCATTCTTAATGAAACAAAGAAATAGAAAAGGTAAACTTCTGATCAGATACTGATGAAAAAGCCGTTCTGATCACTGCTACTGATCTTCTAATATCAGTGAGTAGTCTAACACAAGACCCAATTTGAAAACATGACTGACAAATGTTGAACACCCCATTCTGTCTGAGTAGGTAGTATAATCTTTGCCATATCCTCTGGTTGATTCACACATACTCCATCCCATTGTTTGATTGTGCCATAGCCTGCTCCATCTTTTCCATGCCCCTCTCTGAACCATGCACTGAGAGCTACCCAACTACAGTCTCTGTACTGATTGAAATGGACAGATAGAGCTAAGTGTCATCAGCATATTGAAAAGACTCCATTAACTAGACTTTCCTGACAGTCCCAGATACATATTGCATTGATATTTAAGGTCAACAGGCACTCCGAATTGTCATATGAAACCTCAGAAAGAGAGAAAAAAAATAGTTACTGCAATTCAACCTTGCCTACTCCTGCTGGCTGTGAATTCTTGTTTCATTTTCTTGAATTTACAGAATTTGAAAAAAAAAATAAAGACCAGATGCACCCACAAGTATTTTAATTTACAGTATGCATGTGCATCCAGTATTAGTGATGATGGGATTTTTATTTCTTTTCTCTTTCTCCACTTGGTGGAATCTTATCAAAGAGAAGAAAAATTGTATATGCCACAATTATAGACTAATATTGTAACTCTAATTAACATTATGCAAGGGAAAAAGCAATACTCAGTTGAAATTGTACTATCCATAAAGCTTAAAAAAATTATTGCATAATGTTTTGAACCAGTTAATTATCATATTACTACACAAATCTCACAGGGAGAACAAAAGTAAAACTACATATATGGATGAGTGTAATCCATGCATAGTTTTAGAACCAAAAGTCTCTCAAAGAGTAACAGAAATCTAAATATCATTAGTGCTAAATTTTGCATTGGATCTCTCATTACAGTAGCTGAAAGATGTATGGAATTACAAGTAAAGAGACAAGTCCTTATTGATTATGCAACTACAGAGGCTCAGCTGCTTTATTTATTATTCAGGCAAAGGGGTGAAATATGCAGTGCTCACAAACTTTGCCTGAGACATATCTGTTTTAGATGGCAGGATCCTTATATGTTGTGCATAGTAATGAGACCTACCCCTTTTGTCCAAGCCATATATCATTATGAGGATTTTGGACACAAAGGTTGGAGACATTTATGTCAGGTCTAACACATTTTGAAAGCAGCAGTGTTCTCAGGCACTGACAATTTAGCACAGAAGCTGCTATTAGCTCATATAAATTATTCACAATTTTAGCAGCGTGCATTTGTGAAAAACTCAGAACTGGAAAAAGCCGATTTAAGCCAAGTGTAAAGGACTATGGAGCAGAAAGGCCAAAGTTATGTGTATGCTTACAAAACCAGGGAGGGAATAGAATAATTAAATATATTTAAAATATATTGAACAAAAAAAATGAACTAAGACTAAGTTTCAAGAGGACATTTTCACAATTATCTGTCCTCAAATTGTTTTTAAAAGAGTAGGAAACAATTGCATTGTTATAGGACTAAAGTTAATCTGTTTGCATGTTAGTTCTGCTCTTCACAGCAATCCACATCAATTGATCTACCTCCAAATCTACGTCCAATCTACTTCAACTTATTTTTGGAAGAGTTTTTCCAGATTTATATGGGCATAACAAAGCAGATTTTTCCTGATGGTGATTAGCTTTAATTTATTTTCTTTAAAGCCTTATAATGTGGCTAAGGCCACAACTGTTTTGTTTTTTGTTTGGTTTTGTTTTGCTTTTATTTTGTTTTAATAAACACAGAGTAAATCAACCTGCCCACAGCAGCTTGCATATGAGCCAAATATTGCTCACTTAACTCACTTAAAACTCAGTAGTAGAAAATGTACTCAAAATAAATAGCAAAACTCTCATTGACTTCAGTGGAACTAGGATTTGGCCTATTAACTTTAAAATTCTATTTATTTCAATGAAAAGTTTGTGTAAATAAGGTAAAAAGCATTTGGCCATTTACCAGAACCACTGCTATTGATCTAAGAAATGTTCATAACCATGTTGTCTGAGCAGAAAAAAAGGAGAAAAGCAATCTAAATATAAAGCAAATAAATGGGTACTGAAATCCATCAAATGCAGGCTCCAGCGGGAACAAATGCCAATGGTTGGTGCCCTCCAAGAACGCATTGACACCAGTCCTAAAAAGATTAGTCCTATCAACAGCCTACAATTGTATTCTATCCAAACCTAATTGTCTCAGTGGGGTAAAGAATGAATAATAGGAAGAGTCAAACCTTCATTGCATATCAAAATTTGCTGGAAGCATGCATTGTGTAGCATGGAATTGGGATGATATACCTATAAATCATGACACATTATGGTAGACATGATAGGATTTAATAGTCTCTTCAAATTCACTAATATATTTTTCACATTTTGAACCTTATTTTCCTTTCATGTACACCAATGTGACTCCACTGAATTCAGATAAATTGTTTCTCACTTATAGTGCTGTGAGATCAGATTCACTGTCTCTGTATCTATTTAACTGTATTTTAAAGTACAATATTACATTATATGAAGTGAAATTTCTTCAAACATCTCATTTTAATTTTTATTCATTTCATGTCACTGGTACTGTAAGTGGTCCACAGGAAACATGTTTTTTTCTAATATTTCTGTTATGGGGCTTTTGCTACACTCTTGATTTTTCTCTAAATGTACAATTATTAATGATTTTACACTATTATAATAAGCGTGAACAGCTGATATAATATCTGAATGTATGTGATTTCCATGAGACATTTCATTTTTTCAGCCAATTAAACTTAAGCACATTGAAACACATAAGGTAGGATTCAAAAGCAGGTCTTGGGCACCTACCTATCCTTTTAGGCACCTAAGTGGAACATTTAGGCACATGGGCATTCACAAAGTCCCTGTTCAGCTGTTACTTAATCCTGGGGACACCTAAAGTAGGTGCCTACGTTTCCACTGTTTAACTCACCAAGGTGCCTAAATTTCAGCAGCTGGGCATGCACACAACCATCCAAATCCTGACACCACCCAGCAGCTCTACACTTAACTCATGCCTAAGCCGCAGCGGGATTCACAAACTAGGCATCCCCTCATATATTTAGCTTTTGGAGACTAATTTGGTAGGTACATTCTTGTGACTGTAAGATTGGCGAGAATAGAAGATAAAGAAGTAGCCTCCTGCTCCTTTGAATCATAAGTATATACAACATTGTACTTCTCCTTGGAGTTTACACATTCAATACGTTAAGCCTGCCAATGTTTATCTGGGTAAGTATATCAGTTATTTTTATTTGCTGCAAGAAAGTTAGGGCCACAATCCTGTCATGGTCTAGGTCAAATGTCAAGGATGCATATAATCCAATAACACAAGTATGTAGGACAAAATTAGAAAGGCCAAGGCACAAAACGAGATCCAAAAAGCTAGAGACATAAAGGGCAACAAGAAAACATTGTACAAATACATTAGAAGCAAGAGTAAGAGCAAAGACAGGGTAGGCCCATTACTCAATGAGGGGGGGCAGTAATAATGACAGAAAATGTGGAAATGCAAAGGTGCTTAAATATTACTTTGTTTCGGTTTTCACCAAGAAGGTTGGTGGAGATTGGACGTCTAACATAGTGAATGCCAGTGAAAATGAGGTAGGATCAAAGGCTAAATTAGGAAAAGAAGAAGTTAAAAATTACTTAGATAAGTTAGATGTCTTCAAGTCACCAGGGACTGATGAAATGCATCCTAGAATACTCAAGGAGCTGACTGAGGAGATATCTCAGCCATTAGCAATTATCTTTGAAAAGTCATGGGAGATGGGAGAGATTCCAAAAGACTGGAAAAGGGAAAATACAGTGCCAATCTAAAAAAAGGGAAATAATGACAACCTGGAGAATTACAGACCAGTCAGGCTTATGGATCCAGTCAGCTTATGGATAAGATAATGGAGCAAATAATTAAGCAATAAATTTGCAGACATCTAGAGGATAATAAGGTGATAAATAGCAGTCAACATGTATTTGTCAATAACAAATCATGTCAAACCAACCTGGTAGCATTCTTTGACAGAGTAACAAGCCTTGTTGATTAGGGGGAAGTGGTAGATGTGATACATCTTAACTTTAGTAAAATTTTTGATAGTGTCTCATGTGACCATCTCATAAACAAACTAGGGAACTGCAACCTAGATGGAGCTTCTATAAGGTGAGTGCAAAACTGGTTGGAGAATCATTCCCAGAGAGTAGTTATCAGTGGTTCACAATCATGCTGAAAGTGCATATCGAGTGGAGTCCCACAGGGATCAGTTTTGCATCTGATTCTATTTAATATCTTCATCAATGATTTAGATAATGGCATAGAGAGTACACTTCTAAAATCTGCAGACTATACCAAGCTGGGAGGGGTTGCAAGTGCTTTGGAGGTTAGGATTATAATTAAAAATGATCTGGACAAACTGGAGAAATGGTCTGGAGTAAATAGGATGAAATTTAATAAGGACAAATGCAAAGTACTCCACTTAGGAAGGAACAATTAGAAATGACTGCCTAGGAAAGGCAGAAAGGGATCTGGGGTGTCACAGTGGACCATAAACTAAATATGAAACAACAGTGTGACACAGTTGCAAAAAAAGCAAACATAATTCTGGAATGTTGTCACAGGGTGCTTCACCACACCGGTATCTCCTACTGGGCGTTTCTGGAATTAGCGTAATCCAGTATTTGTGCCCTCGGGTGGTGGCGTCCTTGCCTCTGCCTGAAAACCCATTACAACTCCTTTCTCTAAGCGTCTGCTTCATGGCACAGCCCTCCGGCCATGTGACCATCCGTTTCCCCCCACCCTAACCCCCTTCTGGGGGACTCCTCCAACAAGAGTCCAGCCACTTCTTGCAGAAGCTTGGCAGTCCACAGCCGGGCCACTCCTTCAGCAGCTAGTAGCGGGGGCAGGCCTGTCCACTATTCCAGGCCCCAGTCCATGGACCTGCAAACAGCAGCTTCCTGCTGTCTCTTCCTTCCAGCTCACTGTCTATTTTGTGGTCCACTTCCCCATAGCCTCAGTTCCTTCTGCTCCTGCCTCTAGCTCCAGCTCCTTTGTCCTTTTCCCAGGGCCTCGAGCCTGTAAATTTTGGTAGTCTGTTAGGAGATCCCTACTAGTACCCACCCTTCCCCAGTTACTGGTCTCTGTGTAGCTGTCCAGGAAGCCAGTCTTCTCCCTAGGGCTCCCTACAGCAGACTCCCTTGCTCTGGTCTGCAGCTTCCTTTTATATGGGCTGTCAGGGTCCTGAATGGCTAGTCCATCCACTGCCCTATTTGTCTGCAGCCACTGCTCTAATTGGCTGTTTCCCCTGAAGCCACTCCTTTGGCTGCCTGCTGCTCCGCCTCCCTAGGCTGGTTTTAATCCTCTCAGGGCTAGAGCAGGCACGTGACTCATCACATTTGTATTAGCAGGAGTGTTGTAAGCAAGACATGAGAAGTAATTCTTCCACTCTACTCTGCACTGAGTAGGCCTTAACTGTAGTATTGTGTCTAGTTATGGATGCAACATTTCAGGAAAGATGTGACAAATTGGAGAAAGTCCAGAGAACAGCAACAAAAATGATAAAAGGTCTAGAAAATATGACCTATGAGGGAAGATTGAAAAAAATTGGTTTGTTTCGTCTGGAAAAGAGAAGACTTAGGGGACATGATAACAGTTTTCAAGTATATACAAGGTTGTTACAAGAAGGAGGAAAAAATTATTCTCATTAATCTCTGAAGACAGGACAAGAAGCAATGGGCTTAAATTGCACCAAGGGAGGTTTAGGTTGGACATTAGGAAAAATTCCTGTCAGGGTGGTTAAGCACTGGAATAAATTGCCTAGGGAAGTTGTGGAATCTCCATCCTTGGAGATTTTTAAGAGCAGGTTAGACAAATACCTGTCAGGAATGGTCTAGATGAGGGTCGGCAACCTCTGGCAAGTGGCTTGCCAATGTAAGCACCTTGGCGGGCCAGGCCAGTTTCTTTACCTGCCGTGTCCACAGGTTTGGCAGATCGCGGCTCCCACTGGCCGCAGTTTGCTGCTCCAGGCCAATGGGGCTATGGGAAGTGGCGCGGGCCAAGGGATGTGCTGGCCACGGCTTCCTGCTGTCCCCATTGGCCTGGAGCGGCAAACCACAGCCACTGGGAGCTGCGATCATCCAAACCTGCGGACGTAGCATGTAAACAAGCCACATGCCAGAGGTTTCTGACCCCTGGTATAGATAATACTTAGTCCTGCCTTTGGTGCAGGGGACTGGACTATATGACCTCTCAACATCCCTTCCAGTTCTCTGATTCTCTGATTCTAAGGTCTGAGCAAGCTCAACTTCCCTTCATGTCAGTGGGAGGTGAGAGGGCTCAGCACACTGATAGATCAGATCCTTTGACTGTAAATGTTTTGTTTCTTTCCCATCTTTATTTATTGTATAAAGGACACAGAAAGTTTGGACAAGCATTATAGGCCTTTCCTGTCTTACCACTATTAGTCTTATTTCAGTAAATTCTGTCAAGTACAAGTTTCTGCTGCTGCTGCTTCTTCTTCTTCTTCTTTTTTTTTTTTTTTTTTTTGACATCCTCACCATAATTCGTTATACTCTTGTGCTTTCTTTTTATAACTTTCCTTTCCCTTTTTTTCTGGACTTGCAGAAAACCCTTCAAAAAGAGACCATCAATCAGAAAATGTTCAAAGAAAAATTGACCTTCATGTTCCTCATTGTTCATAATTTTCCAACCTCTAGATATATTGGGGTTTTATTTATATAACTTATTGCTATTGTTTTTAGAATTATTTCAGCACCACATCTATATTTTACTTGCTTTTGTATCTCCTCTCTTTCAGAAAGTGGAGTCAGGTCAATAAACTAAAGATTAATTAGAAAATAATCTTTGGTTTCTGTATTTTTTAATCTGGGGCATGGATCCATATGCTTAGTTTGCTGCTTCATAACAAAAAATCAGAGGGACAGAAACTCTGGGAAGTCTTGTTAAATTTAAGTCCCATATATGCTAGAAATTTGCTGGATACTTACTGATTGCATTATAAATAGAAACTCTTTCTTATTTCTTTAATCCTTGTAATTTTTTATCCATATTTATTAAAGGCTTCATTCCCCCTACCTTCCATTGTTTTGTGTCCTTTGGTCTGATTATACTTTAAAAAAATCTGAGTGAGACAATCAGTTTCGTGATGTGAGCTGAGATTCTTAAAATCTCAAGATTGAAAATATCGTTTGGCCAGATTTTCAAGTGGCCTGTATTTTTTCACATACAACTTTGGCACAATAAAACTACTCACACACTTCTTGAGAATTATCATTGAAGTATAAACTTGACAGAAACAATCACTTATATGCACATCTGATAGAATTTCACATCCAAATCCATCCCTTTGATCTGCAGGCACACAAGCCATCTAGAACAAGTGGGAGATTCTAGGTTCAGCGATACCAGATTAGTACAGAGCTGGGGTCAGCAACCTCTGGCACTCGGCTTGCCAAGATAAGCATCCTGGTGGGCTGGGCCAGTTTGTTTATCTGCTGCACGTGCAGGTTTGGCTGATTGCGGCTTCCACTGGCTGTGGTTCACTGCTCCACGCCAAATGGGAGCTGCAGAAAGTGATGCGGGTCAAGGGATGTTCTGGCCGCAGCTTCCTGTTGCCCTCATTGGCCTGGAGCAGTGAACTGCAGCCAGTGGAAGCCGCAATCAGCCAAACCTGCGCATGCAGCAGATAAACAAACTGGCCCAGCCCACCAGGATGCTTACCTTGGCAAGCCGCGTGCCAGAGGTTGCCGATCCCTGGTATACAGAAAAGCTATTATGTGTGATGATGCCTCTGTAAAATAAAATAAAGCTGAATTCACTCCTCAAAATAAGTACCTCACCTCCACAACTGGTTAAGGATTTTTTTAGATTAGTAAATTCTAAATCATGTCATTCATAAAGGAATAGGTTTATGTGAGTCCAAGCATGACAAACATTTTTTTCTAATAGGGTTAAATCAGATGCCCCTAATAAAAGTAAAACTATACTTGAAGGTTATATTAGATTATTGAGTTTTAAATATAGGTTCTTTTTTCAAATTAAATATATTGTGGCAAATTTTGTGCACAGGTAAACATGTGAAGTCCATATGACTCAAGTACAGCTGTAACAGAGAAGAAATTGTTATATTGTCTAAAATCAGTAGTATATTTTTGACCCATATTTACATCCTGTCCATTTCCACAGAAACTTATTTACTCTCTCTCCTAAAATCATACAAATATGAGGAGGCTATTACTCAAAGATGCAGAGAAAATAATCTGTCACAGTTTAACTCAGGTTATAATCCTGTCCATCATTTGAGGGCAGTGCATTTCCCATGAAAAGATGGTGGAGATTCCCTGAACTTGATTTTAGAGAACTTTCATGTTACTAGTAGATATCTGATGAGCTTACTTGTCAACTTGGGTAGACAAATGCTCAGAATTGATTCTGATCTCTAAATATAGGGGAAGGAGAGGGAAGACTGAAATCCCAAAAAAATCTCAAAATTAGCTTTCTGAAAAATAGTATTTGTTTTATATGAAAATGTAAAGTCCATTGTATTCCTGAGTCTGAAGTAATTGAAATCCATAAATCTTGCATGGTTGAAAACCATACATTCGCATTGACTGGAAACTAAAATTGATGTTAAAATATTTCTATATTTAAAAAAATATGACAAGTTACTGTTCGCAAGTGTTAAACACACACTAGTATATAACAATGTTGTTTCCAGATTTGACCATTATTTTAGGGTACACTTATTTATTTGGGTTACCATCCTGGGGGAGGGGGGCTCTGTAATTCTTTCAATGTACTGCTTGTGTCACTTGTTTTCATATGGAGCTCTACTTCTCCCTTCTGCAAGTCCCCTCCCAATGGAGCTATCCTGCAGGACCTAAGTTCCCTAGGGATGGGTTCCTCCAGCCCCAGAAGCAGATGAACACATACACACTAACACATACACTAACAGAGGAAGTCTGGGTGGACCAGGTCAATCAGCACTCTCAAGCTGACCCCTTATATGTCTCTGGACTCAGTGGGCTGAGTCAAACAGGATTTCCAAGCTGCCACCCTTATATGCCCCTGGGCTCAATAGGCTGGGCCAAGCAGCACTTCTGAGCTGCCACCTTTATATGGAGCTTCTGAGCACTTCTGAGCTCCACCGGAATAGAGTAAGCTTGAGTAGGCTCGGTTGAACAGCACTTCCAGGCTGCTGCCCTTATGTGCCCCTGGACCGAGCAGACTGGGTCAAGCAGCACTTTCAAGCTGCCACCCTCGTATATCACAGGTTCAGAACGTCCCTACCCGCACTTTCACATTACAATTGCTTAGGTAGTAACTCACTTGATGAGCAAACCCCACACTATTTTTGGGCGTGACAGGGATCTTTAGCGTAGATAAGAGGAGCATTGCTGCAGAGTATATGCGGAAGCCAAAAACACAAAAAGAGTAAAGTTCAGAGAGAGAGGGAGGGAAGCAACCAGCTTAACCTACTAGGAACATAAGAACATAAGAATGGCCATACTGGAGTCAGACCAAAGGTCCATCCAGCCCAGTATGCTGTCTACCAACAGTGACCAATACCAGATGTCCCAGAGGTAATGATCAAGTGGTCTCTCTCCTGTCGTCAATCTCCACCCTCTAACAAACAGAAGCTAGGGACACCATTCTTTACCCATCCTGGCTAATAGCCATTAATGGACTTAACCTCCATGAATTTATCTAGTTCTCTTTTAAACCCTGTTATAGTCCTAGCCTTCACAACATCCTCAGGGAAGAATTTCCACAGATTGACTGTGTGCTGTGTGAAGAAGAATTTCATTTTATTTGTTTTAAACCTGCTGCCCATTAATTTCATTTGGTGGCCCCTAGTTCTTATATTATGGGAACAAGTGAATAACTTTTCCTTATTCACTTTCTTCACACATCTCATGATTTTATATACATCTATCACAGGGGTCAGCAATCTCTGGCACCTGGCTCGCCAGGGTAAGCACCCTGCTGAGCCGGGCCAGTTTGTTTACCTGCTACATCAGCAGGTTCGGTGGACTGCTGCTCCCACTGGCCATGATTCACTGTCCTAAGCCAATGGGGGTGATGGGAAGCCGTGGCCAGCACATCCCTCGCCTGCACCGCTTCCTGCCGCTCCCAATGGCCTGGGATGGCGAACCCCAATGGCCTGGGATGCCGACGCAGCAGGTAAACAAACTGTCCCGGCTCACCAGGGACACCCCCCCCACTCTGCTTCTGGGCTTCTGCCTGCATTCTCTCCTACAGCTACCTAGGTTAATGACAGGGCTTTTGTTTAAATCAAGAAGTTTTGATAATAGTTTAGTTTAAAAGTTTTAATAGTGGCAAGTGTACATCGCCCTCTTCCCACTCCCCTTTCAAACTCCCTCTTGAAACTCCCTGTTAGTGTCCCCTGGATGCTTGCTCATGGCTTTATAAACCCCTGGCCTTCCTGACTAAGGCTCAGCCAATGAACAGAGGCTTTTAGATTTCAAACCTTGTTTAGAAGCTGACAGCTTCCAACTGCCAGACACAGCACACAGTCCTTCAAACAAACAAACAAACACAAGCTCAGCACATAGCAAGTAACTCCCAAACACAAACACACACTACAGACAGCCACTTACCCCAAAGGTCCCATATTTGCTCCTCCTTCATCTGGAGAACTCCCTCTCGAAAACCCCTGTTAGCGGCCCGTGTTCACTGTTAGCAGCCCCTATTCTCACAAAACCACAAAATTATTTATGAAATAATAGTTATAACCACACAGGGAGAGCCTAAACAAACATAACATTTGCATTAGTAGAGTTACAAAAGTATACCTGATCAAACAAGCCAGGGTTAAAAAGTTATTCCTGAAGTAGAAAAGAAAACAGAGAGAGAGGGAGAGAGAGATAGGGTCTCACCACTCCATGAAGCTTGAACTGGTTGGGGTTCCCAGGTGACGGTGGTAGCTCAGGGTCCTGAATGCTGGAGACAAGCAGAGACCCCAGTATGATCAGTCAGGAGAAGATAAAGTCCCAGTGGAATTGATGCAGAGTTTGGATCCAGGTCTCAGAACACTTACTTGATTGTGGGTAGCGGGTAGGAAACAACAATGGTTCAAGGAAGAACACTAGATTTGTTTATGGGTAAACTGGTGACGCAGGGGTTTTCTTTAGACTAGACAATAGGAACTGATCATTCCTGGCTATTGGTGTTGTTCCTTCAAGAGAGCTCACAATGCAATTAAGCAGTTTCAGTATTTTGGATATCAAACAAGGATTCATTACTAGAATTGGTATGATAACTGCTGAGCTGGGTGTGTGCAGGCATAGGTTCCTTAACATCTGGAGGAGAGATTTCTCATCATGCAGTGCTTCCCGGCTTTTCTGGTTCCAGAGTTCCATGCGATTCTTGTCTTGGAATCTCTGTTCTCCATTCTATATGCTAATAGAGATGTGTCACTGTCCCATCTTTGATGCAGATGAGGTTAGGGGAGTTGTCTTAATCCTATCACTCTTGTCAGAAGGGGTTTAGGTGTGTCTCCCACTGCCTTTTCATTGCTTTCTGTCAGGGCAGCCCAGAGGATTCAGGGGGCCTGGGGCAAAGCAGTTTCGGGGGCCCCTTCCATAAAAAAAGTTGCAATACTATAGGAGGTCCCTGTGGGGCTTGGGGCAAATTGCCCCACTTGCCCCTCCTCTCGGCGGCTCTGCCACTTAGACCTGATTATCAGTGATTTCAGTGGTCACTTAACAAAACAAAAGAGTATCTATGGAGCGTAATCAGCTCTGTCTTTAAACAGTGGAAAGGGGTAGGTCAAATAGTACCTGTGACTCAGGCAGACCAGCAAGCAAAACACCTGTCCCCACCCTCTCTCTTGATGTTCTCAATCAGCACAGGCTAATTACAGTTCTATTGCCTTTTACTTGTAAAATAAGAACAACATTTCATTCCCACCTCCCTCACCCCCCGGCCATTCAAGTGTTTGTAACCCCAACCCCGCCCAAATCTACACTTGGGCACCAGATCTGTTTGCTGGATACCTAGGTAGGATTAGGTGTAAATGTAAATAAATCTGGTCTGTAGCTTCCCCAGTCCCCAGCTCATCACTTGCTGTCCGGGAGAGCTCATAGACTTTGCTTAAATCTAACTTGGGCAACCGTCACCCGAATCATGGCGCTGATCGTCATAAAACAAGATGTATTAAGGAAGCTAGTCTATGTTCATACTTTTCAAATCTTTAATACTTTGTCAGCTACATATTTCTCATCTAACTGTTATGCTTTTAAAGTATGTTTATGTTCTCATTTAATTCAATTCAACAATTCCAATAGCAATGCACCTAAATTGGCACATTCACATATTTAATTCACAAAATCTGGGTGGAGGGGTGTTTGGGAATGTTGGGTGGGGTGTAGGGGTGTGTGTAGGGAAATCCCTGAACCACTCTACATTAGAAGGCTTCAGGGTGTGTGGACACTTTATCTTGGCCATTTTCAGAACAAGGCAGGATTTCCCCACCCCTCTTCACTGCGGCGCCCTGGATTCTTTTCTGCGATTTCCTTTCTAGTAAATACTGAGAGTACAGGAAAGTGAATGTAGTGAGTTGCAGGACAACTTTTAGTTTTGCAATTCATGACTGGAATCAAGCCATGTCGTTCGCCATGGTCTCAGCAGCCAGATTGTTTTTAGATGTTCATGCAGACTTCAGATTGGAATATTGGACCAGTGATGTCTTTGTGCTTGGGCAGTTCTAGTTTAATGTGCCAAGTCACTTTGCATGATCTTACTGGCCCCAATGAAGGGGATCTGGGTAAGTCAGAAATTGTTAACAATGGTAAACAGACAATTACAATATATAATTAACCAATAACCAGAGTCCCAAGGTGGACTGTCATAACAGCTATCCTGCCCTTCACACATCTTTTTGTTGTTAAAAAAAACTCATTTAAAAAGCTTACATGGGAAATTAAATGAAAGAATAAAAAGCAAGTTATTCGTTGAACTCACCTTGATATCCCAGTAATTTTGCATGCCATGTAATTCATATACTGATCTCTGGCCACTCTGTATACTCTACGCATTTTACCAACCAGCGAGAAGGAGCTGCCAGTACTGAGCCACGAATCTCAATGTTCTTCGTTTTTATGGTGTCAAAAAGGAAATGGAAGTATAATTGAACATGACTTCTTTAATCGTGACAGCAGGCCTCCATTCTCTCCTCTTCCAGGAGGAAGCCAGGAGGGAGCAACCATTCTCAACTGCCAGATCCCTGCACCACATCAAGGCATCCTCTATCTTACCTAACTAGCCCCTGGCAACCAAACTTCTCACCTTGTTAAAAAGAACTCCTTATTGAAATTATGCATAATAAAATAAATAATACATGTAGGCAAGATTAAATAAATGTAAGCATAATATAAAGCTCAAAGATAGGGGGCAACAATATTCTGTAAGTTCATCATAGGGCCAGAACTCTTTAAGGTTGATTGTCATTTGGACAGTGGTAAGAGAAAACCAACAATGTCAGAATGATTGGGTAAATCTATTCTGTTCACCCTTTAGAGGGGTGTAGTAACAAAGAAATAACTTGACCCCATTGTTACTATTAACTCGTATGAGCAAAAGCCATATGCAGGAGTTCCATCTGTCTTTTCTTCAGCATAGGAACAAGAAACCCAAGTAAAATGGTTATGTGTGAACCCCCTTGAGAGTAAGGCGGTTACCATGAACCTCGTCTTGCCTGTCAGGCCCCAAAGGAGCTTACTGGACATTTATTTGTTTTTGTTCTTCTTTCCAGTGTTGGCTTCATTTCAGACATTGTCAATTAGGTTTTACAGCACCAGCACAAGGTCTTTTAGTTTGCTTGGGCCTCTTGCAGTACCTTGTAAAGTTAATAAATCTAATATGCGTTCATTTAATGCTTTAATTGACCACATTGTTGTAACTTAATTTTCAAAGGCTTGCTTTTAAGATAATTTACAAAACTCACTTTATTAAAGCGTCAGAAGTTTTCGCCTTTATTTTATTATATGCCCCCTCATTCCCCCTAGCACCGGCCGGTCCCTGTGGAAACACTGCCCCCGCCCCCCAGCGCCACCTGCCTTGCAGGAAACAGACTCTCCTTCCTCAGCGGCCACCCCTGTCGAACAGCTGTGGCCAAGAGGAAGGTTTCGGAGGGGGGAGACGCACACATAGGCAAAGAAATATTCATTCTATGCAGCGAAAGAATGGGCTGTAGCCCATGAAAGCTTATGTTGAAATAAATTTGTTAGTCTCTAAGTGCACAAGTACTCCTGTTCTTTTGCAGATACAGACTCCAGCGCTACTCTGAAACCTGCACAAATGGGTGGCAGAATAGAGCAGTAAATAGGACCCACCCCCTCCCCACTGACTCCACCACTCACACCCTCTTCACGCTCCTAGTCCTCCATGCGTTGCTGCGTCCCTCCTAGTCAGGTCCCCCACCCACAACTCACCTCCTTTCACTGTTCTCCCTCCCTGCAGAAACCTCTATGCCTGCTAAACCCCTGCTGCTCACTGCTTTGCTCTTTGTCCACCTGCCACTTGCCCACCCACTCGCCCCGACTTGCGCTGCACCCCCTCCCCCCGGTATATACCTCATTCAAAGACCGGGGGTCACTATATTACCGCCACACGCAATCAGGGGTCATATATTACTGCACACAGATCAATCAGTGCAGTTGTAGGTAAATCTCTGCCATTATGCCTTTGTTATACTTTTCTGCTTTGTATTGAACTTGGTAATGATGTTTATAGTGGGGCCCCAAAGTAGTACATTAAATAATAGAGAAATGTCTCATTTGCTAGAAGTGGATGGATCTTTCCTTCCATTTGTAATCAATTGCCCTATTGAATGATCGGTGTGAATGAGGAAGGTAGTGGAAAGGCAGGCACCTCCAGACAGCCTGCAACCGTTGGAGAGGGGACTGGGAGCCAGACTCCCAGACCAAGGAGCTTTGCCTAGGGCTGCGTGGGACAGAGTCTGGGTGCTGGGTGGTTGGGCTGGGGCACGGGGAGGGACCCAGTGAAACAGCAGGCTGGAGACTAGACTGAACCACACCCAGCCTAGTTCATCCAGATCCAGGACTGAAAGGCAAGTGCCCCTACCCAGGCCACTGCTTCTCCACTCCTGGCCTCTCCCAGCACTGCTGTGAATTCTGGTGGCTGCATCAGGTGGATTTCAAGTGGACCCCTGTCACGGAAGTCCACTGGGCGGTGCTCTGGAACTGCTCCCCACTGAAGCCAGTCAGGACATTGGGGAGCCTCCTCTCCCTTGGAGACAGAGACTTGTTCAGGGCAAGAAGCTCACACGTTCTTCACCTCCTGGGTCTCTCCTTGTGACATTCAGCATCCTCTGCCCCTTCCGTTGTGCTATACACAGCAGCCCACCCAGGCGGGGGTCCTGGGGAGCCACAGGGTCCTGCACCCCACTTGCATCAATGTACTTCTTCGCAGTAACAAGAGTTTATTCGATGACAGGAACGGGGGGTCTAAAACAGGCTTGATGATACAGCGACCTGACCCCTCGGCCGGGTCCATTTGGGGTGCAGTGAGCCAGCACCCTAGGTCTGCACTTTAGTCCTTTCCCCAGGCAGCTCCGACTGACAACTCCAACCCCCTCCAGCCCCCCTCTCTGCTCAGCTCCTGATTCACGGGCCAGGACGGGGGGTGTCACCTGATCCTTTGTCTCCAACACCTTCAGACAGTTGACACCTTTGCGAGAGGGGCCGCCAGGCATCAGTTGCTAGGAACCGAATTGCAGCCATTTAGGGTCGGCTGCACTGGCCCCTTTATTTGCATCTGCAGCCCATTATACAAGGTACGCTCTCTTACTATCCTTCGCGCACAACCAAGCCTAGAAAAGATAATAGAACCTCGCCCCTAGGGACACTGAAAGCACCAAGACAGCTTTCAGAGAAAACATGAGAACAAGTCCCCCGAATTCATCCCCACCAGCCCTTCACTCTGCCTATTCACCCCTTTTGCGACCACTCCCCCTCCTCCCCCACGCAGCTGGTCATATCTTAATGTCGCGGGCAATGAAGGCGCCCTCATTTATGAAAGACTTTTTCAGCCACCTAACAGCGGTCTCTTGCAGCAGGACCACAGCGTTGATGCGAAGGGAACTTGGTCCTATAACGTGTCTGGATAGCGAGGCCAGTCCCTTTCCTTTCCAAATAATTTGGAAAGGAATTAGAATCACCGCCAGTTGGGTGCGTGCCTCTATTTCCTTCTTGCAGGAGCAATAGGGGACAGATCAAAAGTCTCAGCTGGCCCTCACGTTGCCATATGATAACGGGGAGTTTTTTCTCCAGTGCTGGGTTAACATACATGTATGATCTACAACTTTAGTTCTAGAACAGACCCAACCAAGCATGCACAAACTCACCTCATCACAGCAACACCTGAAAACCACGAACAAGGCAAGGAATAAAATAAACCACCATTGCACCAATATACAACCTAAGGCCGGGAATCACAAGGAGTCCATTTAACCCTCCCGGTTGAAGTCCAGCAGCTGTTCAGGTGAGTGCTCAAGGATGAGGTCACTGAGAGATTATTCCATCCTGTCAGTCTCCCACCGGACCAGAAGAAGCTGTCTCCTCCAGGTGAGCAGGTAGCCTTCTCCCCCCTCTCCTCCCCTCCCCTCCCCCAGCTGCTGGCTCTGCTTCAGCTCAGTGTCTGTGGTTGCCTAGCTGTTGCCGCAGAGCTGCTTCGGCCAGTGTGGCCCCGTCAGGGGAGTATCAGACACAGTCACACAGTCGCGGCTGGGGGCCCCTGTGGGGCCCGGGGCCCAGGGCAAACTGCCCCACTTGCCCCCCCCTCTGGGCGGCCCTGCTTTCTGTAAGTCTTTCCTCTGATCGGTTTGGTTCAAGCAGAGACTGGGGGCGGGGAACGGGTATCCTTCATGAGTCAGACTGGCTGGATACTGCTTCCTGGTTCCCCAAGAACACAGAGCTGACTGGTATCAATATTTGCATTTTTTTAGTTCAGTACATTTTGTTTTGTATTAATTCCTCACCAATTTCCAGCTCATTGACAAGCACAAGGGAAAATATCAGAATCATTACAAAATTAGTTAAATCACTGAATCTTAGTTGTTCATGATGGGAGCATGTATATAAAACTGCAATCAGTTAAATTGCAAATATGTTTTGCATGGAGAGTGCAATTTTTTGGCTTGCCTGTGTGAACTGATTTTGGAACATATGTAACTAAATGCCATCCTAACCGATTGCTATTCCTGACTTACCAATTGCTATTACATGTATTTTGTTAATTATTAGTCTTGTTATTAGCCACTGAGCTCTTGTATAAAAATGAACCTAATGCCTCCCCCTTTCTGAGAATAATCCATCAAAATAATATACTTTCCACAGACTTAACAGTTTTCCATATTGATATATTTTTTGCAGGCCCTTGGGGGATTCATTTCTCAATAGCGTTACCAGGCACTACAGTAACTTCTTGACTTATTTTCTCATCAAATATTGTTCTATGCCTACATGGTGTTTTTTATTTGTTATTGTCTAGAAGATGAAGAACTGACCCGCCTGCTCAATGTACAGGATTCATGCCTGCAAGCACTAAGACTCTGTAAGACTTATCACCTTGCCTTTACTTGTCAAATCAGCAGCCTCATCTGCAGAAATGCATTCTGATTGAGTAAGCCGCAGGTAGACAATGCTTAATTCTCCAGTACAAAATCTTCCAGGAATGCAGGAGAGATTCTGCTGGAGGGCGTCCATCCTGTCAGTACCCTATTATCCTAACACATCATTTACTCTATTACTGGTTTCAGTTAGCCTTATTCAGTCTGATAATCACATTAGAAGTTTCCCTTGTGTATCACTGTGGACCACTTCACAGACTATTTATGTTCAACTGTTAGTACAAAACCCAATGTATTTGTCTCTTTTTACCCTCATGCTGCTCTTCATTGTCTACCTATGAAGAAATACAGTTTAGGAGCTTTTCCTATCGCTATTTCAGTTGCATTTTTTTAGGTGTGTATGTGTGTGTGCATAATTAAGTAAATAAAAGGAGGAAGAAGTGTTGATTAGGAAGAGATTATTATCATTAGTTACATTTTCGTGGCTGAGAAATACATTTTTGTCTTCCTGTTGATAAGGTATAAAACAAACAATATTTTAACTAAACTGATGCTTTGAAAACAAAGAAAATAAAAACAGAAAATTAAAAAATACCAATTGAATTTCACAATATAAATTGTTTTCTTCTGAAGTTGGTTATTATCATTGGCACACATTCCATAGAACCAAATAATTGATTCTGCACATCTTGCAAACACAAGCAGATCTTTCTGTATAAAAAACTACTCTTCTTAACCCTTAAAGAAAGGATTCCTGTAATATTCACTTTTGAACGTGTTGTTATATAGGTTGAAGATACTTTTCACTATATTTCATTTAGAATTTTTTAATGAAAATTTTCAGTTTTTAAAAGTATGTTGGTGATATAAACTCATATTTCCAAAATCCAGCATGATTCTAATTGTACCTTACTGAATCCAGGGAAAGGAATGAGGCTTTGGAAAGTTCAAGTGGGATTTTGAAAGGGATCAAAGTACAGTTAAATCCCTGGCTTTGGTTGAAATTCAATGGGCGTTAGGTACCTCTAACATCCTTTTGAAAATTCCAGACTTTAATTTGTGAAAACATTTTTAATGTTCAATGAGATATGGTAGGTGAGGTATTGTCTTTTACTGAACCAACTTCTGTTGGTGAGAGAGACAAGCTTTTGAACTTACACAGAGCTTTTCTTCAGCTCTGGGAAATGTACTCAGAATGTCACAACTAAATACAAGGTGGAACAAATTTTTTAGCACAAGTAAGCACATATTTCAAGAGATCATTCAAGGTGAAGTGGACTGTTAACACCCCTTCAGTCATAGGGGCAAAGGGGTGGAGGTTGTTAGTGGGTTATAATTTGTTGTAATAAGCCTTAAATCCAGTGTCTCTATTCAGTCCATGGTTTTTAGTGTCCAGCAAAGTTATGAATTTAAGCTCTTAGGCTTGTCTTTTGAAGTCTTTGTGCAGATTTCCTTTGAGGATAAGAACTAAGAGGGCATCTGTCCAGTGGCGGAAAATATTATTGATATATCCCATATATCAATGGCTCTGTGGTGAATTTGTCCAGAAATTCTTTCTGAAACTGGCACATGAAGAGGTTGGCATACAGGAGAACCATCTTAGTACCCATAGCTGTTCCCATAATTTAGACAAAGCGTTTGTTGTTGAATGTAAAATTGTTATATATGAGGATGAAATGGATAAATTTGGCAATGTCTTGGGGGTGGATATCTGAGTGTTGTCCATTGCCTTGTAGATATTTGAGGCAGGCAACAATGCCATTGTTGTTGAGAGATGTTGTTGTATAGGAAGTCTACATTCATGACGGCAAGGAAGGTTTTCTGAGGGAGGTTGTTAATGTTGCAGAGTTTCTGGAGGAAGTAAGTTGTGTCCTGGGGAAACCTGGCCCTTTGTTTGGTGAGTTGTTTGAAGATGGTTTCTATAAGTCCCAATACTCCTTCAGAAGATGTCATGACCAGATATGATACATCTGCCTAGGTTCCCTTCTTTGTTTATCTTAGGAAGCATGAAGAAGGTCCCTGGGGTGAGTTTGTAGGGTATGAGGTGGTAGAATTTCTCTGCAAGTTGTTTGGGGAAGGATTCGATGATGTCCTTGAATTCCTTGGTGAACTGTGGTATGGGGTATTCTTTACATTCTAGATAGTAAATGGTCTTGAAAAATTGTCATCAGGCCCCATGAATAGTGTCATGGTGGTTGAGGATCATGAATGGCACCTCCTTGTCTGATGGTTTGATCGCTATCTGGTGGTTGTATTTCAGGGACTGTATGGCTGTCCTCTCAGCAGTGGAGACATTGTAGCAGATGTGATGTTTGTTATGGATTTCACAGTCTTTTTCTTTTTCCCTGAAGCAATTGATATAATGATCAGAGTGTGATTTCATACACTGGGAAGTTTCCAGGCAGATGATTTGTTTTTCTTATGACTGTTGGTGAGGTTGTGATTATTGTGGATGGTGGTGTAATTGTTATGAAAAAAAGAGCTTTATGGTGGAGTTGGTGGAAGAATTGTTCCAGTTTATCCACATGTTAGTTTGGTATCAAGTTCTGTGGTGGGACACAAGTTCAATCCCTTGGAGAATACAGCTAATTCAGTTCCAGTTAGAGACAGTCTTGATAAATTTATGATGTTGCAGTGTTATGTAGCATCAATATGGTGGACCAGATGCATGGTTTATCTTGGAGATGGTGTTCTGTGGGTTATGGAGCTGTTGTAGGTGGTTCTACTTTTTGTTTTTGTATTGGATAGCTATCATCAGGGGTTTTTATCATCAGGGTTTTGTGTTGCTTTCATGATTTCCACATATGTTTCCTGATTTTTTTTTCTTCCACTGTTTGAGAACATGTGATAATTCCTTGTTTGAGATGATCCCTTCTGGAGTATGTGAGGTACAGTAAGTGGTCCCTCAGTTTTTCTGAAGTCCTCCTGCAGAGCTGTTCAGCATCTTTGGAAATGTATGTAGTGGTCAGAGGTTTATAGATGGTGTGACGTGAGGATGATGTTTTGTTTCTTGGATTTGCTTAGGAAGTAGATGTCTCTGTTGAGTTTTTCTTTCTTTTTTTTCAAGTTGTGGTGTTTCCATTTCAGATGCCAAAATTCAGTATCTTCCATTGTAGTATGCAGTGTTGTTTTAGCCATATGGTTCCAGGATATTACAGAGACAAGATGGATGAACTATCTCTTATTGGACCAATTTCTGTTGGTGAGACAGACATGATGTTGAGCTTAAACAGAGCTCCTCTTCAGGTACAGGAAATGTACTCAGAATGTCACAGCTAAATACAAGGTGGAACAGATTATTTATCATAAGTAAATACATATTCCAAGCTGTGTGGCCATGCAGCAGCCTATAAAGCACCATGCAGATGCTCTAGGAACCCACCTGGGAACCGGCAAGGGGAGGGTTCCTTGAGCACCTGTGCAGCCCTCATCACCAGCCCCACCCTAGGGTCAACACTCCCAGCTGGATTCCCCCTCTCTCCCCAACCCCAACCCTCTGCTCCAGCCCTGAGCCCCTCATCCCTGGCCTCATCCTAGAGCCTACACCCCAAGGCAGAGCTATCACACCTCTGCACCCCAACCCTTTGCCCGAGCCCTGAACCCCTTCCCTCACTTGGAATCCCTCAGGCCCACCCCCACCATGTGAATTTTGTTATGTGCACCAGTATGAAGGTCAGGTGTCACACAACACCTCCATATGGGTGCACATAACAAAATTCATTCTGCAAGTGGGTAGGAAAAATCAGAGGGAACACTGATTCCAAGGTGCCATTCAGGGTGAAGTAGCCCATTTACACCCCTCCAGTCACAGGGGGTGGGCAGTGTGAAGAAGTGAAAAAACAAATGTTCAGTTGCTTTTTTTCACAATTTATTTTTAAGTAGCTTTAAAGTCATAAAGAGGATGGAAATATTAATCATTCAAATGTTTGGCATACTTTCTTTTTTCTGTTGTAGAACATTGTATGATTTTCTGAATATGCTGATAGTAGGTCAAACTCTTTATAGAGTTTAGAATGTATAGAATATTTATCATTTATTTTAGATGGTGAGCTTTTAAAACTGGGTCTGATCCTGCAACTCTTATTTATGTGAGTCATCCTGATTGAAGAAATCATAGAAATATAGGGCTGGAAGGGACCTCAAGATATCATCTAGTTCATGCCTCTGTGCTGAAGCATCTCATCCCTGACAGGTGTGTGCATAATCTGTTCTTGAAACAACTCCAATGTTGGGAATTCCCTTGGGAGCCTATTCCCAAATTTTAATATTCATATAGTTATACATTTTTCATGATATCTAAATATCTAATCTAAATCTCCATTGCTGCACATTAAGCCCATTCCTCCTTATTCTGCCTTCAATGGACATGGAAAACAACTGATCCCCATCCTGTTTATAAAAGCCTTAAACGTGTCTGAAGACTTTATCACATCCTTCCTTGGTTGTCTTTTCTCAAGAGTAAATATGCCTGGCTTTTTTTCTAACCTTTCCTCATAATTCAGGTTTTTCTAAGCCTTTTGTTGTTGTTGTTGCTCTCTTTGCATTCTCTCCAGTTTGTCCACATATTTCTTAAAGTATGGCGTCCAGAACTGGACCTAGTACTCCAGCTGAGACCTCATCCGTACCAAGTAGAGCAGAACAATTACTTCCAGTGTTTACAAATAACACTTTTGTTAACACACCCGAGTCATATTTGAGTTTTTTTGCAACTGTGTCACACTGACTTATATTCAACTCATATCCACTATCAGCCCCAGATCCTTTTCTGTAGTACTACTGCATCACCAGTTATTCCCTATTTTCTATTTGTGCATTTCATTTTTCTTTCCCAAGTGTAGCACTTTTCATTTGCCTTCACTGAATTTCATCTTGTTCATTTCATATTAATTTTCCAATTTATTACTGCCCTTTTGACTTCTAATCCTGTCTTCCAAAGTGAAATGCCTCCCAGCTTGATTTCATCCACACATTTTATAAGCAGACTCTCCATTCCTTTAATAAAATCATTAATGAAGATATTGACAAACAATTTACCCAGGACAGTTCTCTGTACAACCCCACTAGCTACATCCTCAAAGTTTGACAGTGAACCATTGATAACTAATCTTTGATTACGGTTTTTCAACCAATTGTTCATCCACCTTATAGTAATATCATGGAATCCAATGAGCAGTTAGGGTTGGGAGCCCTTTCTTTTCATCCCCTGCTGAGGCCTCTAACAATTCCTTTGTATTTTTTGATCTAGTTCCGTTTCAAAGCAAGGTTGATTAGCCCCTAAGGAACTATTATTGAACATCAGCAGGGTCAACATGGACAGTTAGTGCCATGGAAGGCCAGTGTGAGGTGGATACATATCCTAGCTTGCCGTGAACTAAATGTTTGTGTAGACAAGCCATCAGTCAGGGTGTGAGATCTCTTTCTTCCCTTCATGCCCCCATCACAGATCTCCAAGTTCCAAAGCCCTATTTAAATCTTCTCTTGCTGAACTTCTTATTAGCCCTGATAGAAACCATCTGTACAATATCCTAAAACCCATTAACATGGTTATGGTAACCTGATATCTTCATGTAAAGTTTCAATGTAATTGAAAAAAAATGTTCCTATTTTCACCTTTTATAATTTTCATTTTTTTTGGTATAAAAACAATTAATTTAGTTTTGAAAAGTCATTTAAAAATGAAAAATCAAAACCTTGCATTCTGAAAATGTTAAAATGGGATATTTTGACATTAACAAAATGCTTAGTTTATTGTACTCTAAACTTCATTGTGTCAAAATTAACAAGTTTTTCTAAACATTTTGATTTCTATCAAAAGCATATTTATAATGTATTTGTTTATTTATTTTTGATGAAAACCTGTTGTGACCAAAATTTCTAACCAGCTCTATTCTGGCTTTGAGGCATGGAAATTAACTGGATGTGAAGTACACAAACAAACTGTGATGACTGGTTCAGTTACTTCTGATGATTGCCTTCTGCACCAAAGGCATGCTCTGTAGAAATCTGGCTTTTTCTAATGTTCTAGTTTTCTGATTTTCATCAAAAATCAATAGTGTTCTTCCCAGCAATGCTTAGAACACTACCTGAAATGTTGGAATTGCCCTCAAATTGAGTATTAGTCCTCAATTCACTTAACTCATGTAACAGAAACCAACCCTAAATTATGTAGGTTACTCTCAAGTAGTGGTAACTTCAAGACTTTCCTTCACCTGCACAATTTTAAGTAAGTGAGCAAACCCACTCAGTTCAATAGGACCATTCACGTGCTTAGAGTAAAGGCAATTTCTGGTGACTCAGGGGAAGATAAGGCACCAAAGGAGGTGTTTGTTTCTTTGGGCCAAATTCTGCTTTCAGTTCCATGAGTATATATCCCGGGATATCTCTACTGACTTTACTAAAGTTATTCTGAATTTACACCAGTAGACATGAGTATAGAATTTTACCCCAGGTACATTAGACATCAGTAAAAATACCAGACCATATCCCTGGACCCTAATCTACCCCATCAGAAAAGGTTAAAAATTAAAAAAGAGAGATATGTTGTCTTGTCTGAGAAGATACTCCCCAAACTGGGTTATGTTTCTGGAGTTTCCCTTAGATAGAAAAGATTCAAAAGATATTGGAATAACTACATTTGTAAAGCAAGAATCAAGTTTTTCATAGAAGAATATTTTGTATAAGCTCAGATGTGTGTCTAGTAAACAAGAAGAAATTAGCAAGGAAGATAAATGGGTTCTCTAAATACAATGTAACATGGAAGTCCATTGGAAAGCATGGATCTAAGTGACAGCTAAGCGAATCCTGGGATATTCAGTATAAAAACATTTAATACTTCTATTATGTTGAACAGTTCACTTAAGATGTTCTAATGTTTTGAAAAATAAATGAGAGGAAAATAAGCAGTCAGGTCTCATACCTCTGTGGATCTGAGGATTTAATACAGCCTTGCAGCTGGGTTTCTGTAATGAATGGCCATTAGTTTAATAAAGTGGGGAGCAAAACTAAACCATTGAAGGATAGAAAATAAGTAGTCCCATTCAACTTGAGCAAATGCTTTTCCTATGTTAATAAAACACTCTGCTGCAGGGAAGAAAATCTGCTGGCTAAAGGAATAATATGGCTAAGGTATCAGTACAGAATCTGTGTTTAAGTTTAATAAATCTGATCTAAGAATGAGAGATAATATAGTGAAATTACAAGTTTGATTCTAGAGGCTAAGACTTTAACTAATAGCATGAAATGATAATTAGCAAGAGAAACAGGGTGATGGATGGCACAAAGGAGCACTTCCCTTAGTCTGGATTTGGAATTAAAGTAATCATTGCCTCAGTGATGGGCCCTAGGGCTATTTTTCAATTCAAGAGCTTTAAACAGCAATTTAAATGTGGGAGTCCTAGCATTTTCCTAATATAACAAGTTGTAACTAACAGAGTAACTTATTTATAATTATTTGGTCAGACAGGGTTTTCAATGATGAATCCTCTTTAAAAGGGACTTGCTCTCTCATATGATTTTAAATATATATTTGTTTAAATAACATTGTGTTGACCAAGGGCTTGATTCAAAATGGCTTCAGTAATTTTATGGTCCACAAGTAAATCAAGTTAAGTGATTAATTCACTATTCAGTTCTTTCTTCTTCTTCTTCTTCTTCTTTTGTAGAAAAGTATCTGAACAATCCAGTAAGAATCAAATGTTAGTATCTGTTAGCAAATATTAATCCCTTTAGTCTTTTCTTTCTGTATATTTGATTGATTTATCTATCAAGTATTCTTTAGAATCCTTATGATATTACAAATAATATGTCTGAATTCTGAGACCCGAAACACTGGCCCTTGACCGATATTCAGGAATTTTATGCATTTTATGCATTAGACCAGGGATCAGTAACCTTTGGTAGGTGGCTCACCAGGGTAAGCACACTGGCGGGCTGGGCTGGTTTGTTTACCTGCCATGTTGGCAGGTTCAGCTGATTGCAGCTCCCACTGGCCGCCCGCTCCAGGCCAATGAGGGCTCCAGGAAGTGGCACGGGCCGAGGGATGTGCTGGCTGCCACTTCCCATTGCCCCCATTGGCCTGGAGCAGCAAACCACGGCTAGTGGGAGTCATAATTGGCCGAACCTGCCGATGCGGCAGGTAAACAAACTGGCCCAGTCCGCCGGGGTCCTTACCCTGGATAGCCGTGTGCCAAAGGTTGCTGATCCCTGCATTAGAGTGTATCTAATATTCCTGGGCACCTCTATGTCCATAGAACTACAAATAGTCTGATAAACCATCCCTTAATATACATAATATTGCTTACATAAGCATGTATAAACATGGGAAACTAATAAGGGATGACTGTCACAGCAGATAGGGAAAATTGATTATGGAGGAAGAAGGACCCACTGAAATATTTTATCTTGAATATCTGGTTCTCTTAGCTGTAAATAATTAAGCCTTCACACATAAATTAGGTAAACCAAGAATGTATAGAAATGACATCAGACCGTATGTTTTTTTGGCAAAGAGGGTTTATTTGTCTAAAACACTATATAACGACACTGGTATGGGAACTTAGTTGAGGAATGAAACTATGTGTCCCTCCAGATACAGTGAAGGAGAGATCTGAAACAAAAGGTCATAATATATCTATTCTTTCTATATTCTGTATCATGCTTCACTAATCTCTGATTGATAAACTTTGATTAAATAATTGCAATTGAGCCTGTTATTCAACAATCTTGAGTGATCATTAACTCAGACACACAACACAAGGACTCAGAGGTATGTGTCTGAGTTACATTGCCTCCCAAGGCTACTCCTGGATTGTTGAAGGTCTCGTAGCATGTGTTGCTTAGGACTAAAATCAGAATCTTGACTAGCGTGTCTTTGGGCTGGGAGATAACAGTAACCAGTTAAAGCTAACCTCTTCTCTAAGATACACATATACAGCCTGGTCTACACTACGCCGTTAAATTGATTTTAACAGCGTTAAATCGATTTAACGCTGCGCCCGTCCACACTACACTGCTCTTTAAATCGATTTAAAGGGCTCTTTAAATTGATTTCTGTACTCCTAGAAAACTGAGAATCTAAAAAGAGCTCCAGCCTGGACCACACAGGAGCTCCTGGATCTTATCGCTATATGGGGAGAGGATTCAGTGCTAATAGAACTGCGTTCCAAAAGACGAAATGAAAAAATATTCGAAAAAATTTCCAGGACTATGATGGGAAAAGGACACAGCAGGGACTCAGTGCAGTGCAGAGTGAAAGTTAAGGAGCTCAGACAGGCATACCAGAAAACCAAGGAAGCAAACGGAAGGTCTGGATCAGGGCTGAAAACATGCCGCTTCTACGCTGAGCTGCATGCAATTCTAGGGGGCTGCGCAACCAGTACCCCACCCCAAGAACACCCCTGCCGTGGATTCAAGAGGTCGGGGTTTGTAATATCAACCCCTGGCTGAGGACTCTGCAGGAGGGCGAAAAAGATGAGGAGGAAGAGGAAGAGTGAGGAAGAGCTTGCTGAGGCATACTACAGCACTCCGTTAGCCCCAACAGCCAAGGAGCTTTTTGTGTCCCAGACGAATTACCTCCCAGAGTGCACACAAGCCCTACCCAGCCACTAGCCCAGCACAGTGAAGCCATGAGAACAACCTCTGGTGAAGCTGTACTTTGTAAATATCAACATGGTTTAAAACAAGCGTTTTTTAATGATTGATTTGGCCATCCAGGCTTGAGATGCATTCGCAGCCAGTAAAGTTACGGAAAAGTTTGTAACATGTCTGGGGATGGAGCCGAAAACATGCTCCAAAGGAAATCTCCTTTAAATGAGCGCTCTTGGAGGTTACTCAAAAGCTTTTGGAGAAGGAATTTTCTGGCAATGGCAGCCTTATTGGTCCTCCATTGTAGGGGACACTTTTCCACGCCATGCATGTAGCAAGTAATTCAGTTATCATGCTTGACAAAGCACAGCTGCGTAAGCTCCAGGTGATTGCTGGCTTTCAAGAGAAACATACGTTGTTCATCCTCGCTGTTATTCTCAAGGAGTATATGTCATTCATTCGTAACCCTGGGTTGAAATTCAGAATTTAATTAAGGGGGCAGACCATGGCCATTTTCACTACTGGGCTGCCGCTTAATTCAAATCTTCTCTCGTCACTTCTCAGTACAAAGGGCGGGGATGGGATGGAAGCGATGTAAAGGCGACTGAGCTCACTCAAGCGTTTGGCGAGCAGGAACTCTTCCACATCCAGCCACCTCCATGCGGGTGCGACCAGATTGGTCGCCGGGGGCGAATGGGAGGGGGATCATTACCACTGCATCTTACAGTGACTTAGCAGCCATCTGCGGTGGGGATGGGAGGGAAGCAATCCTTAGGGAAAGGCTTTGAGGGCTTTCGTGCTGTTCCATCGTTTCACAGGAAACCACAACGGCATCAATAGATGCCACTGTGTAATGCATGCTGGAAAGCAAACAGAAAGCCTTACATGGGCGCATGGCAAAGCTGCATTGATCGGTCCTACCTGCGTCTGTGAGATCTGCATACCAAGCCACAGGTACTCATTATTAAACGATGAAAATTACGACCTTGTCGTGACATCACATGTGCTATGTAAGGTGGTAGTGTTATTCACTGTGAAAGAGTACAAGTTGTTCTGTAAATGTATCTTTTCACATACTTCTCGTTTCTCTCCCCATGCAGCTGCACTAGTTGTCCAGCTCCCTACTCCATCCGAAGGCTAGGGCTCAGATAGGCAGAGGATGGAAGGAATGCGAGATGAATGTTCTCTTGAATCCTGGAAGTAAACCCGCAATGAAGAGCTCATTCAGAAATGAGTGGGAAGGACTGCTAGCAACGTACAGAAGATGCCAGTTGACGGGAGGTAGAGAGATGCTCGAGATGAGAAGGTGGTGGCAGGAAGATCAGAGGTGTAGGCAGGAAGATCAGCGGTGGCGTAACTGCAACGCTGGAGCTGCTCGTGATCAACCTGATATCCTCAGCGCTCATGGTGGTCTTCAGGAAGAGCAGTGGGGTTACACAGTGCCGCTGCAGCCCCTGGTTAACCACCGTCACCCTCCCCATGTTCATATCTCCCTCACCCAGAGTGTAAGAAAGCGTGGGGAAGGCTTTCCTGCACCCAGCCACTCCACCCCCGTGGACAGTCCAACAAAGGCTGTCCTTACGTTGAAATGTGCTTTAATGGCCTTTCCTTCCCTGCCTATCTCCTCTCCAAAGCCACAGCAGGCAGGGATACCTTGATAAATCCTCTGCCTCTTTTTATAATTTACTTTTTAATAAAAGAATTACATCCAAAGGGGAGGGTGGGTTGCTTACAGGGAATGACTTTTAATAAAGAATACATGATTTTAAAACGTACTGGGGACTTATTTCCTTCAGCAAGCTGTAATCAAAGGGAAGGGTGGGTTGCTTACAGGATGAGTCAATCAAGGGGGGAGGGTTCAGCAAGGGGAACCAAAACACAGCAGTCACACCGTACCCTGGCCATGCTGGAAACGCTCGTTTTCAAGGCTTCTTCTGATGCGCACCGCCTCCTGGTGTGCTCTTCTAATCGCCCTGGTCTCTGGCTGCTCGTAATCAGAGGCCAGGGGTGATTTGCCTCTAGCCGTCCACCCGCCATAAAGGTCTCCCCGGACTCTCACAGAGATTGGTGGCACACAGCAAGCCAGCGCAATAACAAACGGGACATTGGTTTGGCTGAGGTCCTGAGCGAGTAAGTAATGTTCGCCAGCGCCCTTTTAAAGCGCCAAATGCACATTCTACCACAACCTGCACTTGCCTCAGCCTGTAGTTAAACAGCTCACTGACACTGTCCAAGGCTGCCTGTGTATGGCTTGCATGAGCCATGGCCAAAAAATCCAAAGGGTTAGGCTGGGTCAACCAGGATAAACGACAGGCATCTCAACATCCCCAACTGTTAATTTCTGGTCTGGGGAAGTAATTCCCTTGCTGCAAGCCGTTTTAACAGAGTAAGTGCTTCTGAAAGACGCGGAGCGTCCGTGAACCCTTCCTGGCCATCCCACGTGGATGTTGGTGAAACGTCCCTTGTGATCCACGCAGTGCTGTTGCAGCACCATTAAAAGTAACCCCTTGCGGTTTACCCTACCGGTGCCCTGGTTGCTCCGGGGCCAAGATAGGGATATGGGTTCCATCTATGGCCCCCCCCACAGTTAGGGAATACCCATGGCAAGCAAAGCCATCCAAATATGCCCTGCACTGTTTCCCAGAGTCACTACCTTTCGTAGCAGCAGCTTAACGATTGCTTTGGCTACTTGCATCACAGCAGCCCCCACAGTAGATTTTCCCACTGCCAAAGTTGATCCGCCGACTGACCGGTAGCTGTCTGGAGTTATGCAAGAAGGATTTGTTAAGCGGCAGCCCAGTAGGAATGGCCATGTCGCCCTTAATTAAATTCCTGAATTTCAACCAGTTACAATTGAATGATATAAGTCTCCTGAGAATAACAGCGGAGATGACACACGAATGTCTTGAAAGCCAGCAATCACCAGGAGCTTACGCAGCTGTGCTTTGTCAAGCAATGATACTGAATACTTGCTACATGCATGGCGTGGAAAAGTTCTACAATGGAGACCCAATAAGGCTGCCTTGCCCAAAACCTTCTCCAAAAGCTTTTGAGTATCTCCAAGAGCTATCATGGAGATTTCTTTGGAGGATTTCCTGCTCCATCCCAGACATGTTAACAAACTTTTCCTGTAACTTTACTGGCTGCGATGCATCTCACCTGATGCAATCAACATTAAAAAAACGCTTGTTTTAAACCATGTTTGATATTTAAAAAGGTACACTCACCAGAGGTTGCTTCCAGGCTTCACTGTCTGGGCTAGTGGCCTGGGAGGCTGGGAGGGTAATCTCTGGCACAAAAAGCTCCGGCTGTTGGCTAACGAGTGCTGTGTACTCTCAGCAAGCTCTTCCTCCTCTTCCTCTTCTCCTCATCTTCCCTCCTCAGAATCCTCACCATGGTTATATTACACCCCGACTCTGAATCCACGGCAGGGTACTATGGGATAGCTACGGAACAGCTACCCACAGTGCACCGCTCCAGAAATCGATGCTAGCCTTGGACCATGGACGCACATCATCGAATTAATGTGCCTAATGTGGACGCGCACAATCGACTTTGTAATATCAGTTTTATAACACCAATTTTAGCTAATTCGATATTATCCCGTAGTGTAGACGTGGCCGTACAGCTCCCAGTGCTGCACATGTGTGTATCTCAGGGTAGAATTGGCTCTACATGTTTGCTGAAAAGAGTAATTTTTTTTTTGAAATCATTTGATGGAGAACAGATTGCTTCAGAAACCATTCTCCAGATAACTTTTCTGAGTCAGTTTCTGACAAATGAATCTCTTGGAGAAATGCTACAGAGCATTTAGTTCATTTTTGAAATGTAAGGGCTTTTGTCCCCCTAGTAATGGTAGCCTTTAGCCCTTCAAATTTCCAAGAAAGAAAATATTTATATTGTGAATACATATTGTAGCAGTACAAGTCTGCTTGATAAAAACAGAAAGAATAATGAAAAGGTACAATATTTGAGAAAAGGAAATAACCATGATAAAGTACAAAAATCAATGAAAGGGAACATCCATGAGGAAAAGAAACAGTTGTAAACAAAGAAATAGCCACACGAGGAACAATAGGAGTAACAGGAAAACAGACATTAGAAGAAACAATACTTAAGGAGCAGAAAATCATGAAAAAATGGCATTTTTAACCCATAAATGTGAGGAAGGTTATCAAAGCTGCCAGTGTACAAATATTTTTTGTTAATTAGATAGATTTTTAGATAGTGCATTGTTGTTAATTATATCAAGTTAAATTTCCAGTGAGACTGCAACAGCTGTTTAACAAAGTATTATAACTCTTGTAAAATGTTTAATCCCTTTTTGAAGCCTACTAAACTCCTGGACCTCGCTAATATTTTGTTGCAATGAGTTCCACAGTTTAAATGTGCATTGTATGCAAAAAAGTGATACCTTTTGTTAGTTCTAATTTTTCAATATTTGGGTTTCATTGAAAATCCTGCTTTGGGGTCAAATTAAGAAGAATATGAAGGATATTCCCCTGTTTCTCGGGGAAAGAGCATCACTGGGACAGAAACCAACCTGGATCTGTGCTTGATGGGTTTCCTTATGACTGTAGGAAACCATGATATTGAAACACCATATGTAACCATATAGGTCATTCAGCACTTATCAAGGTCAGTTTCCTAATACTGCAGGGTGTAACTAACAGAGTAACCTATTTATAATGATTTGGTCATGAGGCATTTGATGATGAATCCTCTTTAAAAGGGACTGCCTCCCAAATACTCCCTCAGTAAAGGGAGGAAAGTAAGGAGCATATTGAAAAACATCCCCCAAGGCCAGACAAAGGTACGAATATATAGAAGAGGACTTGTTGAGAGTGGGGGGGCAAGTCTTAATGTCCTTGTGTGTTGATGGCTGCTTTTATCTAGGATTCTCAAAACATTTTACAAACACTAATTTCCCCCCGTGATCTGTAGGTACTTTATGTGTCATTATCACAGATAAATGAGGGACAAAGAGAGAAAGAGAGAGAAAGAGGTTAAGTAAGTTGTCCAAGATGATTCAATAAGTTAGAAATACGATGCATTGGTAGGACTGGAGTAGAAAAGTGGTGTGACTTGGGGAGGTACACTGAAGATCGGGGTGAATTGAAATTTTCACCATGGCATTCCTCAGAATTTTCCTTGACAAATCTCCAGCTCTGGAAAATTCCTGGATTACCTCAATTAAAGCATTAGATATCACAAAAACAGCAGGATTTTGGATTAGGATAGAATAGCAGTCTCAGGTCAGATCCCCTGTAGTCACTTTCTTTTCCCTGATCTGGGTGTTCCTTTTATTTACTTACCTACTTCCTATAAGAACAGTTTCTGTGATGAACTTACGATTGAAGTTCTGGACAGAGCCAACAAGCAGGTCCACTATCAACAACAGAGGAACTTGTGGTTGGAGGAAAGGCATGCTGCAGGGCAGGACAAAAGGCTCAGGTTGGCTGCACACCTTGAGGATAGGGTTTCAGCTTGGGAATAGGCACTTGCTTCACAATTTCTGGAACAGGAACTGTAGTTAAGGGAGGAGGGTAGAAGGGCCAGCCCACAGTATTTTGGCTCCTGAGGTGGGGAGCTCAAATGACACTCTCATGCCCCCGCACTTGGGCCAAAACTTTGAAAGATCTCAATTCTGCCTTCTTCCTGTTCTACTTTTCTCATGGTACTGCTCTGCGACCTACCCCAATAAAGGAGAACTAACAACTTAAATACCTTGTTCAAAAATTTTCAGTAACACTTAACTTTCAAATGCCTGAATAGCAAATGTAACTTTTCTTGTCTGCATAATAAACAGTGGCATTTTTATCTGTTTCAATAATCAAAGTGGTGCTTCCCGTGCCTTCTTGGTTGCAAAGATTTGAACTGCTTCCTGCTAAGGTTCACAGTCTGGGCCAGCTCAGGCTCTATTGAGATGGTTGCAAGGCCGACCAGTCTCTCCTGTGTCATTGTGGAGCGTAGATGTATTTTTATTAACTTCAGCTTGGAAAAGATGCGTTCTCCACTGTTAACTGTTAGAGGAAGTGTTAGAAGTATGTGCAGAGCAACAAAAGCATTTGGAAAGAGGGTGGTCATCTTATTTGTGTACATATATTCCAGAATAGCCTTTGGAGTTGATCCTGCTGACATGTATTTTGAAAGGATTTTCAGTTCATCACCTAAATCACTCACATCAATATCGCGCATGTCATCATATATCAACACTGTCTCTGGTGCTCTGTATTGCTGGTGTAGGTCTTCTTCAGGTATAGTAAGGAGTTTTGGAATATCATAGAACATCCCAAATATACTTCTGTGTTCCTTGAGCTGCATGAAGTGTTCTTCAACTGACTGTATTGCACAATCTAGCACCTGGTTAAAAAAAATGAACTTTGAATTGTTGTTTGGGGTCTCTAATGGGATTATCCTGTGCCTCGTAATCAAAATGTCTTCTTCTTTGGTGACTCTTGTATTCCTGAATGGGTGGGAAAATAGTTTCAGTGTGAAGTTCCTCTGCCAACTTCTGTGCACTCTTCAGAATGTTTTAAAATCCCTCATCTGAATGGTAAGACTGTAGGTATGACTTTGCTTTGTCCAGTTGTTCCATTGCTATAGATATATCAAGGTCAACACCTTGGAATCTCTTGCTTACAACATTTATTTCAAACAGTATGTCATGCATGGTCAACGATCCATTTAAGATGAGAGCATAATGGAGTGCTGAGAAAGTAAGCTGCCAGGTCACCTGCCATCGACTAACTGAAGATCAGGCATCTCCTCACTGACTACACATCCTCCCGGGGACAGAAGGCTCACCGTCAGAAAAATATAGTTTTGTCTATCCTCTTAAAAAAAGGGACTGCTCCAAATATCCTAGTATAAGGAGGAAAGTAGGAGCATATTGAAAACATCCCAAGGCCAGACAAAGGTACGAATATATAGAAAGGACTTGTTGAGAGTGGGGGGGCAGTCTAAATGTCTTTGTGTGTTGATGGGCTTTGCTTTATCTAGGATTCTCAAACATTTTACAACCAATTTTCGCCCCGCTGATCTGTAGGTCTTTATGTGTCATTACAAGATAAAATGAGGGGACAAAGAGAGAAGAGAGAGAAAGAGGTTAAGTAAGTTGTCCAAGATGATTCAATGTTAGAAATACGATGCTTGGTAGGACTGGAGTAGAAAAGTGGTGTGACTTGGGGAGGTACACTGAGATCGGGTGAATGAAATTTTCACCGCCCATGGCATTCCTCAGAATTTTCTTGACAAATTCTCCAGCTCTGGAAAATTCCTGGATTACCTCAATTAAAGATTAGATATACAAAACAGCAGGATTTTGATTGGGAAGAATAGCAAGTCTCAGGTCAGATCCCTGTAGTCACTTTCTTTCCCTGATCTGGGTGTTTCTTTTTTTACCTTAACTACTTCTATAAGAACAGTTTTCTGTGATGAAACTACGATTGAAGTTCGGGACAAGAGTCCAACAAGCAAAGGTCCATATCACAACAGAGGAACTTGTGGTTTGGAGGAAGGGATGCTGCAGGGCAGCGACAACAAGGCTAGTTGGCTGCAACACTTGAGGATAGGGTTTCAGGCTTGGGAATAGCACTTTTGCTACAATTTCTGGAACAGGAACTGTATTAAGGGAGGAGGGTAGAGGGCAGCGCCACAGTATTTTGGCTCTGAGGTGGGGGAGCTCAAAAGGGGGGATGACACTCTCATGCCCCCGCACTTGAGGCCAAACTTTGAAAGATCTCAATTCTGCTTCTTCTAGTTTACTTTTCTCATGGTCTGCTCTGCGACCTAACCCAATTAAGGAGAACTAACAACTTAATACCTTGTTCAAAATTTTCAGTAACACTTAACTTTCAAATGCCTGAATGCAAATGTAACTTTTCTTGTCGGCATAATAACAGTGGCATTTTTATCTTTTCAATAATCAAGTGGTGCTTCCGTGCTTCTTTGGTTGCAAGATTGAACTGCTTCCTGCTAAGGTTCAACAGTCTGGGCAGCTCGGTCTATGAGATGGTTGCAAGGCGACCAGTCTCTCCTGTGTCATTGTGGGGCGTATGATGTATTTTTATTAAGCTTCAGTTGAAAAGATGCTTCTCCATGTTACTGTTAGAGGAGTGTTTAGAAGTATGTGCAGAGCAACAAAAGCATTTGGAAGAGGGTGTCATCTTATTTTGTGTACATCTATTCCAGAATAGCCTTTGGAGTTGATCCTGCTGCATCGTATTTGAAAGGATTTTCCAGTTATCACCTAAATCATCACCATCAATAATCCGCATGTCATCATATATCAACACTGTCTCTGGTCTCGTATTTGCTGGTGTAGTCTTCTTTCAGGTATAGTAAAGGATTTGGAATATCATAGAAACTCCCAAATATACTTCTGTGTTCGTATCGTTTCATGAAGTGTTCTTCAACTGATGTATTGCCAATCTAGCACTGGTTAAAAAAAATGACTTTGAATGTTGTTTGGGGTCTCTATGGGTTATCTGTGCTCGGAATCACAAAAATGTCTTCTTCTTTGGTGACTCTTGTATTCCTGAATGGGTGGGGAAAGTATAGTTTCAGTTGAAGTTCCTCTGCCATTCTGTTGCACTCTTTCAGATGTTTATAAATCCCTATCTGAATGGTAAGACGGTAGGTATGATTTGCTTTTGTCCAGTTGTTCTTGCTATAGATATATCAAAGGTCAACACCTTGGAATCGTCTTGCTTACAACATTTATTTCAACAGTATGTCATGCCACATCATAAGCCACACAGAAATTTGAAGTTATGTATGTGTTCTGATGATTCCTTTCCTCTGCACTTTCTCTCTGAACAGTTCTGTGAGCATTATCCATCCTAATAGCAACTACGGCATCATCTATCTTCCAATTTGCTGTTTGATACGCTTATCACCTCCACTCCATTTCCATTATGTGGCACTAAGTGGTTTACAGCGTCAGAGAGGATGTTCTAGATTTGCTTCAAAATTTACTCATCATTAAGTTTGCAATGCAGAAAAAATACCTAGATGCTTGAATTATATAGAAAATTCAGCAGCCCACTAGAAGCTGATGCTCGCATCACTGACCACAAGTCATGAGGTGAGACTTCATGGACAAAAAAGCTTGAGGTTTTAACTTTGATCATGTCTGCACTCCTCTGTTCTTTTCCTTTCATGTTGGCACATTTTGTACCCCTGACCTCTCATGTCAGCTGATGATTCCCATATCTCAGTTTTTTCAAGAGCACATTTGTCATACCACTCCTGTAGGATCATCAATGTCAATATTCTACGAAAATGCTCTCGGCTGACAGTCACGCATGTGCAGGACATTGTCACAGTTCTGTTGTTGTTACAGTACAAGAACATTAGTCATTGTTGTTGGCTCATATAGGTGTGGCATCCAGAAATAATAATAATACTCTTGCTGCTTAGATTGCCACAACTTTTGTTTGACTTTTGTTGACATATGGTATGATCTATTTTGAATTGTTTTCCAAGGTGATGGTGTGTGTATATTTCTGGTGGTGACTCTTCTTAGATGCTGCTGAGTTCAGCATAAACTTAGCCTCAGCTCCAAATTTAAGAACTCGTTCATTGTTTTGGCATATAACAGCTGACCTGATGTGCCACCAGTTCTAGTTTTAGGTAGCAGAGCCTCACAATGCAATGAGCCTTTCAGAATATATTTGCCAGTAAGAGACTCTGTTGCAATCTTCTTTAATGTTAATCAGTCTATGGTGCCTTTAATTAGCCACTCAAGAGCTTTCCACTATGGAATTCTCTGTGGTGATTTGCGCCTTCTCTTATGGCATGCCAATTTCTAATCAGATTTTTTCAGTCCTTTGTTCCGGTAGAACCCAATGTGGCTGGAACATTAGACTGGAAAGTTTGCCAAAAACAGTATGCTACTTCTGGGTTTTTGAGTACTAAGCATAGTACTCCCTTTGTCACCATTGGGGATTTCATGCCATAATGCGTTGGTGGAAACTTTTATTTTCCATTGTTTGGGCAACATGAAGGTTTTTTACTTGCTGTGTCCCAGCAGTCCGGAGTCCCTCAGGCTAACTGCCAAGTGGTCCCCGACTCCTGAATCTAGACCAGTGTTTCCAACTTGGATCGCCTGCTTGTTGAGGGAAAGCCCCTGGTGGGCCAGGGCCGGTTTGTTACTTCCCCACGTCTGCAGGTCCGGCCGATCGTGGCTCCATGGCCGTGGGTCACGGCTCCAGGCCAATGGGAGCTTCTGGAAGCGGCGCGCAGCACGTCCTCGCCACTTCCAGCAGCTTCCATTGGCCTGGAGCGTGAACTACGGGCAGGGAACCATGATTGGCCGGACTGCAGAAACTAACCGGCAGTTAACAAACGCATAGCCGCAGGGCTTTCCTAAACAACTGGCATCCCGTGGGGAAAGACTCGATTAGACTTAAGGAACTAACTCAGCAGCAAGCTGTTTCTTGGACCTCCATCACACTCTTTTCTTGATCTAACTTTCTCAGGAATGTGCATGGTGCACATCCATTGTAGCTGGAGTATGAGATGCTGATAGTAGCTGCGCGGTCACCTGCACTCTGACTAACTGAAGATCAGGCATCTCCTCACTACTACACATCCTCACTGGGGACAGAAGGCTCACCGTGAACATTTGTGTCTATGATCTCACGGAGAGCTCCTTCCTGCTTAGATAGAAAAGCTTCCTTTGTTTTCTTTCGTTTTCTGAATGCTGCCCCAGAGGGGAGTTTTCTTTTTACACTCATGACTGCTGTTCTGTGCCAGCTATAATGGCTCTCAACACTCAATTGAAAGGGACAAATAAGCAGGCTGGTAGCAGGGCCTGAGTGAGGGAAGATATCAGTGTCTTAAGGGCCTAAATGGCTCTTACTACTTCAGTTGACTCCCTGTTCTCCTCAAGTGGGTTCAGGGAAGCAGCAGAAAACAGGAACCTCCCTGAGAAGGTGGTGTTAATCACTCCAGGCTCCTAGAGGTGCTAGAGCAGTACCTAAGAGGCTCCTTTTCTTCTCTGTTCATGCAGCTCCTGCTGCTTTCTGTTATTCCCTCTCACCTTTTCTCCTGCCTGCCTATTATGTCTCTTGTGCTCTCCTTCCTCCAACACAGCATTCCACCATCTTTGTGCATCTAGAGCAGAGAGAATACATATGCACCAGCAACAGACACAATTTTCTACACTCCGGGTCCTAGTGGTGCTCCTCACCCCATAGTCTGACGCCTGAAGTGGCCGCCTCAGTTCGCCTCATGGTAAGGCCTACCCTTGAGGGCAGAGCTCAGCAGAAAGGGCTGTTTGATTGGCTCATAATGATCATAACTACAAGACCAGCAGCTCCTGCTGCATCATGCACACCACGGGGTGAGTTCCCTCCACACTATCCTGTGCTGCAGTTCAGAAGCTGTTTGGAAGACTCTATAGTTGGGTGGCACATGAAATTAGCCTCTCTCCCTCCCATGAATGTCTGGGCAGGGCAACTTGGCCCAATGAAGCCTTTCATAATGATCCCTCCCACATAGTGCATGCCTCCTCTCATCAGCCACAGTTCACATGCATGACAAACAGGGAATGAAGTGAAAGAACCAGTGGCTGAGGACATGCGATAGTAGGGGGTTTCTATCTTGTACATGGTTTCACTGTTTGCACTTGTGCATGAAGTTTGTCTTTATAGTTTTGTTTTGTTTTGTTTTCTTGTCTTGTGTTACCAGTGTTTTGGTGTTGAAATTGCAGCTGGCTTGCCTGGCAATGGGTGAATCTTGTATTTTTCTAATATATGTTTAGAAATAAGGTGTTTTTTTATTTAATCAAGAACGTTTATTGCTATCATCACTGTTTCATATCATAAGATGTGTATTCAAAAATAATAAAGGTAAACACATGATTAGTGTGGAATTAGTAGACAGCTAAGAATCAGTATGCAAAGACTATCCCTAAATATAGTTATCTATAGCAATTCATACTCCAGTTACTTCCTCACATTACCCCATACTATGAATAACTCCCCTCCCCTCATTTCATAAGAGGTCTTGTCATTCATAAATACATTGTATGGCACTAATATCCACACTCCTTCCTAAGCACCTCAGCCTGCCCCAGAATTAATGAGCCCCCATACCGGCCCACCCCAGCACATTAATACAGGTACTATTGAACAGGGGAGCAAAAGCATCTCTGACTTCTTTTGCTTGGGTGCATCCAGATCCAGCTATGTTGTGTGCTTTCTGGCTGAGTGTTCTGATGCAGCAGCCCCCTGCTGTCATAGGTCCATTCAGGGAAATTGCTCACCTCTGATTTCACAAAGATTGTGAAGATCACAGCAAATCACAGTAATGAAGACAACACTGATGACACTGGCATCTAAACAGGTCTGTAAACATCTCCAATGGGATTTCTTTCTGCCAAAACCACATTCAACAACCATTCTGCACCTGTGGAGAATGTACTTAAACTGTCTTTTTGCCAGGGCCGCTGAAATCAGGGTACAGTTTCATAAGCCAAAGCAAAAGGAAGTATGCAGGTCCCTCAGAAGAAGGATGGAGACAATATTTTCATTTCTGACAATGTCATTTGGTGGGAATAGTGTCCCAGACTGTCCATGAATGTAGATTCCTGTTCAGTGGAAAACCCCTGGATCCTGAACTTTTCCAGTTTAACCCACATTGACATTCATAAATTGGCCTCTATGGTCCACAAGGGCTTGCATAACATTGGACTAGTTCCCTTTGTGGTTTGTGTGCTCCTTGAAGATAAATGCAGGTGTTTCATTAATGGCTCCAGTGCAGTTTGGAAACCCCATTCTCTCAAAGCCAGTAATTACATCAGCAATATCTTTTATGCCTGCCATTGTGGGGTAAACCACACCCCTGGTTGCCACAGAAAAGTCCACCACCACTTAAGCCACAGTTGATTTTCCAACATCAAATTGCAATGGACCTGTAGCATTCTGGGATAACCAGATTACAGACGGCTATAGCAACCCGCTTTTGGATCAGCAGGGGTGGCCTCATGCATGTGTCTTTATCCTGGAATGATGGGACGAGGTGCACAGTCAAAGGACTATAGAAGCCACATTTCTGGTGGGTGTGTGGGGGAGTGTGAGAATATGGTTGGTTTGACTCAGGCTGTGTGCTTCAGTGTAGATACCAGAGCCCCAGATTCAAGCCCAGGTTAGAAAACTCTTAGCCCAGAGTTAACAATCAGTGTAGACCATCAAGCCCTGGGTTCTGTAACCCAGGGTCAGCTGACTCAATTCCCAGTAACCCTGGCTTTATATTGCAGTATACTGTGATAGACCCAGGCCAGCTGGGAACAGCAGAGTAGTAGAAGGGAGATATACTGGCCACTGGATAAGCAGTTTTCTGTTCCCTGAGTGACCAGTGCAGGCGCTGCTCCAGGCTAATGAGAACACCTGACTCTAATTAACCTGCTAAGAGTCAGGTGAGGCTGTTAAATACCTGACTCTAATTAAGGCCCCTGTGATGGTATAAAAGGACTCACTCCAGTCAAGTCAAAGGGAGCCAGAGGAGAGGAAGTTCGTGAGAGGAACTGGGAACAAGAGGCATGCAATTAGCTGAGAGTTAGTAGGTATGCTGCTGGAGAACTGAGAAGTAAAATCATTATCAGACATCAGGAGGAAGATCTGGTGGTGAGGACAAAGAAGGTGTTGAGAGGAGGCCATGGGAAGTAGCCCAAGGAGTTGTAGTTGTCGCACAACTGTACCAGGAGACACTCTAGACAGCTGCAGTTCACAGGGCCCTGGGCTGGAACGCAAAGTAGAGGGTGGGCCCAGGTTTCCCCCAGACCTCCCAACTCCTGATCAAACACAGGAGGAATTTACCTGGACCATGGCTTCTACCAGAGGGCAGGGTCTCTGGGGGCTGTTTTCTGACCACAATGTGAATCTGTGAGGTGAGCAAATCTGCCAATAAGCGCAGGACCCACCAAGGTAGAAGAGGAACTTTGTTACAATATATACTCTTGTTTAACTCAGATTAACTTTCCTGAGTGAGCCTATATAGACAAGTACTAACTACACTTAAGAATCTGTCCCTATTATTTAGATAGGGACAGATTTATTTATTATTGAATAATATATTTATTTATTATTGAATAATAAAGTGATTCTTTCATATTTGTTGATATGAGATTATTGAATAATAGATTTATTTGTTATTGAATAATAAAGTGATTCATTCATATTTGTTGATATGAGATTTTTTTTGTTTTGGTTGTTCATTAAAAATATATTCTTTGTATGTCGGGGAACTAAAATGTCAGCCCCATACAGAACCCAATTCAGCAAGCACATGCCTAATTTAAGCACATGAATATTCCTATTGACTTCAGTGGGACTACTCAAGAGCTTAAAGTTAGACAGCTCAGGTACCAGCTGATCTGTCTGCATTCAGCAAGTATTCTCTTTCCAGCTCTTCATCAATAGATGTCTTTACAAGGCTTTCATTACTTCCTTATTGCCAAACTTCTGGTCTTAGCTTTCCTTTCTACATACAGATTTTTAAAAGCAGCTCAGAATCTCAAGCATTGAAAAATCCTCATTGATTTCATCCTTTCCTCATTTATTATTTGACCTACTATTACCCTAGTATTTCTTCTCCACCCCCGATATATGCGTTCTAGCGCTCTTATTTTCTCTAACCCCTTTGACTCTATTATTTTACTCAGCAATTTGACTGCCCTATTTTCCCTGCAATGTTAATTTACTTCTTGCTTGTTCTGTTTTCCCTTCACAGATATGAGCATCAATCAGTTAAAACTGAACATCCCTGCACTTGCCGAGGAACTTGAACAGGAAGAAAAACATTCATTCATGGGAGAGAGCAGGCTTCAGACCATTGCCCGTATTTTAGTAACAACCATACAGCAAAATCTCATTACTTCAAGTATACTAATGATATACATATTTTGACAGAACAATGGGTTTAAGCAGATGAGAACTTTTCCTATGATATCTTACATGGCTTACTTTGTATAAAACATATTATAATTACATGACAGTGATGAATATGGGGGTTCCAAGGTGCTGCTTTGAGGTACAGAGTGCCGCACTCACATTGGTCCATGTTGCTTTTTATCTTTTTGTATCCAACTCCTCTTGAACTACCTTGACAAATTTTTACTGTAGAGTGTCAGAAGGGGCACAGAGTTCCAGGTGCTTTATCTAGCTCCTGTTGCCTGCAGAATTATTTCTATGTACTTCATATATATAAATGTACCATATACAACAATCTTTACAAACTTAATAAAAATAAGTTGAAATTTAATTGATTGGTCATCAGTTTTAGTTAAGTATCGGAGGAGTAGCTGTGTTAGTCTGGATCTGTAAAAGCAGCAAAGAATACTGTGGCACCTTACAGACTAACAGACATAGTGGAGCATGAGCTTTCGTGAGTGAATACCCACTTCATCGGATGCATGTCCGAGTTTTAGTTAAGTTACACTTATGCTGCAGTATCTACGGAACTGAGATAACAAACTACCAAAAAAAAACAAAACCAATGCTCTGGAGCATCTATTTAGAAAAAGATCCCAGCAGGAAAAAAAAAATGATGGAAAAATGTGTTTTCTCCACCTTCAATAATGTTTTACTCTTACTTTTTTTCTGTGTATGGGACGGTAAGATTCCTAACAAATCCAAGCACTATCTTTTTGCATGGTAACTTTTCCAGTTGGACAACTCATTTTGAAATAATCTAAGTATCAGTCAGTTTCTGTACCCGGAAAAGATGTTACTTGAAAATGTTATAGGATTGTAGAATACTAAAGACTGTAAGTTTCTAAACATATGAACGTACCAATAAATACACATGCCATTATTTCAGACAAAATGGTGAACCTTCTCTTTTTTTATCATTTTGTCATTTTAAAAAATAGTAGTCTAGTGGAAGCCTTTGGTCTTATTTACACTGATATAAATCCCAAGTAACTTCGTGGAAGTCAGTAGAGTTCTTTACTTGTAAAGCAATAGGTGCTGGATTCAGATTTAAGTTACACTTGTTATAAATGTGGATTAACTATTATCCAGATTTATAACAAGTGTAATTGAAATGGAATTTACTGGTAAAGAATCATTCTAACCTATAAAGCACATACAATTAATCATTGTTTCAGGAGTGTAAGGGCCAGATTCTCTCACCATACTCAGATAGGTTAACACCTTACTTCACAAGTGCTCTCTTGGATTTCAGTGGACTGAATTGTAAAGGAAGGTACTCCTCAGACTGAGTAAACATGGCAAAATATAGCCCATAGTAATTTAAGGAAGCCCAAATATCATGTGACCAAATCTTCCTCAATTTACACACATAAGGCTGGGTTGTAACCCCCTTACTCCTATTGGTGAGCAGTTACTCACATGTGACTTCAGTAAATAACTACATTAATGTTAGGATGATGGTCACCATCTATCTGTTGACGTGTGTGCTTTGTGGTGTAGCATTGTGTAATTCATTATATGAGCAGTGTTGAGAGGAAAACAAAAAATGTTTCCTTTCTTAAGGTTTTTTTTACCTAAAATCCATTTTTTTTTGTAAAAAAAAATATTGTTCAAATAACTTATTTAAAGCAGAAATTGGGAGGAAAATGCCCCTAGTCTACTGGAAAGGGAACAAAAATATCTATTTCTCTCTCACTCCTCTAATTAACCTGCTTGCAAAGCAATGAAATTCTTTGCATTGTTGAGCAGCTGTTTGTTTTTATCCCCAAGAGAAACTAAATCTTTCAGAAATGATTAACAAGCACTATAGTTTTCAGAAGCCCACATTATTTCTGATTTTGAAGTGAATGTGTCAAAATTTGATATATCGTGTCAAGTTTCATTAATCAAGTTGATGCATGTGAGACATGATCCAATTTCACAATGTCAGCATTACTTGATTTGACATACCGGTATGTGATACATAAGGTCAAATTCAAAACAAAAACAAAAGAACAAACAAATAAACAACAACAACTGTATAGTGTGGTTAAGCTTTTAAGATAAAAAAGGACAGCTTTTAAGTTCAAACTGGAAATTTGATGTTGAGTTTTTAAAAACTGGATTCTTTTGTTTGTGGCAACGAGGTAGTTGAATTGAACTAGTTTCATAGATAGATCTCCCATGTGGTATGTTAACACAGGGCCTGAACCCAAAATATTCTGAGCATCTTTGTTTCAGCTTGACAGCAAAGTTGTAGCATGTGTTGGAGAAATCTGAAGAACAAGAAGGTGCATGTATATATGTGTGCTTGGGGAGGTGGGGGGGCGAATATTAAAGAGTTAATACCAAATTATGTACTTTGATTTCATTAAAACCCTTTACTCAAATCTTACATGGGAACAGAGAAAAAGAAACTAACTGCAAGGTGCACACTGCAGAGCTGGTTTCTTCTACACTTCAGCCCTTATTCCACAGGGAACATTTTTCACCCTTCTGGGTTTCCTTCCTGGGCCCAGTAGTATCTACCAATAGATATTAAGTGAAAAATGTTAGCGCATCTGGGAGCAATACTGATTTATGACTTATCAGAGTATGTGCTAACAAGAATTCAGCTTGGTGTCTTCCCACTGAGTTGTATGGGAATACTGCAGAGTATTAGTCTGAATTATTCGGTGTGATTGTATTTTGGTTTTTTGAGTTTGTCTTTCATAAGTGGCTTCAGTTGACAGCCTCTTAAGTTTCACTTGGTCCAGAGGAAGTCAAAGTGGCAAAATGTTTTGAACAAATACAACAAAACAAAATATCACATTAAAAAAGTAGGAAGTAAAATCCCAGAGTGGAAAGCTGAAAGGGATTGGTTGGCTGAAACGAAAATGAGGTGAAGCCTAAGGAATATACAGTGATCTTGAAATGCCAGGAAAGTCACTTCAGGTTAGGCCCTAGCTTAGGGCTCAACACAAATTAGTGCTCTCTATTAAAACTGAATTTTTGAAGTGCTAATATTAATCTAAATGTCTTCCACATGAATTTATGGAAGCTAAACTACTTGGGGTTTCATCAGGGTTTTAAATTAAAAAGGAATCCCCTATATTTTGCCATATAATGGATTTCAATTTTATTCCCACACTAAATGAAATGTGACAGGGACACACAATTCCCTCCCTACATCTCTAGAATAACAGGGTGACACTTCCATATTTGGATGTCATAACTGGCTGCCTAATACACCTGTTGTGCCCACACCTAAGAGATTCTAAGTATCCAAAAGTCCTGTAAGCCCTGTGATGTGAAGCCCTTAAGAGTTGGGAGTTTGACACCTGCTCTTAAACAGGGAGAAGTGCAGTACAGAGTTGCTTGAGAATTCTTGTTGTGCTGGGGCTGCATGAGGGAGGGAGCTCTCTGCTGGCATCTGTTGGTGGGCAATAACTGACATTGTCCGGCCTCATTTGAATTTCAGTGATGTGACAGTTTGGAGTGTTTTGATTAAAATACAGGTAAGTTTTGAGGTTGGAGGCAATAAAATGCTATTGACCCCGTGGGGGAATGAATGGATGAGAGATTGACACCAAATGTGCCTGAAGTGAAGGGGCCATCCTGGTGAAGACCACCATCAGATGCTGGATGGTAAGGGATCCGGAAGAGGGCTAAAAAGAGAAAGAAAGATGAGTAAGAGAGGGAGTGCCTTTCTGTGGTAAGGACTCTGTTAGAGGTTTGATATGTCAATGATTCCTCTTGGAAGATATTATAGAGGCAGCTTCATGGCTGAGGTGGCTTGCGCTTACATCATAGGGGGCAGCAACCTAATTGAAGTCCTTGTGTGGGCCTCCCCAGCCAGTAATCAAACTTGAAATCACTTCAGCTGGGTCAGGCCCTTAAGTCCTGAAGATTCATCTACCATATTTCTTGGACTCTACCAACCCAGCACAACAAATTGTGATTGAGGAGTTCTGGGGGAGACAAGTGGCTAGAATGCACCAGCCATTTACAACTGCCAAAGGAGGACTGAGGTTGGGACTTCTGCAAAGACAATCTTGGAAGACAGGGTCTTCTGTAATAGATATGCTTTCCCAAGTGTATTTTGTTTTCCCCGTCTCTCTTCTCCATCCTGCTCCCCCAGTAAACTTTTCTGTTTTAAACTCTCTGGTTTCAGTGCTTGTGATTGGACAAGTGTTGCCTATCAAAGGCACCTGGGGTGGTGAATACAGATTCTCAGGTTTCTGAGTGAGGGTTCAAACTGATGTTATTTAGCACCTGACAGAAGTTATTGAAATGTTTGTGTTAACTTACTGGCTCAACTGGAAATACAATATGTGTTGGGCCTGCTTCTGTGTGGTGCTGAGCGCCCTTAACACTCTTTTGAGTCAATATTGCCCCCAGTTTCACTGGATATTTGGGGTGCTCAGCACTTTGCAGTTTTGACCTGTGGTAGGGCAAGCTGTCACTAGGAAATGAGGAAAAGGTCTTGGGTAAGAATGTGTCAATGCTTAATAACAAGTTAGACTTGCTTTTCCTGGTTGCCTTTTTTTTTTTTTTTTTGAAGCTTGAGGCTGAAGCTCTGAGAGAAAGGATGGTCAGAGCCCTGGATATATTCATCTCCCTGGATAAATGTTTGGTTTTCAATAACAGATGTCTTGTGGATACTGTTACAGGAGTGCTCTTTTTTAAAAAGCCGTGTTTATATGCAGCTTTTAACAGATACTCTTGGGATATTTGTTACTTTACACTTCGGAAGGCAGGTCTGTACATTAGAACATTTTTGTCTTGGAGCATTAAAAAACACTTTGGTTTTAGGGGAAAACTCTTCCCTCTCAATTCTTTTTTTCCCCTGACACTTCTGAGGTTTGCATGGCAACTCTTTGTGCTCTAGAGGGTTTATGTTAACTTGTAACATGGGAGATACACAGGTGGAAAAGCTTCTGAAATATTTGCTCTTCTGCTGGCAGAGGCTTTGTCCTTAGGGAAAAGAGGAATGTAGAGGAAGAGAAGGAGGACATGAAAGGTTGAACTTGTGCTAGTTGCGCATTTGCAAGAAGAGCATGTATAAAAGGAAAAAAAGCACAAGGGTAAAAATAGTTTTCCAAATCCATGTTACCTAGTTGCCTCTATGAAAGTAGTAAACTGGTCATGTAGGGAAAGGAGGGGAGTACTATTGTTGGGCTTGGGGGTCATGGTGCTTGGCCTTTGTAAAGTTAGCTGCATAGTTCATGAATTGTCTACTGCAGGGATGGGCAGACTTTTTGGCCTGAGGGCTGTATCAGGTTTCATAAATTGTATGGAGGGCTGATTAGGGGAGGGGGCCATGGCCCGGCCTCCACCTCCTATCTGCCACCCAGGACTCCTGCACCATCCACCCCCCTCATTCTCTGACAGCCCCTCTGGGACCCCTGCCCCATCCACACACACCTGCTCCCTGTCCCCTGACTGCCTCTGGATCCCAGGCACCCTATTCAACCCCTCCTCTCATTCCTGATGCCCCCCCAGCACCCGTTCCCCATCCAACCACCCCTTCTCCCTGTCCCCTGTCTGTCCTGGAACCCCTGCCCCTGACTGCACCTGCTCCCCTATCCAACCCCCCACTCCTTCCTGACTTCCCCCAGGGACCCTTGCCCCCATTCAACCCCTTGTTTCCTTCCTGACCACCATCCACACCCCCGCCCCCGACCACCACCCCAAACTCCCCTACCCTCTATCCAACCCTCCCTGCTCCCTGCCCCCTTACCGCGCTGCCTGGAGCACCAGTGGCTGGCGGCGCTACAGCCGCACCACCCAGCTCAAGCCGGGTCATGCTAGCTCCGCTGCCACCACACAGCACAGAGTAGTGAGTCAGCCACGCAGCAGGGCTCTGCAGCTGTGCTGCCCCAGGAGCTCACAGCCCCGCCGCATGGAGCATTGCACTGTCAGAGAAGTGAGAAAGCTGAGGCTGCAGTGGAAGGGGGACAGCAGGAGAGGGGCCAGAGGTTATCCTCCCGGGCTAGGAGCTCGAGAGTTGGGCAAGATGGTCCCATGGGCCTGATGTGGCTCGCGGGCTGTAGTTTACCCACCTGAGTCTACAGCATATTTTCCTTTCTACCAGCTCTAGACTGCAGGGTGTCATGTTATTAGTCCTTAATTACACAAGTGGTAATCTGCAGGATTCAATCCTATATGTGTTGTTTGCTAAAAGAATATTAACTATTAGGCATGTGATCCCGTGTATTACTAAGTGGAAGTGTGTGTGGGGGGGGGTCATCTCTCTATGTTGGGGATTTATACTGCTGCCCATCACCCTAGTATCTGAGTGCCTTCCATGTAAAATCAACAACAGTAACAGTGTTAAGTGATGAAAGTGTCATTCTTATAGCAGGAAGGCTTTTTTAAAGAGCCATTACTTGGCAAGATCAGGTCCTGATTTAATAGAATCTGAAAGTTTTCTGTTGGAAATTCCTTTCATGAATTTACTTTTTTTTTCATGGAAATTGAATGAAATTAAACACAAGAAAAGTCCTACCAAGTAAGATCAACTGGATCAAGAGTAGCAGAATGTAGTGGGATTCTTAACTTAGTATTTTCTTACTAGATAGCACAATGAGGGCTTCATTCAAAATGAATTATTAATAATACTCATCTCTTATAGCAATTTGCATCAGCAGATAGCAAATCATTTTACAAAAGCAGTCAGTATCATTATCCCAATTTTACACATGGGAACTGAAGAACAGAGAGGTGAAGTGACTTGCAAGCTAACCAGATAGATCCCTGATATAGACCCATTACTATAAAATAGTAACCAAAATATACTTTTACCTATGTTTCAACAATTAATAATAATTACAAAAGTAGACTACTTTATTTTAAAATGTGTTGCTATATTTAAGCTTCTCCCAAATGATGCTTTCTCCCAAATGATAATTTACAAAAGCTAATTAACATTCTTTTTTTAAATTTCTTTAGTCGTGCTGTCTCACTCTAGAGTAATTATAAAATGCAGGTTATGGTATTTGTGCTTTGTTCCTATATACAAAAAAACTGAGGAAGATACCTGCTGATTGTGATATTTTTAAAATATGAAAAATAAAATCTTTGGTATATGTTCCTGTAATTATGAAAACTGTTCTTGTAGTGTTTGTTAGGATCTTGAGGTTTGAATTTGCACACTGCTAGCTGAGGTCACTTCTGCAACCTGATGACAATGATTTCACCTATATAGTCTGAAACAAATTGAGGTCAGTGTACATTTTCCCCTAGCCTTGCTTTTAGCTTTCTTCCATGAACTGCAGAAGGTTTCAATTTACTGAAGCACCGAAGTAGGTAAAATCCAATCAAAGTAAAAGCAGAATCAATAAATGCTGACCTCGGAGGGCTAAATAGTAGTGACATCAGTCAGAGGGAAAAGTTGTTTGCAGATTTGAAACACTATTGTTCTGTAGCAGTCAGAAAATGAAAATGTAGCTATGCACTCTTATATGACTTGTTTACTGAAATGTATTTAATGTGTTCGACAGGTAACAAGATAGATTTTCTAACTAGGCTAGAAGTGTGCCGAAGACTTTGGGCAAAATTTAGAAACCATGCACAGCCTACAGAAGTCATTTAGGGTCTGATCCAAATCCGATCTATGTCTATGGGAAATTTTCCATGGCCTTGCCCCTTCACTTTTTAATGGTGCACATGCAGACTCACAGGTGTCAAATATACATACATGCTCAGTATCAAGTACACAGAATTTGCATATGAGCTTTTAATTAGCCATATCTGTAGGACTGGAATCAATGTAATGCAAGTTGTATTTTGTTTGTTTGGCTGGTTTTGTTTTTTACTTTTTTTGTTGTATTTTTTGGTTTTGTATTTTGCAAATTAGTTGTGTGCAATTGTGCATGCTCATTATTTGAAAAATCAGACCCTAATCAATTCTTGCAGCAGCACTTTATTGCACAGGAAAATAGAATTGAGGTAAAAACTTCTACACCAAATTGTGTAAATCCATGGTGGAGTAAAAGTAGTTGTATACCTTTACTCCTTTTATCATGGCTTTAAAGGAACATATGTTAATTTCTCATTTTTAGCTGACATGTCAATTACATTGAATTATTTTTGAGTGCTTTTTCAGAGCTTGGTTGTGTCACCACTTGCACTGTAAATTCATGTATCAGACGGGTAGCCGTGTTAGTCTGGATCTGTAAAATGCAACAAAGAATCCTGTGGCACGTTAAAGAATAACAGATGTATTGAAGCATAAGCTTTTGTGATTTCTCAACAAATTTGTAACTTGGAAGTAAGTGTGATTTCTTCCCATCCCATCATTAAAAATGTTTTTTTTAAATGTGAAAAGAATATCCGTTTCAGACTCTTATTTCTACTGTTTGACTGGAGGTGTGGGGTTAAATACCATAAATTGCAGAGTAGAACTACACAAAGTGTCTGACAGTTTGTCTGTCTGGCCTACCACATTAGACAATGCCTCTTTCACCTGTTAGGGAAAACTTTTCTCCATTTAAAAAAAAAATACAAAATAATGACTAACAGAGTTCTAAAGAAAAGAAAAGAAAAGAAAAGAAAAGAAAAGAAAGACCACACTCTATGTAAGAGATTCTACAACCTATAAGTACTGCATGCATTCGATTTAATTTGTAAAACTAAAAACATTTATTATGGACTCCACAGCTAAACTGGGACAAAACTTTTCTTGGTGGACAATCATCTTTCAACAATTATCTTTAAAGAAACCATTCTCTTGTGGTGACTTCCTTTCTTCATTCCTCTAAGGAAAGAAGATATATAATTGTGTGTAGTAAATGACAGTTGGTTCCTCCTCTTTGGTGACTGGCATGATTATGGTAGGATCCTAGTGCTGGTTCCACTAAGCACTTTAAAGATCAGGCGTGAGAAGCCATTGGTAGCCTGCAACACTCTTCAGAAGAGACTGCAGGATGTATCTGGCTCATCTCTTGACCCCTTGTGGCCAGGCTCTCTCTGTTTTGCAACATCATACTTTTGTTTTTAAATTCCAATATTTGTTTTTGATTGAACTGAATAATTAGTAAGTATTTTGAAAAAATGTTCTTGTTTTTCAGTCTTTGAATAAAAACAGACATTTTAACTACTTTAATTTTTAGTGTAATACTATTTGGGGCGGTAATGAAGGAATGTGAAGCTATACTAAGATAAGACATGATTTTGCCACTGCGACTCATATAGAATAGTGCCACACTCCACAAGCATTTCATTTTTCTTCAAAGGGACAGCTGGCAGAGGAAGATACTACCCAATCTGAATAAGAAATTCAGAATCTGGCCCACAGACAGCTGCTATTTGGTATGTCACAATGTACAAATAAGTACCTCTGCTAAGAGTATATCACTGGCCCTCTGTGCTAGCATACAAGTTAATGAATGAGTTTCCATATTTTAATGAAATCTGGAAACATTCCCTTTTTTCTTAGAAGCTGCTTTTAGGGGAAAAAAAGTATCTGTTAGAGTACTGCAGATTGCTGGGACTGAAATATGGGTCCACAAGGATTTACACAAGAGCTAAGATACAAGCACACAATCTCTTTTTCTGGTCCTAACATCTGGCAAAATTATCCAGAGTAATGGTCATATTCAGAGGGGTATATATATATGTAATCATAATATAGTTAAGATATCTCTTCTGAGGGATTAAGTACTTTTCTGGCTCAAGATGCCTGAGGTCAGGAAACAGAGTTAACTATTGTATCCCAATTTGTTGAAGTGATCCAAGCCCATTAGAATGGTATATGGTAGATGAGTGATTCTTATTAAATATATATATACTCCAGGTATACAAGACTAGAAGATTCACAATAATAAGTGTTAGTTCACTTGGTTTGCCTGTGTCTTGTCAATTGTAGTTAAATATTGATAACTTCCAGCAGCAGAATACAGAATGTTCATTTTGCAGGTACAGAGTAGGTGGCTGGTTCAGTGAACTCTTTTTATATGTTAAAATTGTATGTGTGGTGGTTTGTTCTTCGTTTTGGTTTGGCTTTCTTTACACTATGCAAACATAATCAAATACCATTGTACAAAACCACAAAGGGAGTGTATAAATGATGATGGTAACTCTACACATGTAAATTTTTGCAGCTATGTTAGGCATGTTCATCCCAATTCTGTACATGAAAATGTTCATTGGTCTGAAAATAAGTGCTTTAAGTTACGACACAGTGACCACTGAATAGGGTTTTGCACTTCAGTACGTATTTTTCCCACAAAGGGACATAATCACATGAACAAGAAAACTTTCAGACATCACTACATTATATGTTTCTAAGTAAATACAAACAAACTTTTTCTGATAAAGTAAAAAATATTCCACACACTAACTTAGTTTTTGAGCCAAAGTCAAACTAATGAGATTATAAAATTTCTAGGGAAATGTTTGTCCTTTTTTACTTCCAATTTTCAACCAAAACCAGAACATTAAGTATTGAAAATTCACAGGAGTCCCTATTCAAAGATGAGCTAATGCAAACTGAACCCAAATGACGAACCTTTATGATGTACACACTATTACTAACTCCCTGCCCACACACAAAGGTACAGTCAGTGGTTGTTAACTTCTTTCCTAGAGTCATTTTAACTAACGGCTGACAAGTGCTAATCCTAAGTGACATAAGAACCCTTCAGCACACATGGGAATCAAAAGAAGGTCTTCCACTGGCTTCACAGTGTATTGGATAAGGCCTGTAGACACCAATTCTCCATAGTAAGGAAGGAGAGTGTTGTCATCTGTTTATGTGATGTGATATTAAACTTATGACAGCAGCACATCCAGCTGTATTGGTGTTTATAGACATGAATAAAGTTCAGAATCCTATTCTTAAAATTAGGCCATTTCTGTTATAAGATGTGTACAATGGTCACCATTTAAAAAAAAAAAAATTCAGGCGGGCTTATTTACCTCTTCATTACACTGGTATAAAAGTGGAGCAAAACAGCAGCAAATCAGGTCCTATATTTGCCATTAAATATGATACAGTACATTAAATATGGTACAGCTATTTCACATTTTAAGTTCGGGTAGAAAAAGATGGTGTCACTACTGTGTGGAAACTCTTGGAAAATCCTGAGTTTAATGGAAAGGACTGTACTAATACTATTCTTTTGTATAGGTTTCCTTTTCAATAATGTGTTAATTCATGTTTTCCAAATTGTGCAATCAAATTTATCTTAAGGATGACAATGATAGGGGGAAAAATCAGCCAAAAATGGACATTTCAAACAAGCCATGCACAGTCAAAATACTGTCTAGTCACAGAGAAAACAATGATAAGATTGTTTAATACAAACAAAAATCATGCATTTTTCTGCAGCTGTAAGGCCATGAGTGTCTTGCATTCCCTCAACTGCTTTTGTGCCTTACGATGTACAGCAAACATTTTGTGAAGAGGCAATTTCAGTGTCATACACAGAATTTCTGTACAGGAGGAGGTTTGCATATAAAATGCAAAAGTGGTATATGATAGTGAGCATAGGCTTTGTAGAATGTAAACAATAAAACATTAGACATCTCAAAGGGCATTGTTGTGAAGATTGAGGCTTGTTGCAAGCTATTCTGCCTAGGCCTCTTCTTAGCAATACTGCTTCTTTTTATTACCATGAAATTCAGCAAGCACAAGTAATTTCCACATAAATTCTTTTATCCAATGGCAACATAAACACTCACACATTCTGAAATAAAGGACTTGGTGTATTAAAGCTGGGCTACTCGTGCTGCTATAGTTAAGGTTGTGTCAGCAGTTCTATTAAAATCTTGTTTTCAGAGGTTTACAACTTGCAGTAAAAATTCACCCCAGGTTGAATCTTAGCACAGTGGGGTCCTCTTTTAGTGCAGCATGTGGCGATTCCGTGGCATAAACTCCTGTTACTGTTAAAGGGAGCCAACCAATTCAGTCTTACATGATGCAAACAACATTTTTTTCCTATAACATCTCACGCAGAGGCAAAATAAATGAATCTGCCTGTTCCTTTTTATTTATATTTTAGATATAAAATCTCCCCACCAAAAATATGTCCCATCTTGGGAGCACTCTGGATCAAAATTTAGTAATATAGTAAAGAGGATTTACAAAACAATATCCAGGCAGCAGAACCTTTCCTTTCCTTCCTTTCTCAATAAATACATCTTGTACTAATCAGCCGTCTGCAGATCCAGCACAGATTAGAACTTCAACCCCACATCACCGTTTTCCTCAAGGGGGAATCCCATCCTGAACTGCCTCAATCCTCCTCCAGTGCCTGCTTCACAATTATTTAAGCAATAGCTTTTGGTTTATTGGAGGGTTGTAATGTGCAAAAATAAATAAATAAATCAGCTAGAGGGTTATTACCCCTCATCTCCCATCGCCTCCTCTTCCCCCACATTCAAGGCTGAGTCAAACAGTGCCTTGGAGAGACAGAATCTTACACTCTACAAAGTTAGTAGTTGGTTCTCAATAATTACCTATACATCTATTGATGCTCTCTGTATTTTGATACCCTGGGTGCCTTTCTGTGCTAACGCCCATGCTGTGCTTGCTCATACTCTAAAATGTAACATCAGGCTTTTCAGACATAATTACTTAGGGTTGATATGCATGAACTTTGAACTATTTAAAAAAATACTCAAATAAAACTAATAATGTATCTAGAAGAGGACTGCATATGCACAAGAACAACTCAGAATTTTGTAACATTTTTCAGCACATAAATCCACTGTGTATGCACCTGTAAGAACTAGAACATGAACACTCAGAGGGAGTCATTACAGTCTATCAAGTCAATGATCCCTGAGCTAAGAAGGATTTACATGAACAGACTGTAATAGATCCAGAGCAGTCCTCCTCCTCATCAAAATCGAAAGTCTGCTCTGTAAAAATTCCCTAAATACAATTTATCAGAGAAATAATAGATGTTTACAGAGTTAATATAAAGAAATATATATATTTAGCCAATAGATTGAGCCATTATCTTAATATATCTGGGTATTTTTCTCTATGTGTAAATATCTTCATTCACTCCTAAATGGATATTGCATGCAAACCTATGCCATAATCCTGAAATCAAATCCATGTGGGCAGATCTATGCACCCAGACAAAGTCTCCTTTAATTGACTAGGATTAGAGGTGCAAGAGATTGCCTGCATAACATTGCAACTGAAGTCAGTTATAGTATTGGGGCCCTGAGTTGTAAACTCTTCAGGCATGGATGCACAGAAGGAGTTTGGTGTTGTGAGGCTGAGCTTTAGGGCACCTAGCTTTAGAAACACAGAAAATCATAGGAGCATGCTGAGATTCACAAAGCCTGAGTTAGACGCCTAGGGTCCCTATATAATGAATGGGAAGACAGAGGTGCCTTAGACCACGATTCACAAAAGCCAGCATGCTAGATAGGGAGCCATCTAAGGTAGCCAGTGGGAGATGCCAAACAGAGAGGTGCTAAACCACTTGCAAATATGGACACCTATTTCTGTCACAGATTCTCTGTGGTGAAGTTTCTTCTGGAGCTAGGTTCCTACTGTGTTTTTTGTGAGGGGCAGGAGACCCTCCCTCATAACATTTATCTCAGTAGTTAGGATACTTGGCTGGAATGTGGGAGACCCCTGGTTCAAGTCCCCCATACATCTACTGGGGGCAAGGGATTTGAACAACAGGTACATGTTCTAACTGTTGCTAGGCTATCAGACATTCTGAGGTAGGGGTTCCTCAATCTGTACTGTTGAAGTAGTTCCATTGTAAATACATAGTATAAAAAAATCATAGAGAGAGCAAGAGCATGTGAATAGCCTACTGGTTAGTGCTCTTACCAGGATATGGGCGAGCCACGATCCAGTCACCCTGCTTAAAAGACTTTTTAAAAGTATTTATCCAGAGTGAAATTTCTTCAACAGGAGAAACTGAGGGAGCTGTACATCAGAATATCTGATGCCCCAGTAGTTAGAGCATGTACCTAAGAGGTGGCATATCCCTTTTCAAATCCCTTCTTCCTCCCCTCCCAGGTAGAAGAGGGACTTGAACCAAAGGTCTCCCATATCACATAAGAGTATCCTAAGCAGTGGGTTGACTTTTCTGAGGGAGGTGCTCCTCAGCTGTTTTGTGTGAACTCACCTGAGAGACTCATTCCAGTAGAAGGCCTCTGAGCATGCCTACTGGATTAGACCCTGCATGTGGCATAGGTGGCTGAATCCCTGGTTTGCAAATCACTCTGGGGCTTAGGCAGCAGATAGTCATCTGGGTGCCTAGTGAAAGACAGCAGTGCACATGCTTAGAGGCAGAAACATAGACACCAAGGGAATTATTTTTACTGCAAAATCTCAGATTCTAAGTGAGTTCAGGAGCCTACAGAGTTTGGCAGGAGTTTTGTGAATCATTAGAGAACCTAAATCTGGAGTTTAGGCATCTAAATACTATTGTGAACCTATGCCTCACTGACATAATCCAAAGCCTATTTTAATGAACGGGAGTCTTTCCACTGACTTAAATGGACTTTGAATCAGGCCCTGGGCAGTAACTATTTCTTCCTATGTGTTTGTACAGGCCCTACTGCTATAATCCCCAGTCTTTAGTGGACCTAATGGCCACTACTGAAATACAAATAGTAAGTAACAATTGTAAAATAGATTAGAGGACTGTCTCCGTTAAATAACAAGAAGACAGACAGCTACTCAAAAACGCTAGTGTCCCATTAACCTTCTTGTATGAGTAAGGGTTATTAATGCAAGAGTTTTCTAGATCTAACCCAAGGGCTGGTACAGTTTATGAAAAGCTGTCATACTATAGAACAGATTCTAATTTTGGATGTATGACTATTCTACTGTTTTTAAGTTTTTGTTTTTCCAAGATATAGTGATACATTATCCACATCTGAGAATAGAATCTGTCTATATGAAAGATTCCTATGATTCACATGAAAAAGTGCAACATCACCTGGGTGACAATGCAGGGCATGAGAGGAGGAAGGCAGTTGAGAAGTCCATAAATCTTTAAGGCATTATGTACAAACAGCCTTTCCTTGGTCAAGCATTTTAACTGGTGGAGAAAAAAATAGCATAAAATATAGTCAACAACATTTATCTTTTGAATGATTCAGTAAGAATGCAAAACCATCCCTATCCCTTTCCCTTACGCGAGCTGCACACTACGGCCACTAGAGTAATGTGATTTTAAAAAGCTGGAAGATACGGGAATTGTGATAGCTGACATGAGAGATCAGGGCTACGATAATGGTGCCAACATGAGAGGAAAGAACAGAGGAGTGCAGACATAAATCCGAGAGATGAACCCTCGAGATTTTTTTGTCCCATGAAGTTCTCATTCATTGAACTTGGTGGTCAGTGATGCAGCATCAGCTTCTAGTGAGGCTGCTGAATTTTTTAATGTAATTCAAAGCATCTAGATATTTTTCTCTGCATCAACTCATTGATGGCAAATTTTGAAGCAACATCTGGGAACATCCTCTCTGACACTGAAACCACTGAGTTCCATATGATGGGAAAGTCAAGTGGATGCGGTAAAGCGTATAAAACGCCAAATTGGGAAGATAGATAATACATAGTTGCCATTATGGAGGATAATGCTATCACAGGAACTGTTCATGGGAGAACAGTGGCAGAGGGAAATGGAATCACCAGAACCATATATAACTTCAAATTTCTGTTGTGGCATGACGTACAGTTTGAGATAAATGTTGTAAGCAAAAGATTCCAAGGTGTTGACCTTGATATATCTGGAGCAATGGAACAAGTCAACAAAGCAAAGTCATATCTACAGCCTTATTGGTCAGATCAGGGATTTCAAAACTTTCAGAAGAGTGCACAGAAGTTGGCAGAGGAACTTCATACTGAAGCTATTTTCCCACCCATTCAAGAATACAAGAGTCTTCGAAGAAGACATTTTGATTACGAGGCACAGGATAATCCCATAAGAGACCCCAAGCAACAATTCAAAATTGAATTCTTTAACCAGGTGCAATATTGTGCAATACAGTCAGCTGACGAACATTTCTTGTAAATCAAGGAACACAGCCGTACATTTGGGATGTTCTATGATATTCTGAAACTCCTCACTTATACCTGAAGAAGACCTACACCAGCAATGTGGGGCACTAGAGACAGTTTTGACACATGATGACATGAGTGATATTGATGCAAGTGATTTAGATGATGAATTGAAAGCTCTTTCAAGATATATTTCAGCAGGATCAACTCCAAAGGCTATTCTTGAATATATGTGCACAAATAAGATGACCATCCTCTTTCCAAATGCTTTTGTTGCTCTGCACATACTTCTAACACTTCCTCTAATAGTTGCCAGTGGAGAACGCAGTTTCTCCAAGCTGAAGTTAATAAAAACACATCTATGCTCCACAATGACACAAGAGAGGCTGGTCAGCCTTGCAACCATCTCAATAGAGCATGAGCTGGCCCAGACTGTGAACCTTAGCAGGAAGCAGTTCAAATCTTTGCAACCAAGAAGGACCAGAAAGTACCACTTTGATTATTCAAACAGGTAACAATGCCAGTGTTTACTATGCAGACAAAAAAAGTTACATTTGCTATTCAGGCATTTGAAAATTGTGTTACTTAAAATTTTTGAATGAGACATTTTAAGTTGTTAGTTCTCCTTTATTGGGATAGGTAGCAGAGCAGTACCATGAGAGGAGTAGAACATGAAGAAGGCAAAATTGAGACCTTTCAAAGTTTTGGCCCAAGTGCGGGGGAATGGGAGTGTCATTTGAGCTCTGTGCCTCGGATGCCAAAATGTTAGGGCTGGCCCTGGATATACATGGTGATATTTCGAACATCTAGCATCATAAGCCCCCCTCCATTAATCTGGGAAAACTAAACAGCAACCCCTGGGTGACTCTAAGGCAATACTTCCACTCTTGGAAGCGCTGAGAGCTTGTGTACACTTAAAACGCTACAGCAGGATGCGTCCCAATGTCCCTCATGATGTATTTTATATCTTTCCATAAACTATACATTTAGGTTTATACATATTCAGGAGAGATACATTCAATGTGAGCTTAAGGCATAGAAATATTTATAGAAGCATATATACTAAATACATAGTTGTTTTATGTTTGATTGCTAAAGAAAACTGGCTAATTGAGTCTACTGTTGCGATGCAGATGGCTTTAGGGCAAATGCATATATTTCTGTTCAAAGCATGGCCATGTCTCTCTACCATTGAAAGGGCAGAATGGTGAGGATCCTAAGCAAATGCAAATTAATCTCATCTGAACACACACAGTACAGAATAGCAAGCAACAGTTTTAACAAACTCTAAGGATATTAAAATGAAATCAGCATCCAGATGGTTAAGAACCCATAACTAACTGTTGCTTTGCTAACTTGATAGACATTTCACACTGACACAAGTGTCAGCAGTACCCAGGTAGCTGACCACAGACTATTACACCATTAAGAGAAAAACGGACCCTTTTTTTTTTCTTTTTTGTATCTGGCATCTGCCATGCCCTGTGAATGGCTGGAGTGCTGTCCCTAGTGCAGAAGCAAATTTAGACGGACAGTAATATAGAATAAAATCATAACCACCGTTAATGGAATAAGGCAATGTCAAGAAGGCAACCTAGAAATAGCCATTCACAGTTCAAGCCACTTTTCATGCAGATTCATGAAGAAATCACCTTAAAAATAAAATTCCAAACTGCATGCACACTGATTGTTCTTCTAGAAGCAATCAGTGCTTTTGCAGATTCATCTGAACCCTAAATAACAAAAAGAGTCTCAAGTGCCAAGCTATTTTTAAGTAAATATACACAAATAGATTTTGAACTTGAGAGCAATTAGGCTGAAACACAGTTTGTTTTTGGGTTCCGGTTACTAAGACTCTTTTTTTATGCAAATAAGTAACCGTTTGACATCCCCTGGAGCCACATAATTGAATCTAAGACAGGGGACCATATTCTGCACATCTCAACATTATGCCTAGTTGGCAAAGAAGCATCAATTTAAAGATGTTAGTCTACTTCAAAACAAAAGTCATATGTATGTTTTTGAACAAATTTGCAATACCTTTTGCAAGGAACACATCTCAAATAGCAGATCTGAACATGCAGATATATGATATTACCTTGGCCTTATGAGACCATAACATAAGACTGGTTTTAACTATAAAAAAATTCATAAACAAGAGAGTCCAATGAAAAAAATTTGGAGTAATAATTATTTACAGAACATGATGAACATGTAGTAGCTAAAACATCAGATACAGATCTATTGCTCTGTTAAATTTAGATATGTGGAGACTAGCAAGTGATTGTGTATCATATTTAAAGTGAGTAATTAAGGGATGCTGCTAGTATGTGGGAAAGAATACTATACAAATACATATCCACACAGTATTGAACAAGAAGCTATGTTAATGTTTATTACATACAGGGTAGAAAATAATGATTCATAAATATGTGAAATTGTGTTATATATGTATGATATTAATGTTAACGGCAGGGTGCTGCAATATGCAGAAAGAGCTGTTTGAATATCATTTGGTGGGAAGAGGAAAAAATGTTTAATGGAGGTCCTGGATCTACCTTATCTAGGCTATTAATTATTTTATATACCTTTATCATTTTCCCTTTTAGTATCTCCTTTCTAAAGTAAACAATTTTCTCAAACTCTTGTCATCTGAGAGGTTTTCCAGGTCCTTGATCATTCTTGCAATACTTCTGTGAGATCCCTTTTGATGAGGTTTGTCAGGCCTTCTCTGCCCTGTGCTGGATGTATCAGCACCTGGACACTCTCCATCCAGGGAAAATCCACTCATATCCAGGTGACCAACAAGTCAGTCCTCCAAAAGTCTAGAAAGGCCAGGAGGAAACATTGGCCAGTCAGGAACCAGCAGGCCAGTAAAGAAGGCTTGCTTGCTTTTGCCTGAAGCAGAGCTGGAGGATTCTGGGATAGAGGAGGAGCACCTCAGGGTTAACCCAGAACCCAGGCCAGGGTCTTGCCCTAAGTGCTGCAACTAAGTATGTTTTCAAGAATTTCCCCCCTATACGATTAAAACCTCAGACTGCCAAATCTTGAGTTGCTATTTTGCTACTTGACTGTGTAGAGACTGATTCCAAGTTTATGGTACACGCTATCCTGCACCCAGGAAGTCTTCTGATACACCTTCTAGTTCTGTAATATCTTTTTTGAGATATGGTGACCAGCACTGCACACAGTATTCTAGATGAGACCACATCAGTGATTTGTATAAATGCATTATAATATAATCCATACTCTTTAGCATCCCATTCTTCTGCATCTTAACATCTTTTTAGCTGCTGCTTCTTTTTTTTAATCCCAACTGTGGGAGGCATGGATCAGCTTCCATGTTGCATTCCCCATCAGTACCCAGCCTAGGCAAGGAATCTAATGATCCAACCATAGTACCAAATTTGGTGATCAATCCTGGTCACGTACCAACTGAGGCACATTGTGCATAAGTTAAGAAGATCCCAGCTGCACATTGAACAGAAGTCTTCATTGAGCTGTCTACAGAGATGCCCAGGTCACTTTCCTAAGTTGACATAGTTAATTTAGAATCCTGTAGGATGTATAAATAGTTTATTTTTTTTACCTCAATGTGTATCACTTTTCATTTGTCAAAAATGAATTTTATTTGCCTAGTGATACTCATTCACCTAGGTTGTTTAGATCTCTGTGAAGTCCCTCACAGTCCTCTCTGGCCCTGACTACACTAAATAATTGTGTTGTTAATTCTGCTACCTCACTACTCAGCCTCCCTCCTTTACAGCTCAGAGTACCTGGCTATGTGCAAGGGTTGAGGAACAGACATCACAAATTTACTCTTTTACACCTACAGTGCTCTGGACCCACATGTCCTTTGTATAATCTATAGTATATTGAAATTAGCTAACAACTTTATAAATAGCTTGTGAGCCAACTAGTGGCCCATGCAGTACAAGGAAGTCACTCAGGCTACTGCTCAAGTTCATCCACACTCTTAGATCATCTAGACTTAAGGAACTAAACTCAGCATCAGCTGTTTCTTGCACCTCCACCACACTCTTCTCTGATCTACACTTTTCTCAGGAATGTTCATGGTTACATCCATTTGAGATGGAGATATGAATGCTGCAGTAGCTGCCAGTTCACCTTCATTCTGACTAACTGGAAGATTAGGCATCTCCTCACCACTCACATCCTCACTGGGGCCAGAAGGCTCATAGTGAACATTTGTGTCTATGTATCTCAAGAAAGCTCCTTCCTGCTTAGATAGAAAAGCTTCCTTTGCTTTCCTTCTTTTTCTGAATGCTGCCCCAGAGGGGTGTTTTCTTCTTTCATTTATGACTGCTGTTCTGTGCCAGCTATAGTGGGTCTCAACACTCAGTTGAAGGGGACAAATAAGCTGGCTGGTAGCAGGGCCTGAGTGAGGGAAGATATCAGTGTCTTAAGGGCCTAACTGGCTCTTACTACTTCAGTTGACCCCCTGTTCTCCTCAAGTGGGTTCAAGGAAGCAGCAGGAAACAGGAAACTCCTGGAGAAGCTGGTATTCATCAGTCCAGACTCCTGGGGGTGCTAGCGAGGTACATAAGAGGCTTGTCCTCCTCTCTCTCCCTGCAGTTCCTGCTGCTTTCTGTTATTCCTTCTCACCTTTTCGCCTGCCTGTTATGTCTCTTGTGCCCTCCTTCCTCCAGCACAGCACTCCACCATCTCTGTGCATCTAGAGCAGAGAGAATACACATGCACCAGGAGTAGACACAATTTTCTACACCCTGGTCCCAGTGATGTCCCTCCTACTCCCCAGTCTGGCACCTGAGGTGTCCACCTCAGTTCGCCTCAGGGTAAGGCCAGCTCTGTGTATAACATTGATATTGCCACTGTTACACAGTTGTGACAAATCTTGTATAAAGTTGATCATGTACGATGTTAATGGAAAAGTAATGATTTTGTTAAATACAATTATCGTGTTTAAATCTATGTATCATCATTGTATCTACAGTTATGAATATCAACTATATATCCATATTTCAAATGTGTTTGTTCTTGGGGTAACACCCACAAGGTAGTTTACATCCAGTCTAGCTAGCACATTATGAATGGACTTCTCTAGCTTGATGGCCCATTAAAGACACTTAGCTCTCACAACGGGCCATAGAAGAAACTGATTCTACGAAGATATCTCTTCCTGAAGATGTCATAGCCTGCAAGGGGCCAGTGGCTTCCCCTTTGAGTCATCAAACCATATAAACACATGTGATATTCTCATGTGACCCTGGACTCCACCTTGTGCCAGTAACTTTCCACAAACTGGGCTGTGAGCTTTGTTTGAAACAGAATATTTCCAGGCACATGGCAAAGGGAATAAAAGACTCATGGAATGACACCATTTGGCCTCTTTCCTGATCTGGTTCTCTGGCCTGTGAATTTACAACTAAAAGAAGCATACTGAACTATGGATTGAGGACCTTCCAGTCTTTTGGAAGTTTTCAGAGAGATTTTAAAAGGCAGCAGTCTATAACATCACTGCTACAAATCTGATATAAGAACATTGCAATTATTGTATGCATATGATCTATTAAACATTTTAATTCTCTTCTTTTATTTTATGAATAAACCTTTAGAATTTAAGTATCAGAGGGGTAGCAGTGTTAGTCTGAATCTGTAAAAGCAGCAAAGAATCCTGTGGCACCTTATAGACTAACAGACGTTTTGGAGCATGAGCTTTCGTGGGTGAATACCCACTTCGTCAGATGCATGTAGTGGAAATTAAAAGAGAAGATCAGCAGAGAAATCCTGTGCCTAACCTCTAATTAGACTACAGACCTTTTGGGACATGAGCTTCTCGGTATACCACTCTCGTCGGATGCATGTATGACAATTTCCAGGGGAGGTATATATACGCAACAAGAAGCAACCCCCCGCTAGGATACATGGTAGTTCATCAGCAGAACGGATGAGGCCCTCGTCTAGCAGCCTGAGGGAAACCAAGAGGAGAAACTGTTTTGTAGTGGCAGCCCATCTCACAGTCTTTGTCAATCCTCAGTCTGATGGTGTCAAATCGCAGATAACTAAGCTCAGCAGTTCTCTCTTCTGAAGGTCGGGCCTGAAAGGCTCTTACGCGAAGCGATAATGCGCACAAATCAGACTACAGGAATGGCAATATATCAAAACACTTAGGAGAACAACTCAACCCCCCTGCCACACTATACGCAGATCTACAGGTGGCCATACTTGCAGCAACAAAACTTCAGGACGCAGCACT
>NC_133769.1:300196732-300365115 GCF_003597395.2 Chelonoidis abingdonii | reverse complement strand
CTTCAAAGAGAAACTGCTGAGCTTCAGTTCATCTGCAAATTTGACACCATCAGCTCAGGATTAAACAAAGACTGTGAATGGTTTGCCAACTACAAAACCAGTTTCTCCTCCCTTGGTTTTCACACCTCAACTGCTGGAACAGGGCCTCATCCTCCCTGATCGAACTAACCTTGTTGTCTCTAGCTTGCTTGCATATATATACCTCCCCTGGAAATTTCCACTACATGCATCCGACGAAGTGGGTATTCACCCACGAAAGCTCATGCTCCAAAACGTCTGTTAGTCTATAAGGTGCCACAGGATTCTTTGCTGCTTTAGATTTTATTTACTAAAGGATTGGCAGTAGCATGATTACTGGATAAGATCTGAGTTACATATTGACTTGGCCATGTTACTGATCTCCTGGGATTAGAATAACCCTATATTTGATTAAATTAGTTTTCAGTAGCCACTCATCATAAGTCTAGTGTCTGGGTGCTGAAATAAGGGCTGGAATACCTAAAGAGACTGCATTTTTGACTTCTTGTCGATCAAAGTGGTGATACAGAAGTTTACTTTTGTTACTGAATTTGTATCATTTAAGGACAGAATAACCACCAGTTTGGGTTGAGTTTTTCCTATTTCTCAGCAGTTTGTCCTGAATATGGAATTCTCAGCTGTGCCCACCCCCCTTGAAACGTGGTGACAGGGTTCAAGATCATTCTGTTTTGCATTGTTAAGAGGAACTGCTATTTACTGAACCTTGTCCCTATTGCTGCCTGTACCACCTGGCAGAAGGATTACAGTTGTCTTTACAGTCCCCGTGCACCGCCAGAACAATAGAGCATCTTGCTCTAAACCTAAAAAATAGTACAAGGCTCAGGATATGTCTGCACTACAAAGGAAAGTTAACTTAATGTAAGTCAACATTCAACCTCCGCAGTAAATAAGTGTCTACATGATGCTCATTGTGTCAGTGGAGTGTGTCCCCACTAGCATCTCTTACATCAGTGTACAGCGCAGTGCACTGTGGGTAGCTATCCCACAGTGCAACTAGCTGCAGGGGGTTGGGGAAGGTCTTGCAACACCTCATGGGACCAAAACATTGTTGCAGAGGGGAATGAGAACATGGCTTCAGCCTCCCATGATGCAGTATCCTCCCTCCCTCCCCTGCTATCAATGGCAAACAACCCATGTTTTTTCACTTCTTTTTTCAAAATCCTGCTTAGATGCACTTATTCCATAGCCCAAGAAACATGGATCTTGCTCAGCTGTGCACTCTTGTAGTGAGCATTACAAACACCTCACATCTTATCCTGCAGTATTTCCAGAGCGGAGACAAGAGTTGCCACATGTAACATTGTGATATCGTGCAGCAAGCCATAGAATGCAACAATTCCTGGTTGCTCCTGGCAGTTGTGCAGCAGCTAAACATGATAGAGCGCTGTTTCTGGTGCTGAGAAACAAGCACTGACTGGTGGGATCGCATCATTATGCAGCTATGGAATGATGAGCGGTGGCTGCAGAACTTTTGAATGCAGAAGGCTACTTTCCAGGAGCTTTGTGCAGAGCTTTCCCCAGCCTTGAAGCACAACAACACTAATATGAGACTTGCTTTGACAATAGAGAAGCAAGTGGCAATCACTGTGTGAGAGCTTGCACTACCAGACTGTCACCGGTCAGTGGTGAATCAATTCGGAGTTGATAAATCCACTGTGGGAGCTATTGTGATCCAAGTATGCAGGGCCATTAATCAACTTCTGCTTAGAAAGGTGGTGACTCTGGGCAATGTGCAAGACATAGTGGATGGCTTTGCCATGATGGGGTTTCTTGACTGCAGTGGGATGATAGATGGCACACATATACCCCATCTTGACACCAAACACCTTGCCAAAGAATACACAAACTGAAAGAGATACTTTTCAATGATGTTGTAAGCACTGGTGGATCACACTGGATGTTCCACCGACATTAGCGTGAGATGGTCAGGAAAGGTGCATGACACACAAATCTTTAGGAACACAAGTCTGTTCAGAAAGCTGAAAGCAGGGACTTTCTTTCCAGGTTGCAAAATAACCATTGATGATATTGAGATGATAGTGATCCTCGTAGAGCCATCCTACGGTTTGGCTCATGAAGCGGGGACCGACTGGCCACCAGGATAGCAGCAAAGATTGGTTCAGCAATAGGCTCAGCAAGTGGAGAATGTTGGTGGAATGTGCCTTTAGACATTTAAAGGGTCACTGTCTCACTTGGTTAGACCTCAGTAAAAGCAATATCCCCATTGTTATTGGTCCCTGCTGTGTGATCCATAATATCTGTGAGGCAATTTTCTACAAGGGTGGGGCATGGAATCAGATAGGTTGGCAACTAATTTTGAGCAGCCAGATATCAGGATCTCTGCATCTCTGGGAGGCTTTGAAAACCTGTTTCAGTAATGAGCCACTGTTTTGTGTGCCACTTATCTGCATTGTGCCTTCCCATTCCATCCCCTCCATTGCATCAGTTTCCCTGTACCCCCGTGATTGGAATAAATAAAGAGCCTTTCTTTCTCAAAGCATTTACTTTGATTGTGTACACACACAAAGAAACTGGAAGAACAAGATAATTAGTTAACCTTGGGCAAACAGTCTGATAAATTTGGGAGGAGAGAAAACAAGTCAGCTTGTTTTTCAAAGCACCATAGTTTTTCAAAGCACCATCAAAGGTCTTGGAAAGGGCACCTTTGGTTCTTGGTACCCTCCCTCAGTGTTGGGTGTAAGTCAGAACATAATCAGTATCCCTAGCTTTTCAATGAACTGGTTTACTGTTCCAGACATGGATTGTAGGATTTACCTTATCAGACCATTGGTCCATTAAGGTCACTATCCTTCCTCCAGCAGCAGCCACCAGAAGAAGCTTCAGAGTAAATCAGCCACTAAATACCATCCACAGCCTCAGAAACCACCCTGACATTACCTACCCCTGGAAATTTCCACTACCTGCATCTGACGAAGTGGGTATTCACCCACGAAAGCTCACGCTCCAAAACGTCTGTTAGTCTATAAGGTGCCACAGGAGTTTCTGCTGCTTTCACTAAATAGAGTGGGTGTAGGGTGGTAGGAATAATTGATCAATCTATTAATGCTGTACATGGTTAAAATGTATTAACTGAACCCGAAATAATTCATTCTGCCATCATCAAGAATCTCTTCATGTTATGAATTAACACTGATTTGTCAGTCTCCAAGATGCTGGATGTAGCTGCTACTTCTCACACTATTTAACAGAGTACCATTGCGGATATAGGATATTACTGCAACCCCAATGATCTGGATTTTTGTCTTGCAGTGTGGCTGCACTCTGTCATGTTAGGGAAATAACTCAAGGTGGAGTTTCTCAAATTAATTCTGTAGTGTGGACATACACTAAGGAAACTGGCTTGGGACACAGTGAGAGCCATCTTGTAGGACCTCTAATATATGCCCTTTCTTTGGGGACTTAGATTTGATTTTTTTCTCTTGTTTGCTCCCACAACAAAACATGTTTCATTTCTAAATATGTGTTTCTAAAACATGTGCTTGTGCATGGCTCTTTTCTGGATTAGAGTACAGTGATACTGAGTGTAAGTTTGGTAAACATGGAAATAAAGGTGAAGCGAAATTTACTGTGGGCTACATCCAAACAAACTTATTTAAAAGCCTCATTTGCACCCATAACAAAATAAAGCAGCTTGCTTGAGCAGTGAAGCAGAGATGTGAATGCAGCATTTTTTAGAGCTATGTTTGAAAGATAGCACTGGGTGTTTAGAGCAGTATGTGTGTTTGTGCACGTTCGTGCATGTGCACTTTGATTGATATATGAAAATATCTCTGTCAGGTGTTTCAGGTTTGCTGATGTGGCTTATCACAATATGTGTGTTACCATAATGACAACAATAGTCTCCCACAGTATATATATTTTCTCTAAATTTCACCCCAAACAGCTGTGATGAGGTGACAAACTACCTTGTTTTTATATTGGTCCTATTCCCAGGAAAACATTCAGCGGAACATTATCAACCATGCATATAATGAAAGAAAATAATTACTCAGTCCCAATAGGATTTTTACTGGTGCTTTCACTAAATTAGCTGTATCCGTCAGAAAATATGTATTTTCCCCGTGTATCAGTTCTGACACCCACTGTCAATGCAAACATGTTTTCAGATAGTTAAAATATGGATTAAATTATTATCATTATTTATTTGCTATACAATGGTGTCAGGAATCCGCAACGCTGAGATGGGGGCCTCAGTTTGCTTGAAGCCATACAAATATCTGGTGAACAGGCCACACCATGCCCCAGGAAGTATAGTATCTAAATAGACAAGATAAACAAAGAATAGGAGAAAGAAAATTGTATTACTTCAAGTGTCCTTGATTTCTTTTTACAATGGAATAGTTACCCTAATGTCTATAGGAATCCTGATCCTTAGCTGTTGTGTAGTATTTTGGCAGGCAGCTTGCCACTTGGCAGATGGACGTTTTTTCTTGGCTAAGTAGAAAACACAGTCTGGAATAGGAAAAGGGAGTGTGACAATGCCAGCAGCATCTACAATATGGCAGGGACTGTCTTTTTCTGTGTCTGTACAGCACCCATCACAATGTTGTCCTTGTCCATGCCTAGAGCTCCTAGACGCTATGATGATAATAATTAATAATAAATAACAAAAAGTGGAGTGACAGAGAGGAGTCGCAAAGTATCCTAACTTTCAGACTTCAAGTCAGTAAGTTGGGATACAGTCAACACTCAATACTTCAGCAACTGTTGATCAGCTAGGAAATAGCTAAATTGCCGGTGGTATGGTCATCTGGTAAATGCTTTCCATAGTTACCTCCAGAATGGGTCTAGAAAGGACAGGAATTATATTTGATTATTGGCCCAGTTATCAAATAAAACACAACACTTGATTTGATGGAAGGCCTGGCTTCATTTTCTTTTACTCCTTGGCATTCTGACATTTCTCTTTGAGCCTTGAGAGGTAACCTCCTGCCTCATCCCACTCCTAACCCCAGTGAGATTCTCTGCTATTTTCTGTTGGAGACCTAAATGTGCTCCTTTTGTTTCCCTTGTTAGCATTGTAGTTATGCATGCTAAATTGGGGATAAGCATTCTGCAGGACTTGAAATGATTGCCACAGGGGTCATGAAGGAATTTTACCCCCTTTGTAAAGCATTACACAACTTGCTAAGTGCATTATCAAGGCATTTTGAAGCATTATTGGCTCTGTCAGAGACAACATAGTGGCCTTGATGGACCATTGATCTGATCAGGTATAGCAAATTTTATACCTTCAGTGCCTGCATCACAGCTATGATACTTCTGTCTAGAGGGAATTAAAGGGGGCACTCTTCAGAGCCTGCTAAAGCTGCTCTTTGATCAGAAAGAGAAGTTGCTGTTTGAATAATGTAAAACACTCTGTTTCTCCTGCCCTGCTGCTCAGGGTCAAAGCGTGCTCTGCCACAGCATCTTCACCTTTGTAAGCTGTGGCTATGAACCCAAATAAACCATGCAGAGCACATTACTAGGTCAATAGACCAGCTTGGCTTCTACTTTTTTATTTACCGTGCTGGAACACATCCAGCAACTAGAAAAACAGTCACTGGGATTTTTGAGAAGTCAGATTAGCCAGTATTCTGTAGTGGGGCACAGAGACAACTGATCCACTTCATCTCATCCTCCTCAATCACATGTAATCAAATGGTTGAAATGAAGGGCTTGCACAAGGGTGGAGTCTGAGCTAAAACAGAAAAGGATGATAATCAGTTTACTTACAAATGTCCTTAAAATGTAAACATTTGGAGAACAAGTTGCATCAGTGAAAAAGGGCTGGCAGTTAAAATGTCTTAGCCCAGGGATCGGCAACCTTTGGCACGCAGCCCATCAGGAAAATCTGCTGGCAGGTCGGGAAGGTTTGTTTACCTGCAGAGTCCACAGGTTCAGCTGATTGCAGCTCCCACTGGCAGCAGCTCGACTTTCCAGGCCAGTGGGAGCTGCAGGAAGAGGCGCAGGCTGGGGAATGTATTTGTCGGCAGAAGCTTCATATAATCCCCTGAGTCTTGACCCAGCAACTACTTTTCATATAAGTGATTGCCAAAATAATGCAGGGATGTGTGTATGTAACTGCATGCTTGGGGAATGGGGAAGACAATGCTAGCAATTCAAAGGAAATAATAGAGTGTTTAGACAAAGTGTGCAACAGACAATTACAGTTAATTGTTTCTAATTAGTGGGCAGGGGCTACAGGAAATGGTAAAATGGGCACATGTAATTAGCCTTTCCCCACAAAAAAGCTGTGTTCAGACTCTGATGAGTTCACATAAGAAAAGGGATACAGTGGGACCTAGCTGGTATTTACTATGCATCACATAATATGACATATGAATAGTGTGTCTGCTCAGAATCTGAAGTGTGTTGCAGGATATGAATGAGATACATTAGTAGAGTAGTATGGGAGTACATTCACAGCACTCGTCCACTCTGTACTCAGATTTCTTTGTCCTTCATTTCCAGGTGTATTCCATTTACTTCAAGCATTTTTAAAAAACAAATGAAAGGAAAAAATAGCGATGAAGTGTTCTGTGACAATATGATGAAAATTGAAAAGCAGTTTTTCATGAAGAAACTGAGTTATATTTTTAGGTAGTTTTCTCTTGCTCCACTCAGCTTACCAGATGAGATCCATGTTAAGGGCCAACTCCTTAGCTGTTGCAAATCAGTGCTACTCCATTGACTCAGTGGAAAGATTCTGATTTACAGTAGATGAGGACCTGATCCTGAGTTTAGAAAATAGATCATTTACTAAGTCTCATTATTCATTGTGTTCACAGACAGAGAGCTAGCATGTGTTAAAGGTCAGAATGAGGGCCCAAGCATTCACTAAGCCAGCATATCCTTTTTATCATTGGTTGCAGATCTAGGGCTTCCCTGAACACATCCCAAAATTTCCACGCTGGTGTGTTGCAATGATAACAACAATGCAAGCTGATATGGTGACAAGTGTTGCATGAATATGATGCACCTGTTATCTCTTGTCTTATAATTAGTTCTTTGGGACAGAGGCCATCTTTTGGTCATCTGCTTGTACAACATCTACCTCAGGGATTGGCAACCTCTGGTATGTGGCTCTCCAGGGTAAGCACCCTGGTGGGCCGGGCCAGTTTGTTTACTTGTCGTGTCCACACGCTCGGCTGATCGCGGCTCCCACCAGCCGCAGTTCACCATCCTAGGCCAATGGGGGCTGTGGGAAATGGTGGCCAGCACATCCCTCAGCCCACACCACTTCCCGCAGCCCCAGTTGGACTGGGATGGCAAACCGCGGTCAGTGGGAGCTGTGATCGGCCGAACCTTCAGAAATGGCAAATAAACCAACCGGCCCGGCCCCCAGGGGGCTTACCCTGGTGAGCCGCGTGTCAGAGGTTGCCAACCCCTGATCTAGCGCAATGGGTTCCTGCTCTACAGCTGGGGCTCCTTGGCACCACTAATAATAATCACACTAAAAGATTACACACTTTGTTGCTTATGTAGAACAAACTATGGCTTCTCTGCCAGAAGCTTCTCCAAGAGCAGTGCCTATCCCCTTTATCTAGAGTGACCAAATGGAGATTTTAGTTGAAAGCAGGTTTTTTCCAGTAAGGTTCTTCTCACTTCTGCCTGGAACAGGCCCTGAAATTTAGGCATGGATTGCTTGTGGTTTTCAAAAGTTATCATATTACAGACAGACAATGAGTGAAACACCACTGAATTGCTCTAGATCTGTCACTTGATTCTGCAAACAATGTTCATAATGATACCAATAACTAGAGTAGAGCATGGGTTCTCAATGTGGGAACTATAAACAAGTATTAGGTGTTGTGAACACTCTTCTTTCCATATTGCTAGATTCCTTGTTGTTAAAAGGCATGCTGGGTCCCACTATGGAAAGGGTTGAGACTACATTAGGTCAAAGCCTTATGGATGGATAGGAGCTCTCTCTCTCTCTCTCTCTCTTTCTCTCTATGTCAACAAAAAGCAATATTAACTGTAAAATATGGATGACTAATTTATTACATTTTAAATGAGACAGCAAATTACACTTCAGCTATTATTGTGTCCTATAATTAAAGTTTAAAATCATGGCAATTCTTCTGGCCTTTATTAACATAAAATTCATACATAATGAACAATCTGAAACAATTGTAAAGAATTAGCAAATTATGGAGACTTCACTTGAAGTTAATGTGAGTAAAGACGATAACTTGTTTAAGGTCCTGATCAAGCAGTTTAACACACGCAGGCAGGTAAAGCAGTCTATCCACACATGATAAATTGCAGGATCTAGTAAACAAGAGTTGCAGCAATTCTGTTTAAGACACTTTTACATAGATGAAAACGTGTTTGAAATATATTTGACTAACGTGTACATATATACACAGGTTAAACAGGACTACAAATATGTTTTGTGTTTCTGAGTGAAAAACACAGTCTTTGGCTCAAGTTTGAAAAAAGAAAATCTCTTTAAAAATTCATGGGTACTTTAAAAAAATCATGAAATTTGAATGCTTTCATGTGACTTCATAACTTAGTTAAAAGAAGAAACAGAGAAAAGAGAATTTCAGTTGCCTACTCAAAAATGAAGAAAATGCATTATAGAACAGAGACAATATAAAATATTAATACTTTGTTGGGATAGGCCGAACCTGCAGAAATAGCAGGTAAACAAACCGGCCCGGCCCCCAGGGAACTTACCCTGGCAAGCCGTGTGCCAGAGGTTGCCAACCCCTGGCCTATATATACACATTGGTGGGAGACAACCAGTAGTGAAACTGTAGAATTCATGGAATTGCCTTGAAGAGATAGAGCTAATATCCTAGACCTTGCACAATCTAGATTCAGGCCAGGACATTGAACTGCAACCACTTTAGTGACACTGATGAATGGTCTCCTGCTCTTAATGGATAGAAGGCAGGCATCAAATGTCATCTTCTGGAGCACTAAACACTGTTGATATACAGCTCTACTTATCCTTCACCACATGTGACCACAGGATTGGCCAGTGCTTGGATGAGATCAGCTCATGGATGAAGACCAGATAGTTGCAGCTAAACCTGTGCAAGACTGAGGTTATGCTGGTGGGCAGAAGAAAGAATTCTGAAGCATTTGCAGCCACAGTGCAGTCTCCATTGGTTAAAGGTGCACACCCACAATTGACCAATTCAGTCTATAGTTTAGGATTCTTCATTGCTGTTAAGCTTTCACATAGCAGCATAGCAGTGAGTAATGTTGACTATGAAAGTCATTTTTGGCAGAGTTGGAGATCTGGTCCATTTTGGCAGATGATGACCTGTCCTCAATTATTCACTCCTTCAACACCTCTTGGCTGGATTATAACAATATGTTCTACCCATTCATAAAGTCCATGTAGAAAAGTCCTACAAGTTCCAAATTCTGCAGCATGTTTCCTCAGCAACATGGATTACTTCAGACAAATCAAACCTGCCCTCCGGTCTGGCCTCTCAGAGAATATCAAATAAGGATCAAGGTCCTTATCTTCAAGATATGCAATGACCTGAACTCAGGATATCCAAAAGGTATATCCTAAAACTCCAGGATGAAGACAATGGTGGACAACTTCACTCTTTTGGCACAGTGAAACTTTCTACAATGTGGGTAAAGCTTGTCTGTGCAGGAGACAAGGATTTTGTGGGAGCTAGCCTGAGACTGGAATGAACTCCCCTAGGAATTAAGCACTGTCACAAACCTCTGCACCTTCACCAAGCACAAGGCCCATTTTTTTTGACCTTGACTTGTCAAAAGAATTGCAGCACAGATATATTAGTAAAAAACCCTACCAAAACAATTGACTCCACTACACACACTTCTCCCCTAAGAGGACTATGAGAGAACAGGCAATATGTAACAGATGTGTAATTACATTGCTTAATGCAGTACTGGAAGGTGAACACATACTACAGTGATGATCGTGGTCCAAGACAGTAAAAATGAAGATTATATCCTTTTCATCCTCTCTAGTGGTTATACAGTGAGTCTGATGAAACAAATTATTCCTACTCTTCCCCATGACATATGCTTTCTTCTACAGTATTTGTATTTTCCAGGGTGCAAATATATTAAAGGAACATGTCCCATTTTCTGTTCTCTGTAGAGTATGTCATGTTAAGATTTTATTCCAAATACTGGATCAGTGTATAATGATCTTCTGTAGAATTACACATTAAAATTGAGAAACTTTTACTCATCATGTGATAGCCTAGCTTTGTGAACTGCAAGACACCTTTAAGGCCCCAGTCGGCAATTCTTACTTACAGCAGTATCCTCACTAATGGGTGTTACCTTGTTGACTTTAGTAGGACACCTTCCATAAGAAAAAGTTACAAATGTGAATGCTTGAGTTTCGAATCTTACTAACAAAGATGTGAAATATCTATGCCACCTTAAGCAACAGAAATAGTTAATTAAGGAGAAGACAGATGAGAAGCATATGTATATTGACCTCCCTTTAATTGTGGCCCCCTAAAATGATATAATACTAAATATGTCTCTTCAACAAGAAAGCACCAGTGGCCATTTGAAATATGAAAAAATATAGTTTTAAAAATAGTTTATTGAGTCTGGAGACAATATGCCACGAACTTTCCTGGGATCGTTTTAGTAGTCTACCAAAGAGATAGAGATTTGCAAACTGGCAAAGTAAAGACAAGACAACTGGGTTGAATTAGGGGGGTTAAGACTCTTAACCCCACAAGAGGGGCCAGGGTCACTGATGGCTTGAAGAGCTGCTCAGAAAGGGAAAGTGAGCAAAAAGTTAGGAAAAAAAGAAAATTAAATGCTAAAGTGATTCTTTTGTTGGATAGGAGAAGGAACACTATCTAAAATTTTGCTATACACTGCCTATTCACTGGTTGCACTGTACACACATCAATTAACTAAACTCTAAACTGAATTAACAAAAGAGAATTTTCTTTCAGTCAGCTTTTCTGTTGACTCAGTCTTGCTCTCCTAGGCAGTAGAATGGTGACTTTGTTTTCCAGGAGACCGCATACGAGAAATTTCAAGGGGAAAGAACATGTGTTTTAAGATGTTAGCAGTGGGTGTGTGACCTGGACTTATAGGGGAAAGCTAATTGCAACCTTAAACATTAAGTTGCTACTGTGACTCCATAATAACAAGACAAGCTGTTAGTGTTACACTAGGGGATGGGGATGAGAGCAGGAAATCAAATGTTTTGTTTTCCCCAGTGTGAGATTTATGCAGATTGCACAGTGTTGGGAATTTTTAGAACCTGATCCTGCAAAGTGCTGATGCTTTTTACTCATTGATTACAGCAGGAACTGAAGCAATGGCCCATAAGATAGCAAAATTAGGTAGAATTTTATTTAAATAGTATGTCTTTCTCATTCATCCACTTCCACTTAGAATAAAAAGTGGCCGTTATAAGTATGCTTTTCCTCCACTCTCCGTAGCTATTCATGGTCACCATTCTTATTATCCTGGCCAACAGAGACATTCTCTCCCTTGCAATATATTTCAGAGCCACCATTCATGGAGTAATAAATATTTCACTGCAGTGTACATGATATCTTGACTTCCTGAAACATGTTTTCAAATATCCCAAATATGTATGTCATGTCATGCTTGCATTTGTACACAGAGATTTGTAACCCATTGTTCATTGTCCGAAGGCAGTGATAGTAGGGATTTATCTTGGAGCTGGATCCACAAATGTGACTTGGGACATGTTTACAGGGTATGCTATTACTCACCACCTGGGGTGTAAATTCTAGTATACACCAGTGTGTTGGCATGAACTGCAAGTTCCCTTGTCCACAATGAGATAGGACTGTTTCAAGTGGAATTATGGTAAAACAAACCAGGGAAATTTGAGAGCATGCCAGCAGGGTCCACATGGACGGTTAGTGCGTGGTATGCTGGTGTGCTTTAGAATTTACATTCCTACTGGTGCACACTAACAAAACATGTAGACCAACCCTTAAACACTGCAATGGCTAATGTTTAGTTTCCCTGCTGCCTAGTGGAATCCCCAGCCTCCTATTAGGCATCCCATGCAGTGCAGGGGATTGCTAGATACCAAAGAATGAAATCCACAAAAGTCAGTAAGTGGCACAGGGAGCCACCTAAGCTAGCCACTAGGAAATACTGAAAAGAGGCATATGTGGTGTAGGCCAGCATACTAGGGCTTGTATAAAACATAGCACAGGAGATGGTGATCTTTAGCCCAGTGGTAGGGCTCTGAGACTAGAGGTGAAACCTGTGTTCAAATTCTTGTTCTACTTCAGAAGAGTGGGGGAGATGATATGAACCTGGATCTTCCACCACTTTGGTGAGTTCACTAACTGGGTTAAGGGTTGGGGAGGTGCACACCCTCACCCCCACCCCCGCTGTGCTTTATGTATGACTCAATCTGGTAAGTATGCTCTGAGATCAGGGCCTGCAGATGAGATAGGCAAGGGAATACCTAGTTTGAGGATACCACCAAGCCTTAGGCATGAGGTTTGAGGACAGAAGCAGCTTTGTGTAGGCCCAGCAATAGAAATTCAGGCACCTAAGAAAGTTTACCAGTAGAAATGTAGGCATCTACAGGATTAAGTTGCAAATGATCAGGGAGAATAAAGATTAGATTAGAGATTTGGGTGAGTAAATTGGCAGTTAGGTATTTAATCCCTTTGATGCAGGCACAGAAGCAAAATGAGGAGACACAGGCATGGAATTAAGTGACAGGCTACAGCTTTTATTAAGGTTTATCACAAGGGGAGACGTGGTACCTGCCCATTATCCATCCTTTCCTATACCAGGAATTTAATTGGTACCAATGTAGTGACCACAGGCTCCTTGCCATATAGCCTATAACACAGGGTAGGCTCTTCTAAGCCTACCAACAGGACTCAAGTCTCTGAGTCCTAGCACCCTCCCCACCATGAGGTGGGAAGAGGGTGCAGGAAGATGGGGACCTCTTCTGACCCGATCACCAAAATCCCAGGTCTTTTATCCCTGGGATTCATTCATTTTATTCTCTTAACCACAGTGGAAACTGGCCACAGGGGGCACTATCAACTAGCTTGGTCATTTTCCCAATCCCCCACCCCAACCTGATATCACAATACCTGCCCAACCCATACCCTCACTTTTCACAGCCGTATGTATGCCATCAAACCTGAAAACTTCTGGCTGACTGTAATGGATGTCCCTTTTCTGTATCACTGAACCCTATGTCTCCAGGAATATTTAGTGACTTCCCTATTTTCTTTCTTTCTAGCCTTGTTCACATGGGCTGGGTATGATCCCAGTCCTTCCCTGTCAGTGAGTGCAGAAGTGGCATAAGTGGATTCTACTGCATGCCTCTTCTGGATGTGAATAGCTTCAGCCCTGAAACCTGGCTGAGATCCATCTGCCATCTCTGCTGCTTTCTTGTGAGCTCAGTGCACTACAGAATGCCAGCAAATCCAAACATTGCACAGTGAGTTAGTTACTTTCTACCATACCTTACAATTTTTTCCTTGGTGCAGATAGATGTCCTGTAGCACCTTGTTTTCCGGTGCCCTATTGTCTGTACCTGCTGTGAGCCAACATCCCTGCAACTATCAGGGCCGCCCAGAAGTGGGGGGGGGGGGAGTGGAGCAATTTGCCCCAGGCTCTGGGCCCTGCAGGGGCCCCCATGAGAATATAGTATTCTATAGTATTGCAAATTTTTGTTTATGGAAGGGGCCCCCGAAATTGCTTTGCCCCAGGCCCCCTGAATCCTCTGGGTGGCAACAAATGCCACCTAAAATAACATAGCCCCTACCCCCAAGCTGCAGCCCCGGGCAGAGCCTTTGATAACTGCAATGATATCTCCAGTGTCATGGGTAACCTGTCATCTCTTCAGTACCCAACCCTTCTGGACCAGCCTTCTAAGTCAAGAGTTTCTGTACTATGAAATGCCCATACAAGTCCGGGAAAGCTACCAACCTACTCCAGGAGGACAGTCCCACTAGCAGTCAGAAATAGTGGAGGGAGCCTACCCATGGTGGGTCAAAGGCAACACATTGCACTACCTGTTGTGCGGTTATGAATCACCCACAATGAAGCCCTTCCTATCCCCTAAATCCCACAAACTCTGAAAGGGTGGCCTTGTAGGCCCTCAGACTCTGCAGGTTATCAGAGTCCTCAACTAGTTTCACATCTGTTATGAGCCAAAGATACAGAGTTCTTGGGGCATCACCTGCAGTTCCCTACTGGATAGCAGATCCCTACTGGAGAATTCCTCAACTCTGTTGACCTGAAATTGAAAAAGCATCAGCAACAACGTTATCCACTCCCAGGACATTAACATCCTTTTTCATGCAGTGTAGCTGCAGGCAGTGTAAAACAAAAGCCCTCATCAGCCTCATTACACAGTCTTAGCTGACTGTCCATTTGCAATGGGAACCACAGGTTTGTTGTCACAACACAAACAGACCTGTTGAATCTGAAGATTTTCCACTTAACTAATGCCTGCCACCAGGAAAAAAATCTTGAGGAAGGTGATGTCCCTGTAATACCCTTAGCCACAAAGCTTTCTGGCCACCTCTGTGCACAGCACTCACCTTGAAAGTAAATCCCAAAACCTACATCTCCCGAGGTGTCAGATTGTACCTGCAGCTCAGTCTTGAGCAACCAGTCCAAACAACATGTTGAAACACCCATTAAACTCTTCCAGGGATCTTTCCAACACTTCTAAATCTTCCTTCATTCCCTTTGTCATTCTGATAAAGTGGTGGGGTTTTCATGCTCCAGAGGTGGTAGGTGCCAGATGAACACAAATTGCCTGACTGGGAGCCACCACCCAGCACACGAAGTCTAGGCACCCCATGACCACCTATAGTTCCCGCAGAGTAATTTCCTTTGCATTTTTGAAAGCCCGTATCAGTGTCCTGACTGATTTCAGTTTCTCTGTAGGTAACCTAGAGATACTCTAAACTGTGTCCAGTTTGATACCCAAATACATTACACTTTGGGCAGGGCCTTTTGTTTTTTTCCATGGTGCTCAGCTTGGTTCTGAAATGCCTGAAGCATGTACTCACAGCGGCCTGTCCCAAAACTTCCTGCAAATAGGTAGTCATCAAGGTAGTTCACTGCATGATGCAGGGCAGTTTCACACACAATTGCACAACATCGAACTCAAATATTTTGAAAGCAGGACATGACATCAAGCACCCCACAGGCATGGCTTTATCAGAAGAGCAGTAGCCTTCAAACTGAAACGCAAGCAAGTTAAAGTCCCTAAGATGCACTGGAAGCAATTGCATGCAGACTTGTGCCAACATCACTCCAGTGCCACATTCCTTAACCACAGCTACCACAGCATCACATGACAAGTGTCTCACTGAACACAGTTGGTGGTCAATATAATCATTTTACCGATAATTTTGCCCAGGGATACAACATGTGATGGATTAGCCTATATTCCTCCTTTGCATGCTTCACAACCACACCCAGGGGGAAAATGTGCAATTCTTGCATTAGAATGCCAGGGAAGGATCCTGTCCCTCTTATGCTGCCACCTCTAAGGTGATTTTTGCTTTCCCTATGTGCTCAAAGCCTTAGTGGACTTCAGGTTCTCTGCCCAGAAGTGGCACCTCATGTTCTCGTATACGATTTGAAAGCCAGCCCAAAATCAGTTCCATAAATAAGCTTTCTCTTTTTGGCTGGGGGAGTCCAATAGCAAATTCCATAATCCTTGTATCTCAGCTGGAGAAGGAGCCTTTCTCTTGGCTGCTGCCTCCCTCTGTAGCATCTTCTGAAGCTCTGGGACCTGGTAGACTCCCTTTCCAACTGCCCTGTTTGAACTGCCCTTTACCCCCATAACAGGAGAGTTCACTATGCTGATCCCTGCACCTTCTCCAGCAGTGTTTATACCTGCACTTGGAGCAAAAACATTTTCCATCATTAATGCAAAGTACACAGTGACTTTTAGATCTGCAGTTTGTATTGTCAGATGCTACCGGTATGGCAGTCTGTTCTATTCAATGTTGATATTAGTCGGCTGTGTGTGCGTGTTCCCTCTGTGTGCTGCCCTGGCTCTGCACAGATAGCTGACACAGCAGACCCTCGAGAGAACCCCCAATGACCACAGACCCCGATAAGGTATGAAGGCACCCAGCCAGGTTTATTGTCGAAGAGAAGCACATTCTCTAGCTCCCCAGATTAGATATCTACAGTTCTGCTAGTACACATGTGCTCCCTGGCAATGGACTGGCTCAGTCAGTGGTGGGACTTTCCACTGCCCCCTTGGCCAGACAAGGACATCCACTCAGGGATGTATTCTTATACACAGGCACAAACAGGTTATGTATCATTGAATGTACTGAGGTACAGCCCCTCTATGCATTACGGTGTTGCCTTTCTCATCGTGCAGGACAAACAAGTATCCATCAAACTGTCTATTCATTGTATTGTCCTTTCGTATTGTCTATCCATCATATTGTTTATCCATCATATTGTCCTTTTATACTCTTTTCAGGCTGGGTCTGCCTGTTCCTTGTTATCTGTGTGGGATGTGTTCGTATCAGTCTGTTCTGGTACCATCCTGGCATACATACATTTTATTAGTGCTTTCGTCTGTATAAGTGCTTTTTAACAGCCTTCCTCTTGCCAACTTCTGTGAGCAGGGCCTCCCTCTGGCTCACAGCCTAACTTTGCTTTATATTAGAAATGTCTTGACCATTACTTTAGTTCAGGCCTCAGGCCTCATACCGGCCTCTGATACCAAAGGTTTATGTCTCAGGGCCTCATCTTACTACAGTTTGAAAATGAGGTCTGGGTCTGGTACTACTCTGTTGTCCATAAATGCCAGCTGGGCAAGGTGATAAGGATTCATATCTCCACGTAAAGTTCCTTCCTGGTCTATTATACCCCTTGGTAATCAGGCTCCTCTGAAACCCTCTGCCTAAATTCTGTAATACCTTAACCATGCTACCCCCACCATATATAGCATAAGCCCCTGTTATTAAGCCCTCATACCCGAACAAGGAAATACACGTCTTGGGGCACCTCACACAAAATATAATTGTGTAAATGTAAAAGATTGCAGATCACTTCAAGAGTTTGAGGCACCTTAGGTCTGTGGAGTTTGTCCTCATCTTTTGTGGGGGGTGGAAGGTGTTATTTGACCTCTCCTCTGTCTGGTCTTCCCAGCACAACGCAAATAAATTCATGAATTCCCATATTTTCCTTAACCCCTTTAGACAGATGATTCCCAAGTGGGAAATGGTTCCTCATAAGCTCTAGTGGAAATAGCTGCCGTGTCCCCTGTCTATGTTTTGTTAGGAACGATGATCCCTAATTGCTCCATATTCCCCTGAAGGATATCAGCCCCATCCCAAATTTGTGATATCTGAGAGGGACCTGCTTTTTAGAGGTAGGTTGCCCAACCTATGGGCCACTTACTGTCCACTATAGTGGCACCATGTGACCCCCATCCCTTTCTCCAGAGACTAGTGGGAGATTGGGGGTGGGGGGCAATGCCAAATGCCTGACTCTAGTAGAACCACTCAAACACATAGGGCCCTTCCCAGCCCCTGAGCAGAATAACTTAATTCCCTCCCCCTGCCTTCTAACAACCTTCTCTTCTAGCAGGAGAAGTGAGGGGTGTATGACAAAAAACCCAGCTCTATCAGGATCATGCCAGCCACTGTAGCAGCACTGTGTGGCCCCTGCCCAACCTATGATAAGGATGAGGAGTCAGCATGGTATCCCCCTTAAAGGAGCTCTGCTGTGATAGTGAGCAGAGCTCATTCAGGGGTGCATAAACAGATAGCTAGTGTTAATGTTTTTACCTGTAAGAGTTAACAAAGGAACCAAACACCTGACCAGAGAGACCAATCAGAAAACAAGATTTTTCAAATCTCAAGGGGAAGTTTTGGGTGTGTTCTTTCTTGTCTCTGTGCTCTCTCACTCGAGAGTGTTCTCTCTATCTCCAGGCTTCTAACCTTCTGTTTCCAAAGTTGTGAGTACAAAGGGAAAGACAATAGCTTATATTGTTTTTTTGTATTACATGTGTGTAGTTTGCTGGAATGTTAAAATGTATTCTTTTGGATAAGGCTGTTTATTCATTTTTTTCTTTAAGCCAATAACCTCGTAATTTGTCACCTGATACAGAGACCATTTTATGTCTTTTTCTTTCTTTTTATAAAGCTCTTTTAAGACCTGTTGGATTTTTTCCTAGGTTGGGGCCAAGGAGAGTCGCAGCTCACCAGGGAATTGGTGGGAGGAAGAAGACAGGGGGCAAGAGGAAATCTCTTTGTGTTAGAGTTACAAAGCTTGCATTTGCAGGGACTCTGAGTGAGGGTGAGACAGACCTGATCTGTCTGGTTTGCATTTCAAGGAATTGAAACAGGGCCATCCAGGGAGGGGAAGCCTGGGAGAAAGTAACGAGGAGACAAGGGGAGGGGGTTGTTTCCCTTTGTTGTGAGACTCAGGGCATCTGAGTCTTGGGGTCCCCCAGGGAAGGTTTTGGGAAGACCAGAGTGAGCCAGGCACTGGAATTCCTGGCTGGTGGCAGCGCTATCAGATCTAAGCTGGTAATTAAGCTTGGAGGTTTCATGCAGGCACCCACATTTTGGACGCTAAGGTTCAGAATTGGGACTTATACTTTATGACAGGGGGAATGACAGAGGTACAAACCCCACAGAGGGACAGAGACCCCCCCCACCAGGGCAGACCCTCTTCCTGTCTGGAAAAGGGACTCAGAATTTGTACTGGTCTTCCTCTGAATCTTGAAGACTGTTGCTCCTGGGAGCTTTCTCTGCTAGAACAGAACTGAAAGATACTTCACATGGACCCCAGGCTAGGTTAAATCTGGGGAACTGGGGAATGCTAGCCAATCAGCACCCCCCTCCTCTAGCTTGTCAAAGGGTTCCAAAGATTCCAAGAGGTAGGCGCTATCTATCATCCCTTGGCGAGTGTTTCTTTCCCTTGCTGCTGGGACTGGCCTTCTTTCATCACTGGTCCCATCAAGTTTCCACACACATTGATATGGGTGGGTGGCATTTGCAGAGAAAGTCCTAGGACATTTCCATGACGATTTTGTCCTAAGAATATGAGTAGTAAGTAGGAGTATATTCTTTTCAAGTACATACATACTCTAAGTAGTGACACAGCATTATGGAGAACATACATCCTGCAGTGATTTCTGAGCTCCGTTTACAATTACAAAGGATTTCTTTTTTAACCGGCAGTTCTGGAAGTGGAACTGAGGCTCTGAGATTCAAACAACATTCTTTCTATCATGTACATCATCACCAGTAATAAATTTCAGAAGGTCAAATCAGGCTGTGAGCTACCCCATTGCTTTCCAGTTATGGCCTTAGTGACAGCTGGAAGTCCCATTGCCATCTATGGGTTTTCACAGATGTAACTAATTGGAATTTAGTAAACAATTTTGTTGATGATGCACAAAATGGAATAGAACCTGCAGCTTAGCCATTCTTAGCTGTGATGGCTGGGTAAAGCTAGTAGAAATAAAAAGCAGCAAAAACTGACTTTTGTCACTGAAGTCAGCAAATGACTTTGAATATATATATGGAACAGATCTGTCAAGTAAAGAGTTGGGTTTTTTTTACTCAGGTTCTACTCTGGAAAGTGACTATTTAAAATACCTTTTGGGTCACCTTTGTATAGCCTTTACCAGTTTTTCATGACAAGAATATTCTTAAAATGTAAATTCAATAAAGGCTATTTTTCTTTAAATCATTTTCAACTTAAGTTTTCCACGTTTTTCTGCATGATGTAATTTGGGATGCAGCTGAGCTTCTTATCACCGTCCCAGTTCCCTCATCCAATGGGAGTAAAACTCCATACATTTGTAGAATTAGTTACAAGATGGAGAAGATGGCATTCTGTTAATAAATAATACATGCATTTGTACAGTCCATTTCAACTTGAGTCCCAAAGCTCTTGTTTTCTTTATATTGAGACTGATTCTAACTTACAAATAATGATGTAAATTGGGAGTAATACCATTGAAGTTACAAGAGCTACACCACTATAAATTGAAGGTAAGCAAGATCAGACATAGGTCCATTAGCATTAGTGATACATTACAGCTTTTAAACTTATTACCTGACTTTGTGCTGATACCTCTGATAAAAGCACTCTTCAGCAGATGCTAAAATAATGTAGGTGGTAAAAACTAAATCCAAAATGTTAGCAGCTATTTAAGCAAATGAGATTGTCATGTTGCATGAAAATTAGGCTCTGTAAGGATTCTAAACTGAAACATCTTCTGTTCGAAAATGTGAGTCAGGTTTTCAGATGTTTGGCTCATCTGAAAGTTTGAAGAACTAACTTGTAAGCTGGTATTTTATCAGAAAAACAAATACCTTATTCATTATATGCTGGCATATTGTATTTATTTTTGAGATGTGCTGGATCCAGAATACTCTTAGTAAAAAGCTGCTTTCTTGATTATTTGTATCTCTAATTATTCATCAAGCAGAAAGCCAGCAGTCACACACATCCCGCTGGAGTCAATGGGCTCTGTCCTGCAGCTTTGCTTGAGTAAAGGCTGCTGTATCAGATGCAGAGCAATTTGCATGTGTACCTAAGGGCAACAATTAGCTGTAAATGTCTTCATTGGGTTGCTGAGCTTTATATTTAAAAGAATTTCCTAAAGATAGTTAATGCCAAGATTGAAAAATAATTGACTGAATGCATCTGTGATCAACAGAAAGAAATCTCAGAGAATCCCTTAGCAATGTAATTAAGTGAACAACTCATTCCATTTTTTTTTTTCTGCCAGCACTTTCTCCTCAAATATATATTATTAATGTACTATTTACAAACAGTCAGAAACAGTGTTAAAACACCTTGAGTTTTCCCTCCAGGATGCCTTTCACAATTATAACTGAATTTCTTATTCCTATGCAGCTTTATTAATGAGTCTCATTATCATATTGTTGGAAATGATTGTGAAGCGACTGATGTAACACAACATGACAATACATAAGGCTGAAATTGTGCAGAATATATATGCTTTTAGTTCTCTCTTTTAAACAAAGCACCCTTTTTGTAATTAAATTGTAGTTAAATCTTTGCTAAAGCAAACAACTTAGAATACAAAGAAATTATAGAATATGCATGCACTTCAGATTTTAAGTATTTTTAAAGCATTAACAAAAAGTGTTCATTGTTTTGATTTTTAAAAGCCAATATTTTTGGAGGATAACTATCCATTTGGAAAATAAGATTTTTTATTTTTTTTTTACAAAAAAAATTGACTTTTAATTTAAAAAAACCCTCACAAATATGGAAAAAATGTTTTTTAGCTGAAAAGTTCTGAGTTTTTGGACAAAACTTTTTGTGTGCATGTGGGGAGTGAGTTTTTTGACAAAAAGTCAAAACATTTGGCAGAAAGTGGACCCATTCTATGAAAACTTTCATTTTGTCAAAACTCATTTTTTCCCCATTGTAAAATAGTTCTCATGGAAAATTTATGACCAACCCCTCTGGGACTAATATAATAGTTCAATATATTGAGGAATGCACATTTTGCAAATTTCTCATTACCAGAAAGAGGTGAATTTTTTTTAAAAAAGTGTTTGAAAATGTTTTAGCCTAAACTGACATGAAAAAGTACACCTTTCCATTTTGGGTGCACTGAAATATTGCTTTCTCATGATGTTTCTTGTATCCAAACTGGCCTAAAATGGAATGGCTACACTGTTCCCATGAATGCTAGTAGTTCTGTGAGAACATGTTTTTTATTAAATCTTTCAGAAATGGTAGCTATCCATTTTCTGGTGCAAAAATGTTCCTGAACCTTGTTCCTGAACCTACAAACCCAGGGGAAAGAAGAATCTGGTCAACCATTCATTTATCACCTCTTTCAAATTATGTAAGAGATTGCATGCAATACAGCATACTGTTTTTGGAAACTGAATATTACCCCTTGCTGCTGCTATGGAACAAACCCCTACCTACCTATTCTTCCTGTCCACGTTTCCACTGCCAAAACTGTCCCACTGAGTGCTTGTACACATAAAGCCAAACCTTGACCCAGCTGAAGTTCACAGAAATTCTGCTATTGACTTCAATAGGACATAGATTTGCTTCACACTTGTTTAGAGGTACCTTGTGAGATTGTTTTTTTGTGGATTATCTTTCCCACATGCTTCTCAAAGGCAGTACATGAGATTACATTAAACAGAGCTCAAGCATTTTTGTTGATCTTTATATAAAACAAGAGGGTTGAGTAGTTGGCATGGTAGAATTTGTGCCAGGCCAGTAGGGTACAGAATAGAAGAAAAACACGGCAGGGCAAATAAAAGCAGCAGGAAGATTTAAAAGGCAGAAAGAATTTAGAAGATAAACTACATACACAATTGCACACACAGAACATCCACAGCAGATATAGCCATATCAGAATAGTCCCCCTCACTGCTCTTGTCCCAAAGTAGTACCACACTATTACCCATAACAACTGAGACAGCAAACTGCAACAGTAGTGTAAAAGCCTTGGCATTGCCAGGTACAGTAGTTCAGTGTGGATTCTGCAGGTGCTTCTGTTGCTGCTCTGCCTACTGATCAAAGGAAGCTCTTGCCCTAATCTCTAGGAGGAGATGGATTCCCCTCTATTTCATCAACTCTCTTAATCATTATCCTAGTAATTTTCCCTGCCACTATTATTTATGGCATCTTTGGAACCAGGCCTAAAAATTTACTGATGAAATGACATATCAGAAAACTCTTCTTTGCCAAATTTGGTGCAGCAGCTTTTTCTCTGTGGAATATTGATGCTCCAGCCACTGTTACTGGCAGTAATTTCTTTTATCACTTGGTTCTCCAGTTAAGGATGGTAAATTAGGCCTGAATGCCCAAAAAGGATTTAGGATTTGTGAGGTTAGGTGCCTACAGGGTTGGGCAGGATTTGTGTGGGTCACAGGAGAGCCAAAAGTGGGGTTAAGTGCCAGACATTCATACCTAAATCTGGGTTTTAGGCACCTAAATAACTTTTGTTAATCCCACTTGTCATAAACAGATGGTTAAGGGTTAATGCCTCTTTTACCTGTAAAGGGTTAAAAAGTTCAACTAGCCTAGCTAACACCTGACCGGAGGAACCAATGGGGGAATGTGACGATGTGGTTCTGGTGGGACCCAACTGAGAGTGCCAAATCAAGACCAATTGCTCAAACAGGGCAGTCACAGCCCAAGGCTGGGGTTTTTCCACCTCTAAGGCAAACCAAACCAGCCAGACAAAAATGACTTCGGTGTCACCCCACTGGCTAACCTCAAGTCACACAAGCAATTTCCTTAGACACTTCAGCCTCCCAGTATCACCACCAGTTCCACACGTCCTGGGGATGAATGGTTATGAAAACCAACACCCCAGTAAAAGAAAAAGGTTCTCTCGATCCCCAGGACAGCCCACCACGGTCATATAGATATCTTACCAATCCGCTTGCCATCTTTAGATCTAAATCTAATGTTTCATAAAAGGAGATAGAGATAGATGCTAGATTTTAAATGGACAATTAATACAGTAGGCCAGTTCTTGTTGCAGGCTTGCTAGAGTGATGGATGAAACTGCAGTTCAATTAGTCTTGGGACTCCGCTGGGATTGGGTATCTCCCTGTGTAGAGTCAGCTTTTAGAAGTCCTTCAGAGTAGAAGCGGATTGACGACCAAGGGATAGCTTATATAGGGAAAACTTTTTTTTTCCAGGGTGTTAAAACATTCTTTTCCTCTGTGGAAGTTCGCCAAAATGGGTCTGCAGTCAATAGGCCAGTTTCTGCCGACCATGCTGGTTCACAGAGGTTTCGCTCTCTGGTCAATGTTTAGTTAATGGTCCTAATGGGTCTCAGCAGGCTAAGCTGACTGAAGCCCCTGTTGGTTTGTTACAGAACTGCGACAATTTAATACGACTTACCAGCCATATTCATACTCAACTACAAAATGATACAGATCAGCAGTATATATACTAACATAACTGGGTCTTAGACCTTATTGACCCCTTACTAGATTTGTGATTACAGACTTGTGAACATGTCTATATGGTCGTTTTGTCATACGTACGGGCAAGATGTTTCAAAGGAAGCGGGAGTTTTTCCTTTGTTGGTTCTTTCCGCGGAGGGAAAGATCAAGGAACGCCTTTATAGAGTGTAGTTTGAAAGGATAATAGGTTTTATTTATTTCTTTGTAACGGTCTTTCATTAGAGGGTTAGATCAAATTTGGGTATTTTTTGTGTAACTAAATTTGTGCCCAGGGGAACATCCTCTGTGTTTTGAATCTGTTGTCTGTGACAGTAGGTGGTTTTCTTTTACCTTTCTTTTCTTTAATTAAAAGCCTTTTTCTTAATATCTGATTGATTTTTTCCTTGTTTTTAGATCCAAGGGATTGGATCTGGACTCACCAGGGAATGGGTGAAGGAGTCTCTCAAGGCTACCCAGGGAGGGGAAGGTTTTGGGGGGAAAGGGAGTGATCCAGACACTGAAAGAGAGGTGCACACTGCAGAAGAAACCATGAAATGCTGCAGCCATTGGGCCTAGTTCATACAATTGGCTGAAGACTTTGATAACATGGTCTCTTTTGGAGAAATGCATTTTTTGTGAATGTAGAACCACCTCAGCTGCTTCCACTGCTGTCTACCCTCTTGATTTTGAACTATAATTGTGCCTACTCTACTCATGTTGGCAAGTACTTAGGATGCATGGATCAGGGTTCACGTCGCACTCCCCATCAATACCTGGTTCAAGCCGGGGAACCTAATGATCCAAACAGCAGACCACATACGGTGATGAATCCTGGTCATGTGCCCCCTGACGAACAAACATTAAGAAGAATGGAAGTACTTGTGTGTGAAAGGTCTAAATGGGAGAAAATATGGCACATTTTAGCCTTTTATCAGGAAAGTTCTTATGCCACAACAGAACAAAACAAAATCTTAGTGGGATATAACTTTTGAATAATGATAGTGCATGCTAATAGTTAGTGTGAGGCTTAATTAGAATCTCAAATACAAGAAGAATACCAGACATGAGGATTTTTTTTTTCCTTCTGACTGGCTCAGAGACAGCACTCTCCCACTGAGACAATGAGTCAGAAAGTTTCCTGCTGACCCGCCTGAGCACATAGGCTAGGAAGCTGAAAGGTTTTGGTAATGAAGCAGAAAAAGAAGAGCTAAACATTTATTATAGGATTGAGAATTGGGATTCAGGACCAGACTGTCCTATTAAAGGGAGAACTCAAGGTGGGACTTTGAAAGAAGATATAACAGGTAATTTGAGATGGACTGTGGTGCAGAGGCATTCATTATGAAACAAAGATTAACAGAACGAAGTGCTTAATGAGACAGCAGCCATGTGTTTCCAAGCAAAGCAAATGGACAAGCCTCTACTGTCTAAAGTATTAGTCTTTCAGACTAACTTAAGGAGAATGTGACCTAATAAATATTGGTGATTCTTTGTGTTAGAAAACGTTTTTTTTTTTAGGTTTGTTAATATGCAACAGTAAGACAAAGGGTTCATTTTCAAAGGCAGAGGCAATCTAAACCAAATCAAATGCAGAAAATACAAATACAAATCCTTTAAATATACCAAAAGCAATAAGCCTGTGAGAGACTCTGTGGATCTGCTAGCCTGCTAGGGAGCTATTAAGAAGAAGGACATTGTGGAGAAGCTAAATGAGTTTTTTTTCCTTTAATCTTCACCACAGAGGATATTGTAGAGATGCCTAATGCAGGCTTCTTTTCAGTTTTTTTTTTTAAACGATACTGTGAGAAGATTAAGTTTCAAAAAAGAGATGCAGAAACAACCTGAAAAACTGAAGAGCAACAAGTCACCAAGACTGTATGTTATGCACTCAAGCTTTGAAGAAATTTTAAGAAACAAGTGACTGAGCTGTTTACAAAAATTTAAAGTATTTATGAAAATCAGTTATTTTCAGTTATTATCTCAGACATCTGAAGGTCTGTATTGTCTCATATGTTCCTGCATCACTTATGTGCAACTTTATGCACTGTAATTTTCTTTTAAAATGGCGATATCCTCACAGATATTTAACATTAGGAATGCACGTGCCCCTTTCAAAGCTTTGCCGTTGGGCCTGAATTCAGAGTGGCAAAATAAAGCTTGCATGAAGCTTGCATTATGCTACAGTGTCTGAAAACGAAGAGCACCCATAGCCTAAGTCTTACAACATCCCAGGGCTTCATCCTGCACTACCAGTGTCAATGGAAACATTGCCACTGACTTTACTGGGCTCTTGGATTAGACAGTAGGATATATTACTACATGATGCTTCCAATACAGACACACAAACCGAGAACAAATATCATTTTTTAAATCAGAAAATCTTAACACTGAACAAAATTAATGATCCCTTGCTCTCACTAGAATATCTGTATACCAATGTGAAACCTTCGTTTTTGCTTCTTTCCACTTTGTACCTCTTTATCCTCTGTTTCTCCTTCATTTTTGGACAGTGGCTCTCAAACTTTTTTATTGGTGACCCTTTTCACATAGCAAGCCTCTGAGTGCAACCCCCCCCCTTATAAATTAAGAATACTTTTGTATATATTTAACACCATTAAAAATGCTAGAGGCAAAGCGGGATTTGGAGTCGAGGGTGACAGCTTGCGACCCCCCATGTAATAACCTTGTGACCCCTGAGGGGTCCCGACCCCAAGTTTGAGATGTTCTGATCTGCATTATTCTTCATCTTTTTAACTTTCTTCCCTATTGTCCTGTGATTGTGGGACAAGGGTGTTCATACTGGATTCACCTTAGGAACTAAAAAGAGAACATCTTTGCTCCACATACCTACACAAATGCATCAATGGGAATGACAATTCCACTGAAAATCAATATAGAGAAAAAAACCAAAACATTCAAAGGTTGTCAAGCAAATATTTTGATGCAGGCAGTGAATTCAGAAAAATAATTCAATTTATGATCACTAGCCTACCTGAATGAACTGCAGTATGATCAATTCCAAGTAAATCTTACAATCATTCTTGACTAACCATTCCTTTCTTCCCATATTTCTCTTCTCACATTCTTGAATTTTCAATCAAATAATCATTAACAATAATCACATGCAGCAATAGGAGCTTGGAGCACCCAGCACCCTCTCAGCTTTAATATTTGTGCAGTAGGACTCATCATAAATATCCACGTTTACCTGACATCATAAGCTGATACTGTCATGAATAGAATATACAGTATACCTTAACTGTATGTGGTATAAGGAGCTATGCAATGTTTTCTGTGTATAGTGCCTGTCTCCAGAGGCCACTGTTATTTTGTGATGGAATTGATGAAGCATGTTAACAGAGGAGAAATATGCAGAGCTCTCACATTATAGTACAACTATACAAAATTAAACATTTTTTTCCACTTTTCATTATAAACTTAGGGTGAAATCCTGGCCCTCCTAAAGTCACTCAATGGCAAAACTGCCATTGACTTCACTGGGGTCAGGATTTCATCCGTAGCTTTGCTTGCATTACACAAGGCAGTTAAAAATAGAGCAGTGTTCAACTGATACTGCAGAAGTACACAAAATCAACCTTGCCTTGAGTTCCCCTAGGTTTTGGACTTCAGCCCTCATAAAATGATGACCCTCCTCTCCCCCACTTAACGGCCCCAGTTTTCTCCTGTAAAATTCCCTGAGATCTCCTTAAAACTTCTAAGTTATGCAGAGCAGATTGGCAGAACTTGTGTGGAAAAGAGAATGCTGCTGTCAAGGGCAGGAAACTTCAGCCATCTGGATTAGTCAAATTCAAGCCTGCAAGCAAATCAGCAGGGTTTGAATCTCTGCCAGTTCCTTAGGACTGAATAATGCAGGGTTCGCATAGCCTTACTGACAATTAGATGAGCATGGCTTTTACAATAGGTGAGATACAAGTAATACCTAAAGCAGTGCAATGAATTTAGTTCCTGATTTGCCTTACCTTCTGAAGGCATTATCCATGGTGAGAGAAACAGAGTACCCTGAACTTAGGTCTTGAAAAGAAACAGGTGTATGGTGGTGTGTGTTTGTTTGTTTGTTTTATGTAGGGTTTTTTTTCCTTAAATTTTGTTATCAAGTGGAAGGTCAGTTAGTGAAATCCTTATTAAACTAAGTCAATGTCAAAAGTGTCATTGACTTCAGTGGGGCCAGGATTTCAACCAAGAGCTAGATTTAACTTCCAGGTTTTAGATAACAACATTTTTACAATACTTTAATGCTTTGGTTTAGTTCTGTATAATATTATATTAATGTTTTCAGCATACTTATGACTTAATCAGGGGACCAGTCCTAAATTTCCCTACTCAGATGAGTTGTCCTTACCCTGATTTCCTTGTTTCTCCTCATGTGTGTATCTTCTTGGGTGAGGAATGATCAGATAATTAAGGGATGCAGCCTCAACTGTTACAGTATACTTACCAGTCCACATTTTGATACATGTATACTGTTTACATTGTAACATATTTCTATTTTAACGACATCATCTAAGTCCAATCCTGTGTGGTCCAGTGCATTAAGGTATGTTCCGAAACATAAAAGCACATTGTTCTTTCTTAATATTTTGACAGGTAAATTATTTAATTTTTCATTCACTTTAATGTATGTGAAAAATGATTTCAAAAAGTACCTACATGTAATGATAAACTTTTATTATTGAATATGCATTAATTTCTATGATAAGTTCCACTGTGCCATTTTTCTATATATAAGTAAATAGATATGCCACTGCACATGATCTGACATGAACTGAAGTGATGGAAAATACGTTGAGAGTGAACAGATTTGATTAAAATAGATGGATGTGACATTCAATATTCAGAAGTTTATTTCAAAATTCATTTTGCATTTTCATCATAAAACTACAATAGTTTGTCAAGTTTATTTGATGATACCTGAACTTTAATAGTACTTAGTGCTAGAAGAAATACAAACTAATAGGTTTGAAACCAACACTAAAACAGGCTTGGTCGTATGATCCTCAAACCGTTTAAGTGCATGGTTACCTTTTAAGTATGTGAGTCATCACGTTGGGATGACTCGTATGCTTAAAATTGAATATGTGCATATGTGTCTGGAGGACTGGAGGCCAATACTTTAATTTAAGAAGAGATTGAAAACAATATTAACAACCTATTTAATATAAAATTGTGGCTTTACCAGAAGCAGCGTCACTAAATTACGTAATGAAGAAATTTGACAGATTAATTTTAATGTATTACAAAAATCAATATGTATTGAGTTGAATTTACAGTTAAAAATAATTATTTGGGGATTAGCAAACAGGATGGCACAAATCATAAACTTTCAATGAGTATGAAGGCATGATATAGTGTGTGCCCTTTAATTTTCTTGTTATTATTTTTGTCACATTAGAACATTGTGAAATGTTTTAAAAGGCTCTAATATTAAATTTTCAGGATTAATTGGTACACATGAAACAGTCAGAAAAGTATATTTGTCTATAATTGTTTATACGTCAAACACTAATATCAACAGGCTGACACTGTAACTCTATGCTAGACACAATGACACAGTATACTTCACATACCTTGAGCAGAAAATCATCAACAGTGCTGTGATGCCCTGCAGAAATGTAGTCAACCCTCACAGATTTTTGTTCGTGGTAGGCACATTAAAAATTCATTCATATTTCTGTCTTTTCCACCTCTGTTTTTCTACCTGCTTAAGTATTGTTATATTAAATTCTAATAGATCTAAAGGATTGCCTATGGTATCTGGTTGTTTGTAGAAGATAAAAATCTTTCACAGTTGTTTCTATCAGTCTTCTTCATAAATACAAAGCCTTTATGTATGATATTTCTAATTAATGTTGTACATCATTCTTGATTAATGCAATTTGTACCATTCTGTACCAACGACATTAAAAATATGGTTACTCTGCTGAAGTGAATGAATATCAAGAGCACAATCACTAATCATATCCTATGTTTCCTTTATGTTAAGACAATGACCTGAAGCACACAACTATAACTAAAACATAGGAAGGCAGGAATTTCCTTACTAGTAAGGTATTCTCCCTCTGATGGTGGCCAAAGCAAGATGACTCAGAGGAGAGTGCAAGAAACCCTGCCAAAAGCAGATGAGGAATAATCTATTGCCAAAGATAGTTTCCTCCTAATTCTCAATACTTAAAGGTTGGTTTATGCCCTGAAGCATGAGGGGGTTTATCCTTTCTAAAACTCTTGGTTATTTGTAATAGTTATTATTAGAGCTGTCAAGTGATTTTAAAAATTGCGATTAATTGTGCCATTTAAAAATTATTCATGATTAATCATGCGATTAATTGCACTGTTAATAATAGAATAGCATTTATTTAAATATTTTGGATGTTTTTACATTTTCAAATATATTGATTGCAATTACAACACAGAACTCAAAGTATACAGTGCACACTTTATATTTATTTTTATTACAAGTATTTGTGCTATAAAAAGCCAAAAGAAACAGTATTTTTCAATTCACCTCATACAAGTGCTGTAATACAATTTGAAGTTGAACTTACAAATGTAGAATTATGTATAAAAATAACTTTATTCAGAAATAAAGCAATGTAAAACTGTAGAGCCTACAAGTCCACTCAGTCCTACTTCTTGGTCAGTCAGCCACTCAAGCAAATGAGTTTGTTTACATTTGCAGGAGATAACGCTTCCTGCTTCTAGTTAACAATGTCACCGGAAATGAGAACAGGTGTTCACTGTGCACTGTTGTAGCTTGCATTGCAAGATATTTATGTGCCAGATGCTTTAAAAATTCCTATGTCCCTTCACGCTTCAACCATCATTTTAAAAGACATGTGTCCCTGCTAATAAGGGGTTCTGCTTGATAATGCTCCAAAACAGTGCAGACCAATGCAGGATCACTTTTATCATTTGTGTCAGATGCCACCAGCAGAAGGTTGTTTTTCTTTTTTGGTGGTTTGGGTTCTATAGTTTCCACATTGGAATGTTACTCTTTTAAGACTTCTGAAAGCATGCTCCACACCTCATCCCTCTCAGATTTTGGAAGGTACTTCAGATTCTTAAACCTTGGGTCACATGCTGCATTTATCTTTAGAAATCTCACATTGGTACCTTCTTCAGAGTTTTGTCAAATTGGCATGAAGTGTTCTTAAAACAAACAATATGTTCTGGGTCACCATCCAGACGCAAAAATATGAAATGTATCATAGAATGTGGTAAAACAGAGCAGGAGACATATAATTCTCCTCAAAGAGTCTCGGTCACAAATTTAATTAATGTTGACAGATCCAGGCCAGTGGGTACAGAGTTCAGTAGAGGGCAATATACTGGTCACTGGATAAGTAGTTTCTGTTCCGTATGATCAGAGCAGGGTTGCACTAGAGTAATCAGGACTGCTGAACCAATTAAGGCCAGACTGATTAAAACACCTGCAGCCATCAAGGCAGGCTAATCAGGGCACCTGGATTTAAAAAGGAGCTCACTCTCAGGAGGGGGGGAGCCAGAGAGAGGAAGTGCATGTGAGAAGCTGGGAGCAAGAGGCAACGAGCTGAGAGATGAGAGGGTGTGCTGCTGGAGGACTAAGGAGTAACAAGCGTTATCAGAACCAGGAGAAGCTCTGTGGTGAGGTTAAAGAAGGTGTTTGGAAGAGCCATGGGAAGTAGCCAGGAGTTGTAGCTGTCATGCAGCTGTTACAGGAGGCACTATAGACAGCTGCAATCCACAGAGCCTGAGCTGGAACGAGTAGAGAGCAGGCCCGTTTCCCCAAACCTCCCAATCTGATCAGACACAGGAGAAGTTGACCAGACTGTGGGAAGATCACTGAGTAAGGAAATCTCAATAAGCGCAGGACGCACCAAGGAAGAGGAGGAACTTTGTCACAATATATTATTGTTTTAACAAGCATCGTCAGCATGGAAGCATGTTCTCCTGAAATGATGGCTGAAGCATGAATGGGCATCTGAATGTTTTGCATATCTGGCATATAAATACCTTACAATACCGACTACAAAAGTCCCATATGAACTCCTGTTCTCACTTTCAGGTGACATTGTAAATAAAAAGTCAGCAGTATTTTCTCCCGTAAATGTAAACAAACTTATTTGTCTTAGCAATTGGCTGAACAAGAAGTAGGATTGAGTGGACTTAGAGGCTCTAAAGATTTACATTGATTTGTTTCTGAGTGCAATTACGTAACAAAAAGAACTACATTTGTAAATTCAACTTTTATGATAAAGAGATTGCACTACAGTACCTGTATGAGGTGAATTGAAAAATACAATATCTTTTATTATTTTTACAATACAAATATTTGTAATAAAAATAATAATATAAAGTGTGCACTGTACACTTCCTATTCTGTGTTTTAATTGAAGCCAATATATTTGAAAATGTAGAAAATCAGCTAAAATATTTTTAAAAAATCAATTGGTATTCTATTTTTAGCATTGCAATTAAAAATCAATTAATCATGATTAATTTTTGAGTTAATCGCATGAGTTAACTGTAATTAATTGACAACCCTACTTGTTATACAAACTTTTGATATTCTTATTATTTAATAACAGAGTATTTTTGTCCTCTGAGAGCTGACCCCAAAGCTTGTAGTCTCCTGAATATCTCTAGGCTTCTCCTCCAGCCCTGTCTCTGGGAAAGGGAAAAGGGAGCAACTCACACGAACATTTATTTCCTTCTGTCAGTTTTCAGTATGCCACCTTTCTCATTGATTGTTTCCTTGTTCTTTTATTATGACAGAGCCTGAAAGAAGTTCTCCATCTATTTTCATACCGTTCTTTATTTATGTACTTCTATCATGTCCCATGTCCCCTCTTATCCACCTCCTCTTTAAAGTAATCTATTTTTAGTGGAGTGATCAGAACTGAACACGGTATTCCATGTTAGGGCATACAGTAGATGTCCATAATGTCATTATAATATTTTTCTATTATTCTTCATCGTGTTCTTCATGCATCCCAATATTTTATTTCTGTTTCCCCCATCTCCTTCTTGTTTCATATAGCAACGTGAAAAGCAATATTAAAGGTCAACATTCAAGTTTGTCGTCTATTCTATGGCTTCTATTGACTTGGAATGAAACAAGGTTGTCCCTCTGGAGAAGGGCATTAGAAGGCAGTGGTTCACTAACTGTTCCATAGTTTGTCTGTCTTCTTCACATTTGCATACTAGGCTGTCTTTCATTTTCCATTTGTGACATAAGTAATTTTAACACCCATGTGAGGTTCAGATATGGTTCTTTGTGATCCATATCTCATGTGGAAAAGACTATAAGAATGGCCATATTGGGTCATCTAACCCTGTATCCTGTCTTCCAGCAGTGGCCAATGCCAGGTGCTTCAAAGGGAATGAACAGAACCGATAACCACCAAGAGATCCAGTCTGTTGTCCATTCTCAGCTTCTGGCAAACAGAGGCTAGAGACACCATCCCTGCACATCCTGGCCAATAGCCATTGATGGACCTATCCTCTATGAATTTATTAAGTTCTTTTTGGAACCTTGCTATAGTCTTGGCCTTCCCAATATCCTCTGGAAAGGGGTTCCATAGGTTGACTGTGTGTTGTGTGAAGAAATACTTCCTTTTGTTTGTTTTAAGCCTGCTGCCTATTAATTTCATTTGGTGACTCCTAGTTCTTCTATTATGAGAATGAGTATAACACTTCTTTATTTAATTTCTTCACACTAGTCATGATTTTAAACATCTCTGTAATATCCCCCCTAAGCTGTCTCTTTTCCAAGCTGAAAAGTGTCAGACTTATTAATCTCTCCTCATATGGAAGCTGTTTCATTACCGTAAGTGAAGCCAAATGGCTGTTCTGTAGGATCTGTGATCAGGTCTTGATTCTTGACCCTGTCATTTGTCTTTTGGTGACAGTCCTGAGGTTTGAAGAACTTTGGCCACTAATTAGAAGGTGTCCCCACACTTAAGGTGGAATCTCTGAGGGTGCATTTATAGATAATCATAGATGGACAAGTCTGGCTTTGTTATCACATAGCATTGTATTCTCTCATGGATGGAGTATGCAACACCATCCACACCTTCCAAGTGTTCTTGACTGGGTGTATGACATATTGCTGATATAAATATTAAAGAATAATGGTGGCAAAACTGAGCTCTGTGGAAGTAATTGTTCAGTAGATGAGGTCTACTGGTGTGTTCCATTAGATGGATGTGAAACTTACAGTTTTATGGGTTCTGACACCAGAAAGGACCACTGTGATCATCTAGTCTGACCTCTTGAATAAACACAGGCCATGGAACTGCCCCCAAAATAATTCCTGGAGCATATCCTTCAGAAAAAAAACCCCAACCTTGATTTAAAAACTGTCAGTAATGGAGAATCCACCATAACCCTTGATAAAGTGTTCCGACTGATGAGCATGACTGTCAGTAGGTACAGTGTACTTCAGCAACAGTGCTATTTTTGACACTTACAGAAGCAGGCCATCCTGCCAGAATGTTGAGGACAGGTTCACAAAGGCCACTGCTGTTTGTTTTGAGCCTGCATTGATAGCCAGCTTTGATATAGGTCACCAGTGCAATATGTTTATTGTTCAGTGCAATACCCAGTCTAAACTCAGATTACTCTTTAGGTATTTAGTCCTCAAAGATGTGTGTAAGCCTCTTAAGTAGTATCCTTTCTAATAGGTTGCATATTATATAAAGTAACAACATTAACTGGCCGTTTTTCTAATCATCTGCTGCTTTCCCTAGTTTCATGATCATGAACTTTTCCTGTTCCATATCTTGAGTATTTGGCCAGAAGCATGTGCACTGGTAAAGAAATGCATTGGCTAGTCATGGCCATGCTAATTTAGGCTTTTCAGAAATGCCATCTGGACCTGCAACTTTCCCAAATTTGGTGAATGTAACGGCTTTGTGCACTTCTTCTCTAAGGTTTGACAGATTTGATGTTAATGGGTGGTAGGGAGTGATAAAGCTTTTTCTTCACTTTTCTTTTGTGATGATGATCTGTTTGAGACTTGGAATTCAGAAGTATTTGGGTAGCAATGGCACCAGGTGCACCAGTGATATTATGGAGTAGCCTCCAGGCTTTCCTGCTCAAGTGGGTAAACTCTAGGTTCTGCATAACTTTTGTCTATCATTATTATTTAGAGGAGTTCATGGATCCCAGGAGCATGGTTGCAGCGATAGGGCTACCTGTTGTTCTGTACTCCTTTTGGAGTTCCTCATTGTCAACCAATCAACAGGGAGTAGGCTTTCCTGTAGCTGCAGGGAAAGTTCCTCTTCACTCTTTTTAAGGAGATGATCATGCCTGTGTTGCTAGCTTTAAGCATCCACTGAAAGATATTATTTGCCCAGTGTAGACACAGTTCAGCTAATCTGTGACTTGGTTAGTTAGCCAGTCCTACAGTTCTATGATTCTGTGATGGAGGACATGAGGCATCAAGAAACAAGAGCAGATAAATAATGAGTGGTATTACTGTGAAGTTCCTTTAGTGAGAACAAGAAGCTTAAAGCTGAAGCAGTGGAAAATGTGTAGGGGGCAATTTGGTAAAATGTTCATATCAGCATCATTATCAATGATTTGGAAGGAACAATGTAGATATTAGGGAGACCACAGTGGGAAAAGAAAACAGCATGTGACAGACACACTCATGTTGGTTACTACACTATTGAAAGGCATTAAGATACTACGATTATACGTGCAGTATAAGAAACTGTATAGAATGCGATATTTGGTAATCAAGATGGGAAATGATGAAGACTTGAATAAGGGGGTTAAACTCTGAATTGAGACTGGACAAAGAGGAGACAACATATTAGAAGTATGGGGATCAATCTTGTATTTGCATGGAGATGAACTGCAGAACTGACAGGAACTTTCCACCTCTAATTTATATGATTATATGATCTATTTGTGTGTATGTATATATTTATCAGTCATGCAGTGCATCCCCAAACAAAGACAGGATAAACAATACTAAGATATTTTGTAAAGATTTGGGAGGTACAGGGGACATGAATGTGGCCTACATATTCTCAGCACACCTGAACATTAGGTGTCTTACATTGATCAACCAAAAATACAGGCACCCCAATTTAATTGGCATTTTTGAAAATATATTCTTCCATCTGCCTCTTGCTGTAGACAAGGGACTGATGCTCCCATTGGTATCAAAGGGAGTTTTCAACTGACCTGAAAGCATGACTGGCCCTGAGTCTGAAAAAAAAGAGTTTTGCAGCAACTCACAGGAAAAGAAAGTTCTTGAAATTTATAGCTCATTATTTTAACTAAGTTTTCCATTACATGGTGTTATAAAAAGCTAAAGACTGACATTTTGGCTACATTTTGTATAAAGCTAGGTATTTTAAAATATTTTATCCTATACATTTTTCTCACCAATTATTCTGCAATCTGTTGTGTGCTATTTTTCTTACTTTCATTTTTCTGACAGTTTCTGTTATAGTCCCAGTGAAACACAGCAAGACTGAGATTGAAAAATTTCTATTATTTTATTGGGTAACTGTTTTATTCAAGCAGAAAAATACAAAAGGCAAAAGTGTGCTTTAAATGTCAACTGGAAATAAAGCATGTTTGTTCAGCATGTATATTCCCCTCAAGAGAAACAGAACAAATAGAGGAAACATCCCATACTTAAGCAAAAATAGTGTTCCTGATCACAGAGATCATGTTTTATATTGATTCCATGTAAAATAACAGATAAAACACTGACTGCATTTTAGATAGATAGATAAGATAGGATAGAAAAACCTCCAATCATCAGATTAAATTTGTATTATCATCTACACATTAATTAATCATTATACAACATACAGCACATTATGTACTAAGGCATTTTTATGTCTCATTCTGTCTTTAGATAGCTCTTACTTACTGTGCATTGAGAGTTATGCTGAGGCAAGCAGAGTACAAGAGAAAATAGTAACTAGAAATTATGCTTTATCTGCAGCAGAAAAAATGTCATTGAATAGTTGCCTAAAATATATAACAAAGCCCATAGACTAAAACGGTCACTGCCTGGATAAATGAATAATCTTGCTACCAAAACACAATAAAAATCCTAGAAAGAACATCTGTTATAGGTCTTTGTCAACAATAAATATTGGCACTGAAATAATAGTAACAAATATTGCCTCTAGATACCATTGTCCCAAATATAGCAAAGCTAGACCAAGTACACTAGGAACATGAATCATAATTTTCAGAAAACTACTTAATACGGTACTTGAAAAACAAAATAACATTGATTTCATTGTCAATGTCATTTTTAATGTAGAGAAGATGATTGGTAAGTGTAAGGATGCAAAACACCAAGGAGCTGAATCTGTTTATTTAAGAAACAACTGGATTTTTTTTAAGGGTGAATACTATGTTATAGAAAGATTAAAAATCCATATTTGCTAATACTTACGAGTTATCACAGATATCTACTATTCAAAGCATGGAGAAAAAAGATGGCAATGTCATATACCTCGATGTGGTAACTGCTGTGAAATATCAAATTATTCTCAGTCACTTAGCTTGTGACTTTTATTGTTCTCTAACAAATAAACAAATAATAGCAGTGAGATCAAAACATGGGGATTTTTATTTTTAAATTAAATTGTATTTTATTTTTCAAATTATATTATGAGATTTGAAAGAGGAGTTTTAAGGCTAAAATGCAACTTCCTTTAACTATGTCAGTCAATATCATGAGGTGAATGTAGCCATGTTGGTCTCAGGATATTAGAGAGACCATTTCTTTTATTGGACCACCTTTTGTTGGTAACAGAGACAAGTTTTAGAATTGAAGACCTAAAAAGGAGCTCCGTGTAAGCTCAAAAGCTGGTCTCTGTCACCAACAGAGGCTGGTCCAATTAAAGATATTTCCTCACTCACCTGGACTCTCTAATATCATAGGGGTCACTTAAGGCCAGATTTGGAGACACTTATTTGCATTTACTAGCAGGAGCGGCACCGGGGTTTTTGGCGCCCTAGGCGGGGGTCCTTCCATGCTCCCTGTCGGCGGCAATGCAGCGGCGGGGGGGGTCCTTCTGCGTTCCCGGTCTTCGGGGCACTTCAGCGGCGGGTACTGGAGTGAGTGAAGGACCTGCTGCAGAATTGACGCCAAAGACCCGGAGCGCGGAGGGACCCCCCACCGGCGAATTGACTCCACGGGCCGCAAAATGCCTCCCTTCCAAATCCTAGTGCCCTAGGCGACCGCCTAGGTCACCTAAATGGAAGCGCCGGCCCTGTTTACTAGCACCTAACTCCTCAAGTAATCTCACTGAATCGAATGGAATGATTTGAGGATTAAAGTGATGCTGCTACTACTACATGGCTCTTGTATTGTGTATTTCATCAGTAGATCTCAAAGCGCTTTACAAAGTAGGTCAATATCATTATCTTCCCATTCCACAGATGGGAAAAGTGTGGAACAAAACCGAAGTAACCGGCACAAAGTCACCCAGTAGGCCATGGCTGAGTTAGGCATAGCACTCAGATCTCTTAAATCCCAACCTTGCACTCTGTTCTCTAGGACACACTGCCTTCCCTGCTACCAAAAGGGTATCAAAATCTGGCCTTGCATCAATAAGACGAATCCAGATAAAACAGCTCATTTCTACTCATATTGAATTATTTAGCAGAACCATTGCCCCCCACACTCATTTATTTGTCCTCAACACAGAATCACTTGATACAATTAAAAAACAACAACAACAACAACAGCCCAAACTACCTACAAGAAGGTGTTGCAACTGAGGACTTTTCCCCATAGGCCTGATCCAAAGCTCACTGAAGTAAATGGAAATACTCCCATTGATTTTAATGGGCTTAGGATCAGTTTCCATATATTTTATTAAGCTGACATACTGCTCCACATGCTTAATGAATATTAAAGTTGATAATGAAATATGACTTTCTGTTTGGTCTAACTATATATGGGTCTAAATCAGATGTTCCTCATCTTATAAAAATATACACAGAGGGGCATTCCATCTGCCCTTTGGAATCCACGTGCATCATAATAAGCAGGATGAATAAGAATATTTGTTAAACACTGACATAACAGAGCAGGAAAATAACAAGGGCATGGGGTAAGTTGTTCATCTCGCTGGCCTAATAAGGATGACATTCACACCAGTGCATATATACATAGATAACACATAAATAACAAAGCCATAAAATAATATGGTATTTAGGCAAATAATATCATTGTGTGTTGTTGGAACAAGCTCGGATATCGTATCCTTGGACAATATAGCAACTTCTATATATACACATGGCAATTGAAACTGGAGCTACTATCTCTAGTGGAAATTGCAATACCTGTCAATGCAAGAATCCCTACATGATGACCAAAGCTAGACAACCCACAGTACCAGATACCTTCTGATTTGCATATAATACTCTGTGCACCTTCCATTAAAACTGCTACTCAAGCAGAAACACGAAAAATAAAATTACAGGGTGAAATTAAGAGCTGCCCAGGAAAGATTCAATAGTGAGATCAAAGACTATGATCTTGATTTAGGCTAATTTTGTTACAGATTCATAACACAGTGCCAGATTCTGGGAGTGTTTAACACCTTACAATTCCTGCTGAAGTCAATGGGAATTCTGGTTGCTTGATGTGTCTCTGGTTTTTCCCATTCAGCACATGTAATTACCCTTAAATTAGTAATAAACCACACAATCTCTGGAAAACCCATTAGTACTCAAAACCCCATCTAGACATTAATACTTCTCTTTACCTAAATATTCAGACTTTGGAATATAGTTTTAACATACCCAAAATAGAATAAAAAAATTTATGGGAAAACAGGAAAATGAAATAGTGTAAATCATTTATAAAATCAAAAAACCTGCTGAATTATTTGCATAGTCCAATGTACACCACAATTTTGTTTTAGTGGTGAGGTAATAAACTGTACCCTTCAGTGTAACATTGGAGACAGTTATTGTTTATACTTCAATATACGAATCTGTAAAATAAGAAAAAATAAGTTTTGAAACAAAAAAGCGAGTCCTTGCCTCCTCCCATCCCGTCATTCTCTTTCTTGTTTATCTCATATATGTGTGTGTGTGTATGTTTGTCCTTTTGCTGAACATATGCAGATTTGGCAGGGGGGAAGGGGGCAAGTGTTCAGGTGCATTTACTGTTTTAGGAGAAATGAGTGTCATGGTCTCCGGGTATTTTTAGTGTGATTTGTTTGTTTACAAAATGTACATAAATCCTGTTTTCTTAAACTGAAGTGGTCACAGATTGCATACTTGTGACTCCTTGTAGAAACTTCATCTTAAACATCACTGCCCCTTTACTAAGAAGCAAATGTTTTGGTCCCCTGTCTCACCTGGCTTCTCCTGGAATCTCACTGCTTAAGCACACTGTTCCCCTGTCTTAGTTCCTGGCCTTCACTTGTATGTCTACATGTCAATTATAAAGCCATGGCTGGCCTGTAGCAGCAGACTAGTGCTCATGGAGCTCATGTTAAGGGGTTGTGTAACTGAGGTATAGACATTTGTGCTCAGACTGGAGCCCAGGCTCTAGAACCCTGCAAAGTGGGAAGTTCCCAAGGGTTGGGCTGCAGCCCTAGCCCAAATGTCTACACTACAAATAAACAGCCCCTTAGCCCAAGCCCTGTAAGCCTGAATCAGCTGGCATGGGTCACCTGCAAGTGTTTAACTGCACTGTAGACATACCCTTAGGGTGACTAGGTCTCATCAGTAAAACACCAAGTCTTCTGGGTTACATGGTCCTTTAAGGTATCCTGGCCTGTAGCACTCCTTATATCCAGTTGGTCTGAGTCTGTAGCACAAAGAAAACATAAAAAAGTTTTCATTTCCCAACCAAGAATGCTTTAACCTACACAATCCCTTTAACAACTGTCTGGGTGAGGTGAGAATTTTATCCTGAATGCTTATACACCAACCACTCATAACATGCCTAACACTAGCATTTTTCACCATAAAACAATGACATGGCTGCGTGTTCCTTTCATCACAACACATTCTACATATAGTGATTGAAGCCATGTTAAATGAATACAGAATATGTTGCTCCTCCATATCCTACCTTCCCAATCCCAGAAAGTTTTTTTCAGTGACTAAGAGCAACTTTCACTCTTAGGTTATGTCTGCACTGCAGAGTTTATCTGTGTCTGGGAATCCAGGCTTGCCAAGTCCACCTGTAAATATCCACACTGCAGAAATAGCAATGCTTTGGCAAAATTTTTTCTTTGGGTGTTCCAGAGGTTTTAGTATCTCACTGACTTGGGATGCTCTAGGAATTGTTTCACAGTGAATTGCAGGAGAACTTTTCTGTCCTTCATAGATTCCTGTGTGGAAGTCTTTTTAGCCTGCTAACATATTTAGCTGAGGCACTTCCCACTCCACACACTCATCACTTCTGCCCTTTCTAGACAGTGCCAAGGAATGGGCCAGCACAACTGGATGCTTTTCCTGCTTTGGCTATGTTGTTATAAAGCAGCGTGCGGCTAGACAGGATGGAGCACAGTGGAAGACATTTCAGGAGTAGTTTCTGATTCTCAGAAGGCAGTGACAGGGTAGAGAGAGATGATACTTCTTATATTCACTTTAGATTCCCCATATATAGTGTGGCAATTCTGGTACAAGGCAGCATAATCATGGAAACTTGGATTACTAGCAAATCTCCATTACGTCTGCATGAGGAATGTCTCCTTCAGAAAGCTGTTTGAAGAGCTTGCCCTCAACCTTCAGTGCCAGGACCCACAAATGAAGGAGGCCCTACCAGTACAGAAATAGATTGCTTTTACTATCTGGAATCTGTCTACCCCAGCCTGCCATGGGTTGGTGATTAACCAGCTTGGTTCAGCAAGCATCAGTGCTGTAGTGGTAGAGGTTTGTTGGGAAATTAAGTGCTGCAGTTTTATCCAGAGGTGCAGTGGTGGACAGAGCTAATGTGCCAGAAATAATAGATGGTTCTGAGAGAATGGGGTTCCTGAACTGCATTGGTGCCATGTACCCACTGTTTGCCTACCACAAGGATCACATGAATATCAACCAGAAGTTATATTGTCCTCGGTCAACCACAAAGGCAGGTTCACGAACAGTAATGTGGGATGTATGACACTAGGGGGCTGAGGAAATCTGGCATTTCTTAGTTTGGAAAGAAGGGACCTTATACACCCCCAATTGCATGCCTATAATTTGGGTATCTGTGCTTACTGTTATTTTATGCAACCCAGTATACTCTCTACTGCACTTGATAATGAAACCATACTGTGCTACGAGGGAACCTTCGAGAAGAAGGCTTAATCACACCTTGAGTAATTGTAGGATTATTGTAGCTTCTAGTGCAGGGGTCAGAAACCTATAGTATGTGTGCCAAAGATGGCACGTAAGCCAATTTTTAATGGCACGCTGGGGCCTGTCGGGACTCCAGCATGCCATTAAAAATCCTGCCCAGCCTGCCCCACTCTCCTCTGCCCTCCACTCCTCCCACTGAGGCAGGGAGCAGAAGCATAGCCGTGCGCACAGGGTGGGCAAATGGCCCCACTCTCCCAGCGTGGCAAGCCGTGGGGTCCGCACTCCTGGGCTGGAGGCCAGGCCAAGCACAGCAAGCTGCTGCCCCTACCCCGCCTTCTCCCCTCTCCTGGAGCCCTGCCGCCACACGTGCAGCACTCTGGGAGTCGGGGATGCGCATTCCCCATGGGGCAGTGTTTGGCTCTGCTGGGAGGCAGAAATGCTTCCTGCTCAACCAGAGCTCTGCCACCATGCATGCAGCACTCTGAGGGGCAGGGTGGTGCGCTCCCACAGGGCAGCGTGTCTGGCTCTGCATGGAGCCTCATGGTAAGGGGTCCAGAGCTAGGCGGGGGTTGGATAATGGGTAGAGGCAGTCAGGGGATAGGGAGCAGGGTGGATTGGATGGGAGGGTAAGATCCTGGAGGGGGGTGGTTAGGGGCAGGGGGTGTCTCTGGAGGGAGTATTCAGAGGACAAGGAGCTGGAGGGGCTGGATGGGGCATGGGAGTCCCAACGTCTGTCAGGGGGTGGGGATGGATAGGGGTCAGGGCAGTCAGGGGACAGGGATCAAGGAGGGTCCTGGAGGGGCAGTTAGGGTACGGGGGTCTCTGGAGGGGCTGATCAGGGGACAAGGAGCTGGGGGGTTAGATGAGTCAGGAGTTCTGGGGGTCCTGTCAGGAGGCAGGGGTGTGGAGAGGGGTTGGGAAAGGCAGGGGAGCAGGCGGGGAGTTGGATGGGTCGGGAGTTCTGAGGGTCCTGGGGGTGGGGAGTGGCTGGACAGGCATGGAAGTCCCGGGGGTCAGGCTGGGGGTGGGGGTAGTCAGGAGACAAGAAGCAGAGGGTTTGGGAGTTCTTAGGGGGCAGTCACCCAGTCCTCTCCCCTGATCCCTGACCCTCCCCCCCCACACACACACCACCCTCTGCCCTGATCCCCGCAACCCCGCACACACCCCAGGCCCCTTCCCTCAACCCTGTACTTCTCTTATACACACCCAGCTCTCCGCTTGACTCCTTCATCTCCCCTCCATGACCCCAGCCCTGACTCTGGCATCCCCACACATAACCAGCCCCCCTGCCCTGATACCTGCATCCGCCCACATACCCAGCCCTGACTCCAGCCCTCTGCCCTGACTCCTGCACCCCTTCATATCCCCAGCTCCCCCAAACACCATGCACCCGCCACATCCCCACCCCCACCCTGAGCACTGTGATCAGTACACTCCCACCCTCAGCTCAGTGCAGAGAGAGAAAGAGAATGGCCAGAACCAAGGAGAAGGTAGATACCCACTGTATGTGGGGAGGGCTGGGACCCCAGACTGGCAGCGGGCGGAGTGGATCCAGCAGTCGGGATCCCGGCTTGCAGGAGCAGGCGGATGGAACCCCTATGTGGCAGTGGGCTGAGCTGCTCAATCCACTGCTGATCTGGGGTCCCATCCGCCGGCCCTGCACAGCCCGCTGCTGGTCTGAGGTTCTGGCTTCCGGACCCTTGGAGGTCGGGGTCCCGGCCGCATGCCTTGCTCAGCCCGCTGCCGGCCTAGGTGAACAGAATGCCAGACCAGCAGCAGGCTGAGTGGGCAGGCAACGTAAGATCAACATTTTAATTTCATTTTAAATGAAGCTTCTTTTTAAACATTTTGAAAACCTTGTTTATTTTACAATACAACATTAGTTTAGTTATATCATATATAGACTTATAGAGAGACACCTTCTAAAAAACATTAAAATGTAGTACTGGCATGCGAAACCTTAAATTAGAGTGAATAAATGAAGACTCGGCACATCACTTCTGCAGGGTTGCTGACCCCATTCTAATGTATAGGAAACGAGTGGGAAGTGAGTAAGTAGGACAACCAGAAAATACAGGCTTGGGAATTATGGACTGACATTGGAGGAGTAACACAACCCAACTTCTGTAACCTGGGCTTCAAATGTGCTCTCACTGTGAAGTAGGCAATATTGAACCTGTCTTGCTGTGAAAACTATGTTCTAACCTATACCTTAGCTGGGCAAGCAAGCTTAGGGTCAAAGCATGGATAAATCCAGGTTTAAGAGTTTTGTGTATGGAGAGTAGAGGGGTTTTGATTAAAAGCCAGATAAGAGCTCCGATTAAGCCCTCAGTGAATTCATACCCTTAGTGGCCAATACTAACCATCTTCTAATTCGTCAAAATCTGTCACTACACAACAATATAACAAATAAAATATGCTATACAAAATTATCAAATTCTTCTCTGGTATTAATCCACTGTGTGAATTTGGCCCAATGTGCATGTCTAAGAAATGGAGCCACATAAATGTTCAAACTGAATGTTTTCCTTTTGCTTATGTGACAAATAAAAATGGAAAAACACTAGCAAAGATTTATGATATGAACTATAAATGTGTAACTAACAAGAAAGACATTTTAAAATATTAATAACATAGCTTATGTAAAGGTATTTATTTAAGCTGCTCTTGCTAAAACAGTACATCACTTGAAACAATACAGTGTGCCTGTTAACCTTATTATATAAGATTAAGGCTACAATCCAAAACCAAGAATACAGGAATTTTGGCTTTTGTTTGGATTGGCAGAGGACAGCTGTATCCAATTTTTTTTTTTAGTAGAACAGTTCCTTTAGGTTCCCCGCCCCTCCCCCCCATTATGCCTTCTTAGCCAAAACTAAAACTGTACACAGCTGTCACTTCTAATTAAATTTCAATAACTCAAGCTGGGCATTTGTGATTTTTCTGTTAGTTTAGTTTTATCATCTAGTTTTCAGCAAATAAAAGAAAATCTTCAATATGAAGTAAAACTGAAAAAGGAGTACATCAAAAACTGATCTGCAAAGAAAAAAATAAATAATAAGGTTAATCTCTGAGGACTATATTTTCAAAGTGGAGCGCAGGGCTCGAGATGTGTTAGTACTTCCCATCCATATCTGGTGGCTAAATTTCCATACTGCTTTGAAGATTTACTTCTAAAAATTCAGTAACTCTCTATGTAAAAACTGATAAAATAAATCAAAGTTACATGCCAGTATTCCAAAACAGAAACATACTGCATAATTATAGATGTACAGATCTTCCAATCTATGTTTCATTGCTATTTTGTATGTATCTTAAGAGATGAGTCCTAGAAACGTTATTTGAGGAATACAGGTAGTAATGTATAATCTATAATGTATGTTTAGAATCAGATTTCTAAGGAAGACAGGTGAACAATAAAGACACTGAAACAAAATGGTTTCCCATCAGTATTACATGCTGGAAGTCACCACTTTAAATATGAACATCACACTTCCCTACTAGGGAAACTTTACAGTCTTCTCAAGCAGGCAAACATGGAACATTTAATGATCTCACACAGAAACTAATACATTGCAAATTCTCACCTGAAAGTGTGTTAAGGAAAACTCTTATCACTAGTAGACCAAGATCCTGAACTGAAGATCCTGAAATCAACAGGGATTTTGCCATTAATGTAAATGGAAGTCAGATGGGGTAGAAGGGACCAATCCTGCAACCATTGAAGTCAGTTTCAAACTCCGATTTACTTTAATGGACACAGACCTGGAACCTACTCAGCATCTTCCAGGATCAGTCCTAAAATTCCCATGAACAATAATGAGCGAGAAGATATGTGGGCATATGCTTGGCATGGATCCTACAAAAAGAAACTCATTTCATCAAACACACATAACTTGGTCTGACTGTGATCAATATATTACTTATTTAGCTTAATTCTTGCAAATATTTGCATATAAGTAACTTTACTCATATGAATAGCCCTATTGTACTTATATGAAAAGTTATTCACCTGCAGAAATGAGGCTCACTCTTTATATTTGTGTTATACATGATGAACTGCAGTTAGTATTTTGTACATTTGGAAATTGCCTATTTCAAGCAATTATCGCTGTGTGTATAATTTGGCTTGGTTGATAAAGGTAACAGTGTTGATGTAATGTCCTTAGACTTTGTAAGGCTTTTGATGTGGTACCACACAATATTTTAATTAAGAATCTAGAACAAAGCAAAATGAACATAACACACATCAGATGGATTAAAAACTGGCTAACTGGCTAACTGGTCAGAATTAGACAAGGTGGGTGAGCTAATATCTTCTACTTCAGGAGTGACTTCTGTTAGGAAGTTGGTCGAGTAAAAGATATTACTTCACCCACTTTATCTTTCAAGTATTCTGGGACTGACATGGCTACAACTACAGGGTAGAGGTCTCAAAATGTAATTTTAAACAGGGAATCATCATCAGGCAAGTGTGTTTCATGTGAGGACCCACATGAATTGGTTCTTGGCCCTATGCTATTTGTTGTTTTTATCAATTACCTGAAAGTAAACATAAAATCATTACTGTTTGCAGATAATACAAAAGTTGAGAGAATGTTAAAGAATGAAGAGGACAGATGTCTGGAAACTGGATGCAAGCAAAAAGCATTTGTTTCGTTACAGACAAATGTATATATGTAGCCATATCTAGTAACAGAATGTAGGTCATACTTCAAAATGGGGGTCTCTATCTTGGGAAGCAGTGACTCTGAAAAAGACTTGGGGTTCACAATGGATGATCAGCTGACTGTGAGCTCCCAGTGTGATGTTGCTGGTTTGTTTACCTGCTGCATCCGCAGGTTCGGCTGATCGCGACTCCCACTGGCTGCAGTTCACCATCCCAGGCCAATGGAGGTGTGAGAAGCCATGACCAGCACATCCCTCAGCCCATGCTGCTTCCCGCAGCCCCCATTGCCTGAACCTGCAGAAGCAGCAAGTAAACAAACCAACCCAGCCCACGAGGGTCCTTACCCTAGGTGACTGTGTGCCAAAGGTTGCCAATCCCTGATCTATGGATTTGGTAGGAATCATCTCCATTTATTTTATATCTAATCTAAATAGGGATCCTTGTAGATCAGATTTTCAACCTCTGATCAGGTTTATTTATATATATATATAAATGTTGTTGTTAATGGGATTAAATCTTGGTATAGCCTGTGAGCACAGTGCGTCCCAAGGAAAAAAAAAATCAAGAGACAGCATTTGGGGCTGTTTCGTAGTGAGAGTTGCAGCAGTAAACTAAAAGACTGCTTTTATTTTATTTGCTCCTGCATTTGGACAAACAGAATATTGTCCATTCTTTGTAAAAAAAGATTTCCTCAAAGAGAATACCAGACTTCAGCAATTTCTACTTCCAGCTGGAACATCTCCAGGGCCCGGAAATTTGACTTGCAGTTTGGGTCAAAAAGGGGCAACACTGGTGTCAGGGAGAGAATCCAGTTTCCAAGGACAGAGACTGTGGGCTGGTATTCCTATTGAGCCGAAGTGGAACAAATAGTGGATGCACTGGAGGAACTCAGAAGTGGCTAGTGGGATTTAAAACTTGACCTGAAACAAGAGCTTGAGGCACTGCTGACACAAAAACACAAGGAACTTGAGATGGTGATAGCTAGTTATAGCAAAAGTCTAAGTTCTCCTTTGTGAAAGTATTCCACTACCCAAAAGGAACTCCCAGCAAGTGGTTAAATCTACAGAACATTTTCATCAGTATTCGTACAGGAGAAACTGTGTGGTCAAGACAGACAATGCTTCCCTGTTTGCCTCCTTAGATTCAGGAATCCTGAGAGGTAACTTGCCAAGTGGTTGGATAAATGTCAGTGCTATGATTTCACAAGCATATACAGGACTGACCATAAGGATGATAATAATGCCTGGTCCAGACAGCCTGGTTGCGGGGAGAGGAGGGGCATTAATTGTAAAGCAAGAGAGCACAGTATTAGTTGCTTAACAGGATGGGTGTGCCTCTCTTCCTCTAATTCACAAAGTGCCTATGATCCCGGGCAAATAAAAAATAGTAAATACATACAGTATCACAAGCTTGAGTATTGACCTTGTCCTCTTTTCCACGCTTAGTGGATTTTAATTTTCTAACATTGTTCTTTGAAGTTGTTCATATACATTTGCTTTCTCTCTTCCTGCCCTCCCCCCAAACATCCAGACTTTAATCGTTTTCTTTAAACAGAGGAAGAAAAACACTTAAGATATACCCGAAAACATTATGTTGGATCACTTCAGAAATCCACAGCTGTAGGAGGCTCTTTATCTTATAAATGGTCATGCAAAATTCTACAGATTTCTACCTGCCTACAGACATGATGCTAGGACTGTGTGGGAAACTCTAACACAAGTGTCTCCACATAGGATCCATATCTATGACCTATGCAATACCCATTCCATAGTAGCACAGTTTAGCCTTCAATCTTGCTTAAACAAAGCTGCTCTTCACTAAGGAAAGGTTTATTATGTGGGTTTCTATTGACGTTTAATTTAGTGAAAATGTCCACAAATACTCCAGTTGTGCCAGAAAGTCTAAAATCAAAGTGAATCTAACTCTAAAGTATAACCTTGACTTATTAAAGGAAAAATAAACCGACTTTACAATACTTAACTCCCAATCCAAGTTTTAAAGTGATACAAACAAATCTAACATGTTCATAGGTCTGAAGGGACAGCATTGAGTTGTAAGTTTTTTGCCATTTTCCTTACAGATGAAGTGACCAATAAGAATAAAGTTCATGTGTGTGGACAGCAGAACTGTGGTCTGAGGTTATGGAATAAACTCCTCCAAGAACTAAGTACCACAACAAACCTCACCATTTTCTGTTCCAAGAGCAAGGTGTTTTCTTTAACTTTACCTTCTCTAGTGTAAACACATAGCAACATAGCAATTATTTAAAAAAACAAAAACAAAAAAAAACACCACCCAAAAGAGAATGCACTTCATTCTTATTCCTCTGTACCTTTGATTCCTAACCTTTCTTCAGAAAGGAATCAATTAGATAAATAAAACTTGATTCTATTTTCCAAAAAGAATTCAAAAGAGGCTCAAGACACACATTGTGGGACACAAATTGTCTTCACATTAAGGTAATAAAAACAATTTTTTTGCCTTGCATTTTAGGAAGTGGCACATATACTAGTCACAAGGAGGAGAGCTGGCAATATGGTTATTGTTTGATTAAATATTATTCATTGGAAAAAAATGAAAGTCAGAACCAAAACTTTTCACAGAAACATGTCAGAAATTTTCATGAGGAGGGTTTTTCAGGTCCATGATGGAGTTTTTTGGTCAAAAATCCACCCTGAATAGTTCAGTGGATAGGGTTCTCTCATGTAGTATAGAAGATCTAACTTCAGGTTTATCATCTGCCTGCTGTGTAACTTGAACATGGATCTTCTACATCTAAGAAAAAATGTCCTAACTACTGGCCTATTGTCTGTTCTTGGGGGGAGTCTCTCTCTTTTCCTTTTTTTCCCCTATGAAAAGAATTTCAAAAGGTCTCAGTTTCATTCTGGTGAGGAACAAAATAAATGTTGAAACTATGCATTTTTAAAAAATTGAAATGTTGTTTTGGGGCCAGACCTAATTAACAAGGAAAATGTAGATGTTCTCTTTAAGTATTTAAAAGAGGATAGAGTGAAATCCTGGCCCCATTGAACTCAATGGAAAAATTCCCATGGATTTTAATGGGTCATAGTTTCGTCCATGGTTTTTCACATATGAAGACTAGAAGAGAAGTGCTAGTAGTAATAATAGATTTTCCTGGATGTGATAGCTGCTAGATTCCTTCACCAAGTAGTTGCTGAACCAACAAGAGGGGCTGCCATTTTAGATTTGGTTTTGGTGAGTAGTGAGGACATCATAGAAGAAATAGTTGTAGGGGACAACCTTGGTTCGAGAGATCATGAGCTAATTCAGTTCAAACTAAATGGAAGGATAAACAAAAATAGATCTGTGACTAGGTTTTTTTTTTTAATTTCAAAAGGGCTAACTTTAAAGAATTAAGGAAATTAGTTAGAGAAGTGGATTGGACTGAAAAACTTGGGGATCTAAAGGTGGAGGAGGCCTGGATTTACTTCAGGTCAAGGCTGCAGAAACTATCAGAAGCCTGCATCCCAAGAAAGGGGAAAAAGCTCATAGGCAGGAGTTGTAGACCAAGCTGGATGAGCAAGAATCTCAGAGAGGTGATTCAGAAAAAGCAGAAAGCTCACAAGGAGTGGAAGATGGGAGGGATCAACAAGGAAAGCTACTTTATTGAGGTCAGAACATGTAGGGATAAAGTGAGAAAGGCCAAAAGCCATGTAGAATTGGACCTTGCAAAGGGGATTAAAATCAATAGTAAAAGGTTCAATAGCCAGATAAATAAGAAGAAAACAAAGAAAGAAGTGGGACTGCTAAACACTGAGGATGGAGTGGAGGTTAAGGATAATTTAGGCATGGCCCAATATCTAAACAAATACTTTGTCTCAGTCTTTAATGAGGCTAATTAGGAGCTTAGGGATAATGGTGGGATGACAAATGCGAATGAGGATATGGAGGTAGATATTACCACATGTGAGGTAAAAGCCAAACTCGAACAGCTTAATGGGACTAAATCGGGGGGCCCTGATAATCTTCATCCAAGAATATTAAGAGAACTGGCACATGAAATTGAAAGCCCATTAGCAAGAATTTTTAATGACTCTGTAAAGTGAGGGGTTGTACAGTATGACTGGAGAATTGCTAACATAGTTCCTATTTTTAAGAAAGGGAAAAAAGGTGATCTGGGTAACTATGGGCCTGTTAGTTTGACATTTGTAGTATGTAAGGTCTTGGAAAAAATTCTTGCTTGAAGGAGAAATAGTTAAGGACTGTGGCGGAGCTCTGACCTTGCTCCCATGGGTCCTGTGCTTCTAGGCAGTTTATGCTAGCCTCAGTGGCTGGACTGTGACCCTCCACGTAGCCATTCTCTCTCTAGGGCCAGGGTTACCGTCTACTGAGCCTTTTCATCATAGGCCGCAAGGAGGTTGGTGAGAGAACTCCTACAGTCTCTGTTTAGCCTCCTGCCTGACAGGGGCCTGACTTCCCCTCCAGGAGATATTCTGTAGTGGTGTGTTGGGGGAACCCAGGCCTCCGCCCTCTATCTCTGGGTTCGGGCCCAGGGACCCTAATGGTAGCAGCTGTTGGCAGCCAATCTTCACTGCCAGAGTTGCTACATTTTCCCTGGGCACTTTCCCACAGATCTCCTGCTTCTCCCTTCTTCACCTTACCTTAGGGCTCCTTTAACGATGTTTGAAGGTGTCTTCAGTACCAGCCCTTCAGCTGCACTTCCTCTCCTCTGGTTCCCTGGCTCTCCTCGCCTGACTGGAGTAAGCTCTTTTATAGTATCAGCAGGGCCTTAATTAGAGTCAGGTGGTCACATTAATTGAATAGCTCACCTGACTCTTTGCAGGTTAATAGAGTCAAGTGTTCTCATTAGCCTTGAGACAGCCTCAGCTCTGGTCAGTCAAGGGAACAGAAAACTGTTAATCCAGTGGCCAGTATATCTGCCTTCTGCTATTTTGCTGTACCCAACCAGCCTGGGTCTATCACAGGATGTTGAGGTCAGTGGTAAGTGGATAATATACAACATGGTTTTACAAAAGGTCGTGCCAAAACCAACCTGATCTCCTTCTTTGAGAAGGTAACAGATTTTTAAACAAAGGAACTGTGGTGGATCTAATTTACCTCAATTTCAGTAAGAACATTGATGGATTCCAACATGGGAATTATTAGCTAAATTGGAAAAGATGGGGATCAATATGAAAATTGAAAGGTGGATAAGGAACTGGTATAAAGGGGAAACTACAATGGGTCATACTGGAAAGATGAACTGTCAGGCTGGAAGCAGGTTACTAGTGAAGTTCCTCAGGGATCGGTTTTGGGACCAATTCCTATTTAATCTTTTTATTACTGACCTTGCACAAAAAGTGAGAATATGCTAATAAGTCTGCGGATGACACGAAGCTGGAAGGTATTGCCAATACAGAGAGGGACCGGGATATCCTATAGGAAGATCTGGATGACCTTGTAAACAGGAGTAAAGTGAATAGGAAGAAATGTAATAGTGAAAGTGCAAGGTCATGCATTTAGGGATTAATAACAAGAATTTTTGTTATAAAGTGGGTGGCATCATTTGGAAGTAACAGAGGAGAGAAGGACCTCAGAGTATTGTTGATCACAGGATGACTGTGAGCCGCCAATGTGATGTGGCTGTGAAAAAGCAAATGCAGTCTTGGATACATCAAGCGAGGTATTTCCAGTAGAGATAAGGAGTTGTAGTACATATTCAAGGCATGGTGAGATCTCATCTGGAATATTGTGTGCAGTTCTGGTCTCCCATGTTAAGGATGAATGCAGATTGGAACAGGTATGGAGAAGGGCTACTATAATGATCTGAGGAATAGAAAACAGACTTATGAAAGGAGACTCAAAGAGCTTGCTTGTTTAGCCTAACCAAAAGAAGGCTGAGGGCAATATGATTGCTCTCTATAAATATATCAGAGGAATAATACCAGGAGGGAGAGGAATATATTAAGCTCAGTACCAATGTGGAGACAAGAACAAATGGATATAAACTGGCCATCCGGAAGTTTAGACTTAAAATTAGATGAAGTTTCTAACTATCAGAGGGGGAAGTTCTGAACAGCCTTCAAGGGGAGCAGTGGAGGCAAAAGTCATATCTGGTTCAAGACTAAGCTTGATAAGTTTATGGAAGGGATGGTATGATGGGACGGCCTAATTTTGGCAATTAATTGATCTTTGACTATTAGTGATAAATATGCCAATGGCCTGTGATGGGACACTAGATAGGACGGGATCTGAGTTACTAACGAGAATTATTTCCTTTGTGGCTGGGTGGTGAGTCTTGCCCACATGCTCAGGATTATCTGATTGCCATATTGGGTTGGGAAGGACTTTTCCTCCATGGCAGATTGGGCAGAGGCCCTGCGGGGTTTGCCTTTCTCTGCAGCGTAAGGCTCAGTCATTTCTGGGGATTCTCTGCACCTTGAAGTCTTTAAACCACAACTTGAGGATTCAATAGCTCAGACATAGGTCAGGTGTTGTCACAGGATGCCGTGGGTGAGATTCTGTGGCCTGTGTTGTGCAGGAGGTCAGACTAGAAGATCATAATGGTCCCTTCTGACCTTAAGTCTCTGAGTCTATGAAGTCTTAAATATGGCAACTGCTTTATGTATTTTGTTAGATATATTTATTTCCTTTTAGACAACTGTAACAAACACCAATAGTCAAAAGACATGTTACTATCAAGTGTATCAATAAATTTAATAAATTCTGTTTTAGAAGACCTAATTCAGTAAAATGTATCAGGCTGGTAATTAGAGTAAAAACATTTGGTTTCCTTAAAATTAGGTTGACACATCTAGATAAACCCAGTAGAATATTATTACTTTACCCTATACATTTCATCTCATAACAGCTCTTCTATATTGTACTCTATGTAAATATACATATTAAACTATTAATTTATATTCAGCTACTATTTTGTGTATCATAGCCAGTTCTTTCACTTTTCTGATTCATTCCTTCCCTAGCTTTCTAGACATATATAACACTGAATGTAATTCATGCACATCACTGCATGCAGGATTTTCAATAAAAACTTCAAAATTACTGTGACATAGAATCAAATGTTGGTAGATATTTTTTTAAAAGGTATTTCTGTTGATTAAATATGTTGTTGTTATCACTAATACAAACAGGATATTTATACCATTTCACATTTTTATCATTATATGTTGAATATAGCAATTCTTTAGTTTGTTGTGTTCCCTTCTAAATTCACTTATTAGATGTCTAAATTAAATCTTTTAAACATCTTAATTCATTCACTAACTTCTCATTATAATAAATTAATAGCTGTGGTGTCCTTATTAAAACAGAATCTGAAGTATTACCTTGAGATCTAGCAGAGGACAACTCATTTTTCTTTACTATTTTATTTATTTTATGCTACCAGTGACATTTACCTAATGCTATTACATGATATCATTTCTATATTATTGTTTTCATCTCCATCTTTTTCATTACCCATGAGCAAATTCTATACCTGTTTCTTGCATTGCAGCATTATGGGATAATTTATCTGCTCAGATTTGTTTTGTCTTTAAGATTCAGAGTCTAATTCTTCATTTGCTGACAATTTTATTAATAATTATTTACTCTTCATCTGTTCCTTCGTTATGATTTTATGTTAGCCTGTTCATAGTTAGAACTTGTCTGCCAAAATCTGACCACATGGAATCTGTCTTTGCTGCAAACTGAAAGTCTAGTAAACATAATTTTTTTTTACTCTGAATTTTATAGAATTACTATAACAATAATTTAACTTTTTAAAAGTAGTATGAAAATATTTTCATATATGAGAGTGAAAGCTGTATTGCTACGTAATTTTTCCTTTCATGGTAATTACCAGCTGTATTTTGTGTAAATTTTTCAGCTTTTCTATTTGCATAACAGCCACAGTATTCTAGGGCCTTTAATTTATAAATGAAATATATTTAGAAATATATTTCCTTGACCTGCTGACTTAATAAACTCAAAGGACTTGATCCAGTGAAAATATCCATGACTATGCTGGCCTTTGAATCATGTGTCATGGATCTTAATTTTGTGGCCAGTCAACTTATTCACAAAGGGCCTGGTCTACAGTATCATAGGCCCAAAGACACAACAAACATCATATGCAGAGAAATAGAGAATGACCTTCTACTTAACAGTCCTCCTTTTATCAATTCCTTCATGTAACATGCAGTAGGGGAGGGGTCAGCAACCTCTGGCACGTGGCTCGCTAGATTAAGAACTCTGGTGGGTCTGGCCAGTTTGTTTACCTGCCGTGTTGACACCTTTAGCCAATCACGGCTCCCACTGGCCACGGTTCACCATCCCAGGCCAATGGAGGCAGCGGGAAGCAACGCAGGCAAGGGATGTGCTGTCCGCAGCTTCCTGCCACCCTCATTGGCCTGGGACAGTGAACCATGGCCAGTGGAATTTGTGATCGGCCGAACCTGCTGATGTGGCAGGTAAACAAAGTGGCCCGATCCTCCAGGGTGCTTACTCTGGCAAGCTGCGTGCCAGAGGTTGCCAATCCCTCCAGTAGGGTGATAACTGGGTAACCCAAAATATTACGAACTGCTCCACTCTTCCCTTATTTCCTGTTTTGTAAGTGGGAGTTTTGAACTGCATATGCAGTTCAGCCACCTTCTGCAGGAACCATCCACCCAAATCCTTTCTACAGAGGAGGAATCAGGCATATGTATAAAGTTCCAGGGATCAGGTGTGGGAAAGAGGTACCACAAGCCTTTTGTTTCTATAACTTCCACTGAGGCTAGGTGGACAAAATGACCAACCCTTGTACTATGTCCTAGGATAGGTTAGAAATAGCTCAAATGGAGAATTCCTATGAGTTTAGTTTAACACCACACAAAATCCTTTGAAGTCAGTGGGAGTGTTTTCATTAATTTCAGTGAACACCAGAATAGACCCAAAATAACTAGCTCAAACTGCCATGATTTAAAGCATTTCCTGTAACATGATTCTCATTGTCTTCAACCTAACACTGTCCCCATGCGTAACGAGAAAAGTGCCACCCATATAGACAGAAGAGGCTTAAACAGTACATTTCTAGCACTCCTGGCTGGGAAGAAGAGCTTGAAAATGTGACCCAAATGTAACTGATGCAGGGACATCTTCCTGAGTCTTCAGAAGTCTGAAAAAATATCTCTGATTCAGGTGATCTACCCCATGCATTTCAATGACGTGTTGATTGCAAGAGTCACTGGCTCTGGGGGACCCTGCCAACCTCACATTGTGAGGGAACTAGGTCCATGGCAGTGGGAGATGTGTGTAGTGAGTCCAGCCCACCTGGTCAAGCAGAAATACCTTGGCTGTTAAAGTAAGTACTGGGCGTCTGCTGCTGCCACCTCAGCCACTCCAGGTAGGGATTTGAGACAGGATTTCATGCTAATGCCACTTCTGCTGCTGCCTTGGGCCCTGCTGCTATTTTGGGGTAAGGAGAAGAGGTGGTCCCATGCCATTCTATGTGCCTTTCTTGGAAAGGAGAGAGGCCCTGCCAATGCAACTCCAAGTGGGAATATAGTCACAGACATGGAGCTGGTGGGTCTTGTGTTGTGGTGTTTCTAGTGCCCTGGATTTATGGATATATGGAGGAGAATTAAAGTGCCAGGACACGACTGAGACCATATGTTGGGTCACTGAAGAGAAATGCTAAAAAATTAAATAAATTGTCAAAGTTGTGCGGCAAGAAGCTGAGAATTGGTCAAAAAACTCACCAGAAAGTCCTCTGTGGTATTGAAGTCTAGGATTGCACAGTACAGAGTTATACGCAAGGCATATTAAACTTCAGTTCAGCTGTAGAAGAGACACCTTCTGATCTCAAGTATCAGAGAGGTAGCCGTGTTAGTCTGGATCTATAAAAGCAGCAGAGAATCCTGTGGCACCTTATAGACTAACAGACGTTTTGGGCGTGAGCTTTAAAAGTAACGTGGTAATACCACTTTCGTCAGACCGCAGGTAGTGGAAATTTCCAGGGGTAGGTATATATATGCTAGCAAGCAAGCTAGAGATAACGAGGTTAGTTCAATCAGGGAGGATCGGGCCCTGTTCCCTAGCAGTAGAGGTGTGAAACCAAAGGAGGAGAAATGCGTTTCTGTAATTTTGGCAAGCCTTCACAGTCTTTGTTTAGTCCAGAGCTGATGGGTCAAATTGCAGATGAACTGAAGCTCAGCAGTTCTTCTCTTTGAAGTCTGGTCCTGAAGTTTTTTGCTGCAGGTGCCACCTTAAGCGTCTGCTATAAGTGTGGCCAGGAAGGTTGAAGTGCTCTCCTTACTTTTTGTTTTTGTATATTGCCCATTCGCCATCTGATATCTGATTTGTGTCCATTTATCCTTTCCGTTAGTGACTGTCCAGTTTGGCCGATGTACATAGCAGAGGGGCATTGCTGGCATATGATGGCAGTTATTTACATTGGTGACGTGCAGGTGAATGAACCAGTGATGGTATGCTGATCTGGTTAGGTCCTGTGATGGTGTCGCTGGTGTAGATATGTGGCAGAGTTGGCATCGAGGTTTGTTGCATGGATTTGGTTCCTGAGCTAGAGTTACTATGGTACGGTGTGCAGTTGCTGGTGAGAAGCGTTTCAGGTTGGCAGGTTGTCTGTGGGCAAGGATTGGCCTTGCCACCAAGAGCTGTGAAAGTGTGGGATCATTGTCATGGTGTAGATCCCTGATCGCGATGCGTTGGAGGGTCCCAATGATCCCACACTTTCACAGCAAAACCCTCTTGGGGAATCTGGATCAGGCCCAATCCTTGCCCACAGACAACCTGCCAACCTGAAACGTATTCTCACCAGCAACTGCACACCGCACCATAGTAACTCTAGCTCAGGAACCAAATCCACGCAACAAACTTCGATGCCGAACTCTGCCCACATATCTACACCAGCGACACCATCACAGGACCTAACCAGATCAGCCACACCATCACTGGTTCATTCACCTGCACGTCCACCAATGTAATATACGCCATCATTATGCCAGCAATGCCCTCTGCTATGTACATCGGGCCAAACTGGACAGTCACTACGGAAAAGGATAAATGGACACAATATCAGATATCAGGAATGGCAAATATACAAAAAACCTGTAGGAGAGCACTTCAACCTCCCTGGCCAACACTATAGCAGACCTCAAGGTGGCCATCCATTTGCAGCAAAACCAACTTCAGGACCAGACTTCAAAGAGAAACTGCTGAGCTTCAGTTCATCTGCAAATTTGACACACATCAGCTCTGGACTAAACAAAGACTGTGAATGGCTTGCCAATTACAGAACCAGTTTCTCCTCCCTTGGTTTTCACACCACCTCTACTGCTAGAACAGGGCCTCATCCTCCCTGATTGAACTAACCTCGTTATCTCTAGCTTGCTTGCTAGCATATACATACCTGCCCCTGGAAATTTCCACTACCTGCGTCTGACGAAATGGGTATTCACTCACGAAAGCTCACGCTCCAAAACGTCTGTTAGTCTATAAGGTGCCACAGGATTCTCTGCTGCTTCTGATCTCACACACTTCTGGAAATGTCACACAAGACTACATTAGTATACTTGTGTGCAGGAAAAAGATGCGCCCCGGGGTACATGCTTGGATGGAGGTAAATATCAAGATCAATCTAATTTTACATTAGGCTCATGGATCAGATTTTGAGTTGATCATGCTTGGTGAGATTAACTGACTAACAAATAAGATGATACAAGAAAAAAAATGGTTCTTAAAGCCATTATCTCATCTTAAAACTAATAATTATTGACACATTCTCAAATGTTCTCAGTAGGCTTCTGATTTCGAACCAGCAATCAAATTTGCAACTCCAATCAACTGCAGGAACAAAATCTGTTATATTTATGTATTTATTTAATTTATTTAATGGTGCCGACAATTGGTTGCACCTGTTAATTTTGGAATTCAGCCATTTGCATTAATAAAAAGACCAGTGCAACAACAAAATCTTTTTTTATTAAGTTCCTTTACAAAAAGACAGATTTATGATAGTTGCTTCCATCCCACTATTTTTTGAGGTATACCAGTGAGGTGGCCTATTCATCTTGTGCAAAGCCACACAGTATGCCTATATATAACAGCACTCACCATTGACTTCAGGCACAAAACTGGGGGTATAAAATTAATGATTTTTTTTAATTGCCTCTTGCTGTATGGAAAGGTGAAGCCATAGTAAGGGACTGCAATAATTTCCTTTTGGAAGTGACACAGTCTGAAAAATTTCCTCTCATTCGACTTAAGAATTAACATGTATATGAGTGGAGATCTACAAAATAAGTCAGATAGTACCCTGCACTTAATTAGATATAAATATTGGGTAGGAAGGAAAGTGTGAGGAAGGCCCATCATACAAATGCTGCATTTACAGAACCCAATGCTAACCTGGTTCTCAAGAAAAAGGGTTTGCAATGGTTAGTGGCATAAGCCTCAGAAAGTGGGTGTACGATGTGGAAGTCTGATGAAAGGGAGGCAGAGACATGTCTCTGCCCCTCTCAGTACTGACCAGAGGCATAAAGGAGCACATACTAGATCTTCTGTGGATGGGAGAGAATGGGGAGACAGAGTCTACCCTCCTTTCTACACAATGAAGGTCATTACTAGGTATGTCTCTGTGGCACAATGCCTCCCACAGCTTTGTGAGTCAGTAGCATAAAGCATAATCCAGCCCAACATGTAGACTACTCTGTACCACATTTCTTCTTCAAGTAGATGCAGCTGTGTATTCCTCTTAGTGTGTTTGTGGCAAGTGCACTGGAGCTGGTGAGTTTTGCATAGCAGTACCCATAGCCTTTCCTAGCTCATGCATTGTGCTATAGCCCCACTACTGCCAATATGAGGAGGCACTGCCTCAACCCCCCGCAGTTCCTTCTTACCACTGTAGCTGGAGTCAGAGCTCTGTGGGGTTCTTGACTTCACAATCTCTCACTATTTTTTTATGTCTTTTTTTATTGTATTTAATTAGTTATATCCTTAGTGTTAGTCAGATTTACTGTTATTTACATATAGTTAAGTATTCTCCCATGATGCCATCACCACAGTTTAAATATTTGTCTATTGTGTGGGGGAGCAATCCCCAACAATGATCTCCACATGCAGTGCTTGCTGTGCTTAACCTAGGCCAGCATCAAGGAGCAAGGTGCAATTTGAAGATTCTTCCCAAAACAGACTCATTAGACTAGCAAACTTTGTCTAAAGCAGCACTGACTTGAACAGACCAGGTGGCCTGTTTCAGAACTGAGGACCTCATCAGATTGGAGGTCTCTTTCAGGATCTAATTGTGAAGTCTTTTCACTCTCTAGAGCTGGCACCTCTCTGACGAGACACAGGAGTCATTCTGCATTGAGTGCACCAAGGAAAAGATCACATAAAACCAGATTACTCCAGGTTTCATGGGAACTCCGTTGCCTTCTCCAGGAAGAGTGTGGACCGGCATGGTGCTAGTGCTGGTGTGCATGATAGTATGCGTGCCTCTAACCACTCCCCAGTACCATGCAGGGAGGTCAGAGACCCTGTGCTGTTGACTGCAGTTCTGGCTCAGGGTGTTCGTTGAGTCCAGTACCAATGAGGGTGATGCCAGCATTGGCTATTTCCATACTGGCGATGTACCAGTCAGCTATAGACCTCATCTGCTTTTTCATCCTGCCCTGTCCCTTGGTCCAGGACTTTCCAAGGGCTATGTAATTTGGCACTGCACCCCAATGTTCCTCTTACATAGTCTGTGCAAGCAGGACCAGCACTGAGCTCGGTGCAAGGGACCTCCTCAGCACCAGGAAACTACTTGTCATTGTTGCATTTGACACTACCAGTGTTACCATGGCAGCTCTTACTGCTCGCCATTTTGGCACTGACACTTACTTTGGTGCTGCCACTGATTTTGGGGTTAATGCCACTCTCAGCACTGGGTACAACGGAGGCTTATTTGGTGCCAGAAGTACTGTTTCTACTGTTGATGCCTATCTCTCCTTTGTTTTGGGAAATCTATGTCTTCCTGTAACTGGATGACTGGCTACTAGGAGGCAGGTCCAGGGAAGTTGTCCTTTCTCATATATGCATTACATTGCACTTATTCCACTGTCTGGGTCTCATAGTTAACATCAGAAAGTCAAGGTTAGTCCCTACTCAGAAGATCAATTTTTTGGGACACTAATAGACTCTACAAGTTCACAAATATTTTTGACAATTAACTGTTTCCAAACAATTCGTCACCTTTTACTTGATTTGTAGTCTCAAACTTCCATGAGTGTGCATGTGCCTGAGGCTCTTTGACCACATGGCCACATGAATGGACGTGGTTCAATTTCCAAGACTTCACCTTCCTCCTCTTCAAATGTGGCTCAGAAAAGTTTACCAACCAACTCTTCTCCCTTGGACAGCTTGGTCCACCTCCCTCTGTTGATCCTGGAGTTTGGGAATTTATGTCAAGGCATAATATGTCACCTGGCCCTTACCAACAAGGATTCTTGTCACCAGTGCCTGCCTGATAGTTTGATGCATGCATCTAGGGTTGCTGAAGTTTCAGAATATGTGGCTGGAGAAGGAAGCTTTTCTGCACATCAATATCCTGGAGTTTTGGGCTATCTACAATGCCTTTCATGCTTTCCTAAACCACATCAAAGTTTCAGTGGTTCACATACTTATTGACAATACCACCGATGTATTATGTATTAAGTACATCGGAAGCAGGAAGTCTGCCAAACAATCATTTCAGCCACTGGATGGTCAAGGTGCTAAAGGAGCACTCAAGGAAGATAAGGCCATGCGGGAAAGCTAAATGAATTCTTTGCATCAGTCTTCACTGCAGAGGATGTGAGTGAGATTCCCACATCTGAGCCATTCCTTTTAGGTGACCAAACTGAGGAATAGTCCAAGAATGAGGTGTCCTAAAGGAGGTTTTGGGACAGATTGGTAAATTAAACAGTAATAAGTCACCAGGATAAGATGGTATTCACCGAATCTGAGGGAACACAAATATGAAATTGCAAAACTCCTTGTTACTGTTGCATTTGGCACTGCCAATGTTACCATGGCAGATCTTATATCATGGCAACTACTAACCATGATATAAAACCTATCATTTGAATCAGCTTCTGTACCAGATGACTGGAGGAGAGCCAGTGTGACACTATTTTTTAAATAAAAGGCTCCAGAGGCAATTCTGGAAAATACAGGCCAGTAAGCCTAACTTCATTCCAGGCAAATTGATTGAAACTATAATAAAGAACAGAAATATCAGACACGTAGATGAACAAGATTTTTTAGAGGTAAATATGGCTTTTGTAAAGCGAAATCATGCTTTACCAACCTATTAGAAAACACATATATGGATAAGGGAGATCCAGTGTATATAGTGTACCTGGACTTTCAGAAAGGCTTTGACAATGTCTCTCACTAAAGGCTTTCAAGCAAAATAAGCAATCATAGGGTAACTGATGGATCAGTAACTGGTTAAGAGACAGGAAACAAAGTGTAGGAATAAATGGCCAGTTTTTTAGAACAGAGAGAGGTAAATAGTGGTGTACCCGAGAGATCTGCACTGAGACCAGTGCCGTTCAACTTATTCATAAATGATCTTGTATAAAGGGAAAACAGTGAAGTGGCAAAATTTGCAGACAAAATAAAATTACTCACGATAGTTAAGTACAAAGCAGACTGTGAAGAGTTTCAAAGGTATCTCACAAAACTGGGTGAATGGGCAACAAAATGGCAGATGAAATTCAGTGTTGATTAATGGAAAGTAATGCACATTGGAAAACATAATCCCAGCTATATGTATAAAATGATAGGATCTAAATTAGCTTTACCATTCAAGAAAGAGATCTTGGAGTCACTGTGGATATTCAAATTGGAAAAACACATAGATGGGCAACAAAAATGGTTAAAGATATGGAATAGCTTCCGTTTGAGGAAAAATTAAGAAGACTTTTCAGCTTGGAAAAGAGACGACTAAGAGGGGATATGATAGAGAATTGTAAAGTTGTGAATTATGTGGAGAAAGTGAATAAGATAGTGTTATTTACTCCTTCACAACACAAGAACAAAGTGTGATCCAATAAAATTTATAGGGAGCTGGTTTAAAAACAAAATGAGGTTCTTCACACAATACATAGTCAACCTGTGGGACTCATTGCCAGGAGATGGTGTGAAGGCCAAAAATATAATGGGGCTCAAAAAAGAATTAGATAAGATGGAATATAGGTCCACCAACAGCTATTGGCCAAGATGGTCAGGGATGCAGCCCCATGCTCTGGGTGTGCCTAGCCTCTCATTGCCAGAAGCTAGGAATGGGTGATAGTGGATGGATCATTCTATGATTGCCTGTTCCAGTCATTCCCTCTGAAGCACCTGTCACTGGCCACTGTCAGAAGACAAGATACTGGGCTAAATGGACCATTGGTCTGACCCAATATGTCCACTCTTATGAACAGGCCAGGGGAAGCACACTCCAGGGTGCTCTGCCAAGAGGTGATCAGGCTGTTTCAGTTCTACATCAAAGAGTTTATCACTTCAATAGCCAATCATTTCCCCAGGATCAGGAATCATCTCATCTTAGCAGTAGCTTTTCCAAGAGTTACAAGTGGTCCCTGAAGTCCAGTGTTCGGCAAATAGTCTTCATGGCTTGAGGCATCATGACATTGACCTGTTCTCCACAAAGGACAACTGGAAATATTGTCTATTCTGCTTTTGAGGAAGCTTCAATCTGGCTACCTGAGATGTTATTGAGACCTTTAAAATGAAAACACAAAAGCCTGAAACAAAAACATACATACAGGACCACCTCCTTCCCTCTCCCTCCACACACACTGCTATTAATTCCTCACTGAACTTACTAGCTGAACTGCAGCCCTAGTAATGACAGTATATTAGAAACCAGCTTATTAATAAAGATAATTTGATTTTAGGAAACTTTACTTTCATGGATAAATTATTCTAACATACAATTGATATGTTTTTAAAAGTCAATTATAATTCAGCTTTTCAGCAAAAGTAGTGAGCAACTGTTGTCTAAAGTACCAGCATCAGTCAGACAAAATGACTACTTCTACAAGTCATTTGGTATAATGGAGAAAAAAACTCACTTTAACAGAACATTGTCATAGGATCTGTGTCTTCTGCTTTTGAAATAAATATCACAGATTTCCCAAGCATTTGAAAATCAGTAGGAGACCATTAACCTATGACAATATTTTAGGCCATTGATATTATGTCCTAAATATTTGCCTGAATTGTGCTCATTATATAGCATTTTATTTCAAGATGATGAACCATAATGCTTTTAGTACTTAATCAGTCAACATATTACTTAGTTTCAGTGTGCTTTTTTTTTCTTTTTCAGTGCAAAGGTGGTTTGGTTGATTGTAATTATATGGAAATTATTAAGTGTTTGGAAACCAAAGAGCAAGTGCCCCAAACAGAAGTCGAAAGAGATAGTGTAAGTGGTAGTCAGTGCCACCTTTTTAAAGGTACAGTGATTTGCCTATCAGTGGAATTTTGTTTATGGCAAGATGAGGTATGACTACACCCCACTAGCCTGCTGTGTCCTGACTGTCTGTGTGGATGCTGCTGATGCACACTAGCAGTTTGCTAGCATCTTGATCTATCTCACTATGAACGTTAAAAGATAAATTAGGAGAGTTTTAAGGCCCGGCTTGACAAAGCACTGGTTGGGATGATTTAGTTGGTGTTGGTCCTGCTTTGAGTAGGGGATTGGACTAGATGACCTCTTGAGGTCTCTTCCAACCCTAATAGCCAGTCAAAATAAAGATAAATTTCCCTCTCAGTCAGGTTTCACTTCCTTGATATCTATTATCTCATAAACCTGGTAATGTTCTAGTAACCCACATAGTTTTCAGGAAAAACACAGTAGATCAGACCAGAACTTCTACTGTATAAAACAAACAGAAAAAAAAACTATGTATCTATTTTAATAAAATATTTCAGGCCTTTTTAAAGCACCCTAAAGAAGTCATAATCCCATTTTTTTATCCTTTTTGAATGTCAACTTTAAAAGATTTTTTTCCCTATTCCAATTATAATGGGCCATTCATCTAGAAAATCTTTGACTCATAGAAACTTAGAATTATATGATAGGAATAATTTGATGAGAGAAAATCTCTGGCAAGAACAAACCTCTGCAAATAAAACTGATGAAAATTAAAGTACTTTTAAATCAGGAAAGCAGGTTCTGTTAAAGGCAGAAGAAGTTAATCTCTGGAGAGAGGAATAAATCAACCAATTTCCAAAACCTTGAATCTATACATACAATATGCTTACAAAAGAGAAGAATTTCCAACAGAGAGGAGAGCTGAACTCATTTTGAAGTGCCTGGAGAAGAATGGATTTCCTTGCCTTGAATTGTCTCAAGAGTTTAAGAGGATGCCATGAGTTATTATTTTTCCCCATGGAAAGAAGAAAGGGAAACTGTTTCCCAGCTTTACAAGTATATTTGAGCCCTGAAAAGAGAACTGTGCAAAGAAACCAAATACTGCAAAAGGCTATAGGAAGAGATTTGCTACTGTCACAGTATTTCAAGTTATATACTGATATGGAGCATGGGAGTCTCCAGAATTAGGTGGGCACATAAGGTTCACATGCAGGCACTAATCACCTAGCTATCATTAGCTTTTCTATGGCAGCAACATGGGAGTTCATCTGGGACACAGTCAGGAAAGAAGTCAGCTGTTATAAGAGTGCTGTAAAATGAGAGATGTCTGAATACATGTAAAAAGTTAATAGATAAGGCTCCAGTAGATGGAGCTTAAGAATATGTAGCATAGTCCCTGGGATTTGTAGAATTGATTAAACTTGTTTTTGTTGTGAACTGCAAATGGATTCTTGTGAGTAGATCGTCACATGAAGCTCTTAACAAATGTGTAATGGGGAAAACTCAGGAAATAGTTGCTCATCACAGCACTTTTCCAGATGAAAAAAACTGGTAAGTTTTCTAGAGAGCTAAATGCACCCTTAGGAGAAGTATTCTGCTGCCAGCAGAATTCGGAAGAATGTTTTACATGGAAAAATAAGTCAGAAAAAGCAATAAATTTTTAAATGCATCACTACGTACTGACTACCCAGATGGGCAGCATTTCTGCTTGTGGCTTTCGCTGTTATGTGTACAGAACCTGTGGCAGTCAGATATGACACTTAGTCCCCACTAACCTTGCTAGATCTTTTATTGTGCCTCTGTGATTGGGTTACTAGATCTTCATGGCCCCATCCTGAAGGCCCCATGGTCCTACTACACTGCATTTCAGGCAAGGAGCAGCAAAGAAGGAGGCTCCGGGCCTACTTAGAGAGGCTGACTGCAAGCAGGCCAGCAGAGTTAGGTAAAAAGAGATGTAGGACCTTTAGCAGGGCAGTCCTTGGCTGGAACCAGAGGGACAGGGCAAGGTGCTCCTCTCTGAGTAGAGGATCTCAACTGTCTGAGTTTGCTTAGCTTGGGAGAGAGAAGACTTGAGAACTTTAACTGTGAGGTAGGGGTGAAGATAAAGGAGCCAGATAGTAAGAGGCCCAGGGAAAAAGCAGCAACAAATCAAAGGGAGCAGTACATGGTCGCTGTTCATAGGGGTCCACGGTTGGAGCCTGGAGTAGTGGATTAGCCCGGGTTCCCCTACTGGCCACCAGTGAAGTACCCAAACCCCGAGAAAGGGACAAGTCTTGTTTAGAGCCTGAGTGAAGGGCTGGATTTAAAGGACCCACAGTTGCAGCTCACAGCCCTGGTGAGGGCAGACAGACATTTTTGTTGGACTTTTTGCTACCCCAGAAAAGGTTCATTTTGATTGTGTGACCTGGTCTTAGATCTGACCCACTGAACACTGGCTAGGTAAGGAGGACCACCTACAGAAGGCTCCAGGAGTGGGAAAAGCGCAATGTGCAGCAGCAGGAGGTGGTCAAGAACTACATATCCCCAGTTATAGCCTCATGATCATGACCATCTGTGATTCCACATTTAGATGTCTTCTTGGATTTTCTTAAATGGAATGATAAGACTGAACTATTTCTGATTGATCTCCCCTAGCAAAAGTTGTTTTTGTTCTCTTTGATTGTTCCTCTCGTAGTAGACATATCCATTCTGTTCTCAAAATGTGTGATCTTAGTGTTATATTTTATTGAACGCTCTTTCTCTTAACCATTATGTTAGCTAGACAGCACTAAAGTTACAAAACTATCATGCCTTTACTTCCTCTGGAATCTTTTCATGATGTGACCTGTGCAGTTTTGTCTGCATACAAGTCATGCAGGTTTGTTTATTATTATTCTGTATCCAGTGCTCTGAACGGAGGCAGGTACCTCATAGAGCAAACAGTAAGGCACAGTCCCTTCATCAAGGAGCTCACTACCAAAAGTTTACAAACATCTGGATGCAGATGGGGTAAGGTGATGCAACATACAAGCAAGCTAATAAAGGTCATGATAGGCACCATGTCAGTACCATAACTTGTATAGATTTTTTGGTATGTTTTCTGCTGATTTTATTTCTTTTTACCTCCTCTATATCTCATTGTGATGGGGTGCACTTGCCTGCACTGATCGTACAGAGGTTAACTTTGCCCTATGGTCCCAGGAGGCCATGTCCTCTTGGCCCTGTTAGGTATGCTCTGGCTGGAGACCTCATATAAAAGTGAACATCTCAGCTCAGTAGGGGCTGACCGCCAAGGAGGGAGGATTTGTGTTGCAGTCTTGAGCCCAGGAGCTGCTGAAGCCCCTGACCATGGAAGCCAGAGGCATGAAGATGAAGGTGGACACCCAAGAACCCACAGATGACCAAGGAAGGTTGGAGCTGCCGGGAGCCAAGGAGCCCAGAGACCCTGGAGATGCCCACACCACTGCATCAGGAACAAGTAGCCCAGGCAGACTAGCCACTGTGCTGGATGGTGTCAGCGTGTTTCAGTTGGATCGTCGCTGACACAGTAGTGAGCACACTTGCCATTGCCAGGGACTTGGGATGGGACCTAGTGGCGTAGGGAGAACCTGGGACCCCCTAGCCCAGCTGCTAAGTGGTGGCCCACTTGCCAAACTGGCACTAAGATACACAGCCTTGATGAAGAGGACAGCCATACTGACTCTGGCCATTGGGTCACACAGCCCCAAGGGAGAGGGCAGCTATAGTGACTCTGGTCATTGGACCACACAGCCCTGAGAGAGAGGGAAACCGTATTGACTTTGGCCCTTCATCCACACTGCCCCAAGACTAAGGGTGATCGGGCAGACTTAGACACAGGACTACAACAACCCTTATACTGCTCCAAAAAAGGGATGGGGCATGCTTGTCCCATGACACTCCCTTTTCCCAAGTGACCTATCTCCCCACATCTATCCCAGTAAAATTTTCCTTCCTATCTATTACTCTATGACCGAACCCCACAAATGGCTGAGGAGAAATTAACAGAAAAACACCCAGATAAATAAATTAAAAAAAAACGAAAAGAAAACTCAGAGTTCCAGATCTGCAAAAGATATCCACTGTCCTGCTGTTTCCGCATGTATTACAGAAAAAATTCCCTGCTGGTCTATCTACTGAAATTTCTTCAATGTACAAAGAATTTGCCTCCAATATACTTAATAAAGTCAGAATCTCTGGATATATAAACCCACTATTGAGAAAAAATTATTGATTCCCTGTTAGACATGTGACTTTTACAATCCGTTTGTGGACATAATAAAGCAACATGGTCTCTCTCCATCAGACCTGCACAATCTACTAAACCAAAAATCTGAGTAATTAATTTTTTTTAAGAATTGATGGAATCACTGCTGGATTTGGATTTTGCACTAATATATGCTTTGAAAAGTCACTTCATAGAGACACTAAAATCTATGAAGCTATGGCGAAGAATTAGCCCAGTCTTTAGTGTAGCTTTTAATGAAATATCTTTTAATGTAAAAAGAACAGGAGTACTTGTGGCACCTTAGAGACTAACAAATTTATATGAGTATAAGCTTTTGTGGGCTACAGCCCACTTCATCAGATGCGCAGAATCGAACATATACTAGGAAGATATATATATACACATACAGAGAACATGAAAAGGTGAAAGTTGCCATACTAACTCTAAGAGGCTAATTAATTAAGAAGAGCAATTATCAGCAGGAGAAAAAAAAACATTTGCACTTATAATCAAGATAGCCCATTTCAGACAGTTGACAAGAAGGTGAGGAACATGGGGAAATGGATTCAATTTGTGTAATTACCCAGCCTCTCCCAGTCTCTATTCAAGCCCAAGTTAATGGTACCTAGTTTGCAAATTAATTCCAGTTCAGTAGTTTTTTGTTGGAGTCTGTTTTTGAAGCTTTTCTGTTGCAAAATTGCCACCTTTAACTCTGTTACTGAGTGACCAGAGAAGCTGACGTGTTCTACTGGTTTCTGAATGTTATAATTCCTGATGTCAGATTTGTGTGGTTGTGAAAATACCTTTTAATGCTAGAAAGAAGTAGTGTTTGTTTTTCATCAGAGAATGCAAACTCAGTTTTTTTTCCCTCTTTCTTAAGCTAAAGAAGGAAAGCTTCAAAATTTGCATAAAATAGAAGAAAGACTCAAATTAAAAAAATGTTGCTGAATGAAAAAAAAATAGTTACTAGAGTTACTTTTTCAGATACTTTTCCCTCCTTCTCTCAAATGAAAAAAAAAATTCATTTTCACTTCAAAAGGAAAATAGTTGTCGAATTAAAAAACTTGTCTATCCTTACTGTGATAAAAATGAGTGGGAAAACAACAACAAATGTTAAACTTTTACAATATAGATGGAACTTCCTAGGTTCATAAATATTTAAGTAGTGCCAGTACCACTGCTGGCACTCTTTGTTTATCTCTGTGCTGTTTGTCTCTTATCCTCTTTCTCGCCTGTATTGTTATTTTTTATTATTTGTATTGCAGTAATACCTTAGAGTCTCAGTCATGAACCAGGAGCCCACAGTGCTAGACACGGTGCAAACACAGAACAGAAAGATGGTCCCTGCCCAAAGAGATTTACAATCTAACTAATATGTCTTTGGTAAGGGAGTGAGATAAGAACGACCGAGAGAGATTTATCTACTAAAATGAATTCCTTGAGTAGCAAAAAGTAGAGAGGTGTCATACTAATATTATAAGAGGATAGTAAAACATGTTTTTAGCTTTATCAAAAATATTCTTCACAATGCCAGACTTTGTCACTTTCTTTATGCATAGAAAATTTCCCTCACACTTCCAAACAGCTTATGTGGAACAAAATGAAATATTGTGAATGATGGGCAGAAAAAAATGACATTCCCTTGCTTATCAGTTCTAAAGGTAAAAACTACTTTTATAATATAAAGACCTCACTGCACTCTGTATCGTGGCGGTTTCAAAGTTCAACCCTTTTGGCTAATTTTCTTTTCTAATATCAAACACTGTAATGTTAGGACAAAGAGCTTGGTCTTCTTTTCCTCAGCTTTTAATGCAGTATTCTTTACACAGACAACAGATTTCTCTTCCAGCATCAAGACCTACCAATACTTTCTGTGCATTTCTTCACAGAAAAGAGGGTCAAACCCTTACACACCTTGCTGCTGAACGTTCAAAGTTACGGGCTGTTAGGTAGCTGCTGTTATTCCCATTTGTGTACTTCTTGTATCTTGGGCTTAATTGGCTTCATTCCTTTATGGTTTAGTTTGTCCCTTATTGCTTTTGCCTGCCTTGGGATTGCCTTCAGACAGAATGATTTCAGGGACTGTTTTATTGTTGTACAATATATATTTTGACATTCCAAATGGCTTTCATTGGCTTCTAAGCCACCTCCTGCCATAAAAATCGGTCTTATTGGTTGTGATAAGTGCCTCTGAATTTTATGTCTTCCTTTTTTCAATTGTGGAGATTTTATTTTTGTGGCATACAAGCATCAATGTTTGTGACAAAATGCACTGAAGAATGTATGTTGTTCTGGCATAGTGGAGGGTCTTCCACAGAAGTGAATGATTATGTGTGTCACTGATGACCAAGAAAAAAATGTATAAATGATTTGTTTGAGAGAAAAATGCTGTTTTAAACAATTGGAATGAGTGTAGATAGCTAAGGGATCATGCCTGTGTTAAAGTTAGTAGTCCTGCCCATTAACATATGAATAGTTAGGCTTCCTGGTTAACAGGTCATGCTATAACTAATCTAACTAGCACCATATTACTTTTTTGAATTATAATAAAATTATTGCATTGATACAAAAAGAGGTTTGATGTATTGAAAAGCTACCTATTCTCTGGGTGTGTCTTATTTGGGCTATCACCAAAGGGAACCCATTGAGATAACTCCTTATGAAATACTCCTATGGATATTAAAAGAAAATGATAACAGAATATTATAAGGGGTGGCATTAGCAATCCCTATACTTAGGTAACCCAGCACTTTACTTTGTGAAGATTTTTGTGACCATATGGAGTCCTATTGGCTTCATATCTATTACATTCTATAGGACTTCTTCATAAGGTAAGGATGGGTCAGCCATTAGGAAGCAGGATGACTTTGTATTGTACATCCCATGTCTAAACTATACATTCCTGAATGTGGTTCTTAATTCATGTGTTTGCCATATGTATACAAATTTTGAACAATTCAAGGATGTCATGTATCTGACGAAGTGGGTATTCACCCACGAAAGCTCATGCTCCAAAACATCGGTTAGTCTATAAGGTGCCACAGGACTCTTTGCTGCTTTTGCAGATCCAGACTAACACGACTATCCCTCTGATTCAGGGTCTTGAGGGTCAGCTTTGTTCATGGTCAAAAAAGGGGATCTCTATTAATCGGTTCATTAGTGAAGTGGCCACACTATAGCTTGGAGAGGACAGAGAAGGAAGGAGGGAGTTTTGAGTATAAGAAAAAAAGGAATCAGAAAGAAGGCAAATATTGAAGACAGTGAGAGCACAAATTGGAGATAAACAGAAATGAGAAATCCCATTGGCCCTCGCAACACAATTATAGGATCTGACAATGAACAAGTCTCCCAGAACTATTCCATTAGTATTGTCTGAGACTGGTTTAAAAACCTTCAGTGACTAAAAAAAAAATGATGAAAATGTAATGGAAAGTTCTAGGAAATATTTTTCCAAAATGTAAGAACACTATGGGCCTTTAAAATTACAAGACCCGAGTAATGATGTTGTGTGTCATTTTCACCTTACTAAATGTGATCAGGACTTTGTGTTACAAATCATTTAATAAAATAGGTGACAGGAGCTAGGTGTTATTTCTATAAGAGTTATTGATTTATCTGGCTAATGGCAAAAGGGTATAAAAATAGGTTGCTTTTAGATTATGGCAGTGTTATTCTTTTGTTTAATATGCATTTCTGAAAGCTCGATTCAATGTCACCACATCTGATCTCCATATAAATAATCATGGTGATTAACTAAATCTCTAAACAGTTTAAACTCAGAGACTTCAGTTTAAATGCTGGACTGCAGCAGTTTTACTTCACTAAAATGTGTTCATAAAAATAAGGGCAATTTCATTCAAAATGAGAACCAGATGAAACACCTGAAGTCTTTACCTAGTTCCTGAAAGATTCTCATCTCCAGACAATGCAAGAATTTGGCACATTTTTCCTCCTAGTGATTACAGGTAGAGGAAGGAATCTTTTACCTTTAGGAAGAGGCAAAAAATAAATCAGCAAAGATTAGAAGGAAAGGATCTTGCCCCACAGAAACTTGTACTGATTAGTTGATGACTAATCTCTTACTGACTTCTGGCCTATGTTGTTTTTTATATTTGTTTCATGTATCTGTCCATCAGTCTGATATTTTGTGTGTTGTATTTAATAATAAAGTAGAACAACAAGGTTTTGCAAAACCAAAATTATTTTTGGGTGTTGTTTTTTTTCCTGAATTTCGGTAAGACTAAACCAAAGCCATTTATCCAAACATACGACTCCATAATTTTGAAGGTTTGGATGAAATGGGACTTAGCTTTGAATAATCTCTGCATTTACTTTAGCAAAACTAAAGCCCAAGGCCTGTATCCACAAAGGGACTTTGATATTCCTATACTGACCATTGTGCAAGCCTAACTTTTAGGGTATGTCTATACTGCAGCTGGGAGTGTGTCTCCCAGTCCTGGTAGATAGAATTCTGCTAGCTCTGCTTGAGCTAGTGTATTAAAAATAGCAGTGTGGACATCCTGGAATGGGAGTGACACAGACTTGCCACATGAGCATGAACCCAGGGAGTGGAGCAGGCTTGGACTTGGTAGATAGCCAGAGCTGCTCCCTGTGCTGCAATATCCACACTGCTATTTTAGCATTCTAACTTGAGCAGAGCTAGCACATGTTTATCTAACTGGGCTGTAAGGCAGGATTCCTGCTGCAATGCAGACATACTCCTATACAATGCATGGGGAGAGATAGGTACCTTAGAATGTGACCCAAAGAGCTGCCTATGCCAATCCGATGGGAGATGCAGAGGACAGGAGTTTGTGCTAAGCCCCGCACCTCTCACAGACATGGGTACTTGTCTTTGCTCAGAGATCCATGAATGGAAACCCTTCTCCTGGAGTCAGGTGACTTAGGCATCTAAGTAGTTTTTTGTGGGAATGAGTCAGATGCTTCCCTCAGGCCACATAAACCCAAAGGAGGAAGAGGTGATAGTGCTACCCTCCCTATAATTTTTAGCCAAGTAGTTAGAGCACTCGCTTGGAATGTGGGAGAAGGAGCTTCAATTCCCCTCTCTGCCTGAGAAAGAGAAAAGATTTGAACAGGGATCTCTTACCTCCCAGATCAGTGCTCTAACCACTAAGCAGTAAGATATTCTGATATGGAGCTCCTCCATCTCCCCTACTGAAGCTGTTCCACTGTGGATAAATGATGAAAGAGTGACTGGACTGGACTCAGTTTCCCACCAGGTCACAGAGGCATTCCCATTATTTTTCTCTCTCTCTCTCTCTCTGGCCCAATGACTGATCCTCTGTGGATAAATACTTAAATAATCACTGGACCAGAGAGAGACAGAGATAAGGACAATGACTTTGTGGTTAGGATAGGTGGGAGTTGAACATGGGTCTCCCACATCCGAGATGAGTGCTCTGAACACTGGATTAAAAGTTATACATTGGGCAACCCCCCCTCTGCTGGGAAGATTTTGAATAAAATTCAGTCTGATAGGTAGCCTCTGAACATGCCTACCAGATTGGGCCCCACCTACAAGATGGTGTTCGTCCACCTATTTTCCCCCAATTTTTTGTTCTGGGTCTTATGTGGGAGAAGGGCACTTGGAGTGAGGTAGTAGCATACATGCCCAGAGCCAGAAATGTAGGCTGTGTCTACACTACAAGCTAGGAGTATGATACCCCTACTTGATACCGCCAGATCAGCGGGTAGTGATCGGTTTATCTGGAATCGATATATCGTGTCTCATCTAGACGGAATATATCAATCCCCGAATGCGCTCCCGTGAACTCCAGAACTCCACCAGAGCACAGCGGTGATAGCGGAATCAAAAGGAGGAGACGCGGCTGTCGATCCTGTGAGCTGAGGACGCAAGGTAAGGCGAAATAAGATAGTTTGACTTCAGCTACGCTATTCCCGTAGCTGAAGTTGCGTATCTTACATCGACCTCACCCTCTAGTGTAGACCAGGCCTATAAATAAGCAGCATAGCCATGGTAGCATGAGTGGCAGCAGTGGAAACATGACTGAGCCATGCTGAGTACATCCACACCGTTTTCAGGTGGGTTTGTACTCAGTATGGCTCAAGTGTGCCTCCAGAGCCAATACCACAGTTTCACTGCTATTTATACTTCCGCTAGCTTGACAAGATTTAATGTGAGTATGTGTACATAAGCAGGGGGATCTCACAACTAGCTCATAGTGTAGACATAGCCTTAGGCACATAGACAACTTTACCCTGAAAATTTAGGTGCCGAATAAGTTTAGGCACACACTGTATTCAACAGGAGTTTTTTAGCTCACCGTGGAGCCTAAAACTGGGATTTCAGTTCCTAAACATGAGATTTAAGACCTAAGTACCTTTGTGGATTGAGACTCAGTAATTGACTATGTTTTAGAAACCAAACCCACCCCAGTTGTAGACCATTTATAATATTAGATAGTTGTCTGTTACTGCGGTGTGTTTGTTGCATATATTTTGAGTTAATAACAACAACATTTCCAAAGTGCAGATTGATTTGAGAGCCTTGGTATTTCAGTGCTCGGCTTGAAACAGGTAAAGTCTGATTCAGTCACAAAGAATCAAAGACCACATTAGAATATGTTGACTTAAGACAGAACTGCAGTTCCCAGAATAATTTATATAATATTCTGCCCCTTTAGTTATGGGATGGGGTAAAGAAGGGAGCATGCCCAGTGTAGGATACCAAAATCTAGCCTCTCTCATGTTGAATACTACCTTACTGCACAAGAGATCCCATTGAAGTGAGGTCCACATCAGTATGACTAAGAGTATCAGCACCTGTCCCTAAATTCAGTGTACTAAAGAATCTGAGGAATAAATCTTTGTTGGAAAAAGTCCCTGAGAGATTGTTCAGTTATTGGGAACTACTGCACTAGCATAGCAGCATTGCATATTCCTGCTGTGGAAGTAGAGAAAGAACTGACAGGGATTTGTAGGGGATCTTAATGCATGACAGTCTCTGTTAGCAAGAGTTAGGCTAACAGTAACCCTAATAACGCAAGATTTGTAGAAGCGACGATGGTGTGAAGTGAGTGGAAAAGAACTGTGTGAGAAGTTGTTCGATCTTGTGAGGATAATGTGAAGATAATATGAAATGTAGACTGGAGCCTCTTAAGTGAGAAAAACAAGATATCAGGATGACTTATGTATAAACAAAATGCAGCGATTGCTTATTATTGTCTGTAACAAAAGTATAAATGCTGCTGAAATTGTTTACCTATTGAGAGACCTGTCTAGGAAGGGGAGACCCTATGTCCTAGTGCACTCTCTCCCTGCTGTAGCTGCTAAGCAGAATAAAGTATCAGACTTTGCTGTACCCAAACAGAAAGTGAGAGCTAAGTTTTTCTCCTACACTGCTTACATGCACAGAATTAAATCTAATCTCGTATCAGGAAAAAATATTCCCATATGGTGTAACTGGCGGTAACCATGGTACATTTTTGCTTTCCTCTTAAGCAAAGAACAAGGACTATCTCTTAGGACCACAAAGACAAATCATACACATTCAATTTACTGTGGCTGCAGGGTTGGGGAAACAAACATTTATGAGTCTGGATACTTCACATCTTGTGTGTTTTTAAACATGTTAATAAATCTCCAGAGACTACCTAAAAAGTTTAGTGCAAACTGACTAGTAGGTGCTGTCCTATCTGTCATTATTTTGACAACCCAAATCAAATATTTGAATATTAATGGTGAAGCCATGCATTTCTTAATATGATCTCATAGGAAAGATAATGAAATTGGCTTTTAAAACTGGATTTAAATATTGATTATATAATGATTGCAAAAAAGATGGTCTTCAAATTCATTTTCTCATCACTTGTTCTTAGACCTTGTATACTAGCAGGAGTACATAGCACACATTTAGATTTTTTTAATAATATGAAAGGAACATTCAAGTGATAGAGTAGAAGAAAGAATTTAAAGCTCTTAAAACTTTTGTAATTATTGGCAATGAATGGAAACAACATTTTCAATATCTCTTATGGTTTTATAGAAAAAATGTCAATTTATCCTAGACATCTCAGGAAGAAAGACAAGCCTCCAGAAATGTGATTTATCTAGGCTGCAAATTTATTTACTGAACAAAGCTGGAAAACTATTTGGCAATAACTCATCCCATACAAGTCAACTTTCCTCCTGTTGATAATCTGTAACACGTAGGGTAGGCTATTCCCCTGCCAAAGAAATTTTATCCCAAATGTTTTGAGATCCTACCACCCACATCTCATATGAGGGTTGAGGAACTGCAAAAAGGAGTGGTCTCTTGCTCTACTGGAAATTAAGAGTTATAATTCCACCCCAACTACTTTAGGAGATATTCTCCCCCAATCTGGAGTCTAGTTGCAGTACGTCAGGGAACCATACCTCTAATAAACAAGTAGCTGCACTGGATATCTTCCAAATCACAAGAACATCAACAACTTGCAGCCTACTGAATGTCTGTTGTACTGGGAGGAAGGCAACTCCCTCCCACCCCAAACAAACAAACAAAAAACACCCAGACAACCAAGCTAATCTGGCAGTGAGAGAAAAATTCTTTGCCAACCCCACAAGATCAAGTAGTGTGATGCCTATAGCAAGACAAAGAAATCTAGTTTTGCTTTGAGCCCAAGGAGGGCAAGTTTGGAATGGCTGTTCTGGAAAGGGTAAAGTTTGTCAGCCTTCTCCCTGAGCTGCTTAGGTATCAAGTGGCTTCCACTACACGCATCAACCCAGCCAGCCAGTTAGGAAGCTCCCTCTAATCACCTCTTTCCTACATCCATGAGCAGGTTAACAGCAAGCAAGGTGAGCAGAGGAAGAGAGTACTATTCTTAAATGGGACTGAGGGCCAAGATTTTCTATCATACCTGTGGGTATGTCTACACTACAGGATTATTCCAATTTTACAGAAACTAGTTTTTTAAAACAGATTGTATAAAGTCGAGTGCACGCAGCCACACTAAGCACATTAATTCGGCGGTGTGCATCCATGTACTGAGGCCAGTGTCGATTTCTGGAGCATTGCACTGTGGGTAGCTATCCCATAGCTATCTCATAGTTCCCGCAGTCTCCCCTGCCCCTTGGAATTCTGGGTTGAGATCCCAGTGCCTGATGGGGCAAAAAACATTGTCGCAGGTGGTTCTGGGTACAGCCTCACCTCTCCCTCCATGAAAGCAGAAGATAACCGTTTCACGCCTTTTTTCCCTGGCGAGGAATGTGCAAATGCCATAGCCCACAGCAAGCATGGACCTCTGCTAGCTTAAGACAACAATCATGGACTTGTAAACACCTCGCTGCATATCGTGCTATCTAGCCGAACCAGTGAACCTGCAAAACCAGGTGAGGAGAGCGGCTACGGCAGCAAATGGCGACGAGAGTGAGAGGACATGACAACAGAATTCTCTCAAAGCGCAGTCCCTGCGCTTGGCGAATCTGTGGTAAAAGGGCAGATTCTAAGCCATTGAACCCAATTTTGGGCCCTGGGAAACAAGCACAGAACTGTGGGAAGCGCCATAGTTTGCAGTTGGACAATCCCAGTGGCGCGAAAGCTTTGGCATGCGTAAGCACTTATCATCGAAATGACCTTCTTCCCTGCCCTGAGCAAAATACAGAGAGAGTAGCCCTCACAGTGAGAAGCGAGGCAATAGCCTCGGGAAGCTGCAACGACAGATAGCTACTGTCAGACGGGAAACAATTGGAGTGGGAAAATCGACTGTGGGGGCTGCTGATGCCAAGAAGCCAAAGTAATCATAAGCTGCTGCTACAAAAGTCAGGACTCTGGGAAAATGGCAGGTCATAGTGGATGGCTTGCGGCAATGGCATTCCCTAAGCTGTGTGGGGAGATAGATGAACCCATATCCCTATCTGCACTGGGGCACCAGGCACCCAAGTAACTAAACCGCAAGGGGTTACTTTCCATGTGCTGTGCAACACGGGTGAATCACAGGGGACATTTCCAACAACATCCACGTGGGATGCTGGGAAGGTTCATGACGCTCACGTCTTCAAGGAACAACTACACTAACTGGAAAATGGCTGCAAGCAAGGAATTACTTCCAAGACCAAAATAAACAGTTGGGGATGTGAAATGCCTGTCGATCCTGGGGACCCACCACCCCTGATGCCATGGCCATAAGCCAACACAGGCACCGACAGTATCAGTAGCCTGTTGAAACTACAGCGAGCAACGTGCAGAATGGTGGTAAGAAATGTGCATTTGGCCGTCTGAGGTCCTGGCCAACATTACCTGACATCGCTCAGACCCAACAAACCATAAGCCCCTTGTTATTGCGCTGCTGTGTGCTTCCACAAACCTCTGTGAGAGTAAGTGAGACCTTCATGGCGGTGAAGCTGAAGGCAAATCACCTGGCCGCTGATTACACGCAGCCAGACACCAGGACGATTAGAAGAGCACACCAGGAAGCGGTGTGCATCAGAGAAGCTTTGAAAACTAGTTTCATCACTGACCAAGATACAGTGCGACTGTTGTGTTTGTTTCTCCTTGATGAAACCCTCCCCTTGATTGACTCATTCCCTGTAAGCCACCCACCCTCCCCCTTTGATTACAGCTTGTTTAAGGAAATAAAGTCACTATCGTTTAAAAATCATATATTCTTTATTAATTCAAGGTAGCCCGGGTGTGGTTTGGAAGGAGGATAGGAGGGAAGGAAAAGGCCACTAAAAAAATTTCAAAAGAATGACAGCCTTTTGGTTGGGCTGTCCACGGGGGATGGAGTGGGCAGGTGCATGGAGCCTCCCCCCACGCGTTCTTACACATCTGAGTGAGGAGGATATAGAACATGATGAGGGGTGAGGGTGGTTACACAGGGGCTGCAGCGGCATTCTGTGATCCTGCTGCTATTCCTGAAGCTCCACCAGATGCCAGCACATGTCCGTTTGATCACATAGCAGCCCCAGCGTTGCGTCGTGCCTCCTCTGATCTCCCTGCCACCACCTCTCATCTCTAGCGTCCCTCCCATCCTCACGTTCACTGGCATCTTTCCTGTAATTTGATACCACGTCCTTCCACTCATTCAGATGAGCTTTTTCATTGTGGGTCACTTTCATGATTTCCGAGAACATTTTGTCTCTTGTCTTTTTTTTCCGCCAGTTTATCTGAGATAGCCTTCGGGATGGAATAGGGAGTAGGGAGGCTTGAAAAATTTGCAGCTGCATGAGGGAGGGCAAAAAGGGAGAGAAGTATTTAAAAAGATACATTTTACAGAACAATGTTTACACTCTTTCACGGTGAACAACACTATTCACCTTACATAGCACATGTGATTTCACTACAAGGACTCATTTTGCATCTTAATATTGAGTGCCTGCGGCTCTGGTGTTAGAGATCACAGACGCAGGTCCGGGCAGCAGAATTCAGCTTCATGCGGCCATGGTAAGCCATTGTCTTTCGGCTTCTACAGCCTTCATATACAGTGCCCTCCTTTCCCAAATACCAAGCAAAGTCCGTTCAGTGCTGTTTCTTTCCTGTTAACATGCAGCAGCAGAAACCACCACCCCCATCCAATTCTCTGGGATGATCGCTTTACCCCTCCCCCATCGCTAGCCAAATGCTTTACCCCTCCCCCCATCTGCTAGCCAAACGCGAAAAAGCTCAGCGCCAATCACTACCCCTTCCCCCTGCTTGGCTAAATGCAGGGGAAAATTTCTTTTAAGCCACAGGTAAACAGCCCAACCATCTCTGTCCCCTTAATTAAATTCCTGAATTTCAACTGGGTTACCATGAATGATATCACTTTCTTGAGGATAACACAGCGAGCTAAAGAACAGATGTTGCTTGAATGCCAGCAAACACCGGGACCATACGCAGCTAGACTTTGTCATGCAATCATTCCAGATTACTGCTACATGCATGGCGTGGCCAAGTGCCTTACCATGGAGGACGGAATAAGGCTGCCTTGCCCAAAGGCTTTTGGAGTACCTCCAGGAGAGCTTCATGGACATGTCCCTGGAGGATTTCTGCTCCATCTCCAGACATGTTAACAGACTTTTACAATAACTGTACTGGCCGCGAATGCATCTCAAGTCTTCAAGACAAATTAATCATTAAAACACGCTTGCTTTTAAACCATGTTTTATATTTACCATGTTTGCTTTTAAACCATATTCGATTTTAAACCACGTTTTATATTTACGATTTTTTAAACCATATTTAAACCATGTTTTATATTTACAAAGGTACACTCACTAGAATTGCATGCAGCTCAGCATAGAAGCGGCATGTTTTTGGCCCTGCCCCGGACCTTCCGTTTGCTTCTTTTGTTTTCTGGTAGGCTTGTCTGAGCTTCTTAACTTTCACACGGCACTGTACTGAGTCCCTGCTGTGGCCTCTCTGCATCATGGCCTTGGAAATTTTTTCAAATGTTTTTTCATTTCGTCTTTTGGAATGGAGTTCTGTTAGCACGGAATCCTTCCCCATACAGCGATCAAGCATCAGTACCTGTCCGTGCGGTTCCATGCTGGAGCTGCTTTGATTTTCAGGAGACTGCACATTGTTACCTGTTGGCTGAGAGGCTCCGAGTGGTCACCTGTGCTGATCAGAGCCCACGCTGGCAAACAGGAAATGAAATTTCAAAAAGTTTGCGGGACTTTCCTGTCTACCCTGGCCAGTGCATCGAGTTCAGAATGGCTTTCCAGAGCGGTCACAATGTGCACTGTGGGATACCGATTTGCAGCCACACTAACCCTAATCCGACATGGCAATACCAATTTCAGCGCTACTCCTCTCGTCAGGGAGGAGTACAGAAATCGGTTTAAAGAGCCCTTTATATCAATATAAAGGGCCTCGTTGTGTGGATGGGTGCAGGGTTAAATCAATTTAACGCTGCTAAATTCAGTTTCAACGCGTAGTGTAGACCAGGCCTGAGAGGCTATGGAAGATGTGTGTGTATGGGCAAAAGGGAAAGAGAGAGTATGGCAATTCCTATAATGTGTTTGTATCTGTAGTGATTCAGTAGCATGTCTGAAGAACAGAATACCATCTGCATACATGCAGCACACAATCAAATAGGCAATCAGAACCAATAAATCTCTGAGTATGCTGTAGCAGCCATTTTTCAGTTTTATCTACATTCTTTACTGCTGATTGTTTTCTTTTGTGCAGTACCATTTATATAATAATGAAACTAAAGTAAACACCACTCCATTAAAAGAGATACATTCACAGATTTTTATTAAACTTCTTCTATCATATGGGCTGTTAAATAAGGGCATATTTCTTATTTTTCCTCATTTAATATAACCTGCCATAGGAGGCAGATCATGGAACATTTTTCAGATTTTTTTTTTTAAATTTGGAAAGTCATAAGATTGTGTTTAAATTTTTCAAATTATGAACAAGAAAAAAAAAGGAGGGTCAAAGATGGCTGTTAAGATGCTCATTGTCCTAAGAGTCTAGAACAGGGGTCGGCAACCTCTGACACGTGGCTTAGCAGGGTAAGCACCTGATAGGCCGGACTAGTTTGTTTACCTGCCATGTCGAGAGGTCCAGTTGATCGCTGGCTGTGGTTCGTCTCTCCAGGCCAATCGGGGTGGCGAGAAGCCATAACCAGCACATCCCTCTGCCTGTGACATTTCCCATAGCCCTCAATTGGCCTGGAGCAGCAAACTGTGACCAGTGGGAGCTGCGATCGGCCGAACCTGCAGACGCGGCAGGTAAACAAACTGGCCTAGCCTGCCAGGGTGCTAACCCTGGCAAGCCAAATGCCAGAGGTTGCCGACTCCTAAAACAGAGGACCACATGAGCAGCAATAGTACAAGACAAATGTGTTCTGGCACATTCAAGCCCTGCTATGACATACACACATACTTAATTTTAAGCACTGTGAGTGGTACAATTACCCATAAAATTACTGATGTATGTATGTCTTTACAGGATAAGGATCTTTATTTATAACTTCTTTCCTCTTATTGATTTGTAATATTAGAACTTGATCCAAGAGCCATTTAAGTACATGAAAAAGATTGCTGTACACTTAAGTGGGCTTTAGATCAAGACTTTAGTACATTATTTTGCATATACTGTTTTTATTTCCTATGGGAGCACAACCTCAAATGAATGAATTGGCTGAATTAGTGAAAGGAACGGCAGGGAACTTTTTGTTTAAAAGTTTAATAAATTAAGCACTTTTTTGTTTCTTGGAGACCTCAGATAATGTCTCTGGATCCGGAGGCTCCTCCCTTCCTTTAGTCTTCTTCTCATGGCCCTGATCCTAACCCATTTAAGTCAACAGGAATCTCAAACCAAACACACTGCTTCAGGTAGAATAAACCAAAAAACATAATAACTACAAAAGATAGATTTTAAGTGATTATAAATCAAAGCACAATGAGTTAGATTTAGACAAATGAAATAAAAGCAAAACACATTCTAAGCTGATCTTAACACTTTCAGTGCCCTTACAAACTTAGATGCTTCTCACCAAAGGCTGGCTCGTTGCCCTTCAGCCAGGTTCCCCTCTTTGATCAGCGCTTCAGTCACTTGATGGTGGTGTCTGCAGATGGAGGTGGAACAGAGAGAGCATGGTAAATTTCTCTCACTTTTATCGTGTTCTTTCTTCCCTCTTGGCTTTGCCCCCCACCCTTTGAGAGTCAAGTCAGCATTACCTCATCGTAGTCCCAAACTGACCAAGGGAAGGAGGGTGACTCACTCTAGAGTCCAATGGATCCTCCACTGCTGCCTAGGCCGGTGTCCTTTTGTTCCTGGGAGGCTGGGCTGGATTTGTCCCATACATGCCCTGATGAGGTGTGAGCGACCCCTCTGCTCCTGCAGAGTTTTGCCTGGGCTTGTTTTAAGCCAAGAGGACACATTTTTATCCTCAAAGCTATATACATGAAATTACAGCCTATAATATTACTATAATAACAATGCACAGTGCATCATGAGCCTTCCAAAGACCCCCAATCATATTATAAGATGAACATGGGGGTGCGGGGTGTTCCACCAAGGTACAGAGTGTCACGTGCCCCCTTGTTCAGATGTGTGCCTGCACCTCTTTCAGCCTATAGCAGGGGTCGGCAACCTTTCAGAAACAGTGTGCCGAGTCTTCATGTATTCACTCTAATTTAAAGTCTTGCATGCCAGTAATACATTTTAATGTTTTTAAAAGGTCTCTTTCTCTAAGTCTATAATATATAACTAAACTATTGTTGTATGTGAAGTAAATAAGGTTTTTAAAATGTTTAAGAAGCTTCATTTAAAATTAAAATAAAATGCAGAGCCCCCAGGACCGGCGGCCAGGACCCAGGCAACGTGAGTGCCACTGAAAATCAGCTTGCGTACCGCCTTCGGCACGCGTGCCATAGGTTGCCTACCCCTGGTCTATAGTGACCCCTTCTGGCAGTTTCTAGTGACTCAACCCCCGGCCAAATCAGACACAGCCTGAATGGAAAACAACTCAGACCCCTTCTGGGTATTAATGCAACAAATTCTTTAAATTCTCCTGGCCCTAGAAGGGGGCTATGTCCCCAGGGATTCCTCCCTGGAGACACTCTGCCCACTCTGGTCTGTTCTGGCCCCAGCTCTACACTTAACTGTTTATGGCACTTTCAGGGGGCTTATCACTGTCCAACTCTAGGCCACTTCCCCAGTGGCTGGAGTGGGGGAGGGCCAAGACCTGCCCACTATTCCAGGTCCCAAGTGAGAGGCCATAAGAATAGAAGTCACGTGCCACCATGTCCCTTTAATTAAACTGCTTTCAGTTCCCTGGGCCACTTCCCTGCAGCCCCAACTTTCACCCAATTCTTACCTCAGGGCTCTTCTATGTTCTGGCCCAGCAGCCATCCAGGGGCTCTTTCTCACTCTACTGGGCCCTGCCAGCACTGAACTCTTCCTGGTACTGCAGTACTTCAGCCTACTAGGAGCACCAACTTCACTTCTCAGGCTCCAAGCAGCAACTGACTCTGGGCTGCACTGAAGCTCTTTATATTATAGCTGCAACCCTCTGATGGCTAATCCCTTGTATCCTCCCTCTGATTGTCTGCTTTCCTGTAGGCTACTTGAAGGACTTCTCTATTACTCTTTTCCTGGGACGGGTGTGGCAGGACCCTTAGACCTCCAGCACTGGACCTCTGAACCTAGTCCAAACCATAATAGTAAACCTAAATTATTCAAGGTGCATCTTGTTCCCCCTTCTCCCCCCCCCCCCACACACATTGGCAGGCCTGGACATCAGTCTAGATAAGAAAAGACAAGCTGTCATCAAGCCCTGTTTCTCCTCCACCTCCCCCCCTGGGATTTTCTTCAGAAGATAAGGAAGAGTAGCTAAATGTCGGGCTAGAAGAGTCAGGGAGCAGTTGTGTCATTAAGAGAGAGCGGGGAAGTTAATGTACAAGCAGTAAAAGTATAGCTAGCCAGGAGCAAAAATAGGTATTACCCCAGGAAAAGGATACAGTGAAAAAGGTATAATTTGTGAATTGGTCCTGAGGTTCTGTTGTTTAGAGGTAAGTGGGAGCGAAGGGAAAGAGCATCCTTTTATACATTTTTCTAAGTTTGGTTAAGATTCAAGAGCAAAACATGTTTATATTTATTGGTAAATATACGTAGCTCCATTGACACCAACTTACCCACCTGAGTGATGTCTGGCCCATAATAATGTTTGTTAATAAATTATGATAAGTGATTACACAGGGTGGTAATAATAATTTTTAAAAGTCAAACATATTTTTGTTTTATTTTGTTTATTTTAGAGATGTAGGAGAGCTGGTGGTTGTAATCAAAGCACAATTTTTTAAAGTTAAAGAATTGATGTTAATGGTAAGCATAGAAAGCTGCTCGTTACGCTCAGCAGTACAGCAGGAAAGGAAAGGTAAGGCCAGAATACCCATTTATGTCTGCAAAACCAAAACAGCTATCAGGAATCCAAGCCAAATGTTTGCAGACAGGGAAAGGAGAATGTCAACCCTCTTGATCTAATTTATTATGCAGATGAGAGAGCTGGATCAACAGTAGGAAGAGAAACAAAATATGACCTCCCAAAGGCAAGAGAATAAGGAGTGATAGGACTGTGCGGTCATGCAAACCCCTCTTTCCTTTCTTGGAAATTATTCTATCACCATAGATGAGGTAATCAAATTCAGATATTGCTGTCACATAAGCCTCCTTTCACTGATGCTGTCCTTCCCCCAGGAGGCTTTATCCTGAACACATGGAAGTCAGTGGACATATTGTGATTGAATTCCACTGGACCAATAGGGTCCTTCTCTATTTTCTGACATTAACTGTTTAAAATGCACTAAATCATGGACTCCAGTAGCAAGTGCTACAGCATTACAGCCTTATGGAAAATATTGGGAAGTGTTATTGAGCAGAATTATAATAACAACCTGTGAAACTGGAGAGTTATTTTCTGGATAACACCATTTTCACTTTTAGCTAATATCCAGGTAAGTAAATGAGATAAGCTGGTCTTCTCTTGTGCTTAGTTTTGCTCTGATCCATGCCAGACCTGGATTACTTGAGCATTTCTATTTCTACCCAGCTTATATTAACCCTTTTCTAGCTGTTGTCCTATTCTCTTGCATATTGTCTAATGGAGTTTATTTTGATTTTAATTTTAATTATGATAGATACTATATGAAATATCTATCATAGTAGAAAATAGACTCTTTATTGGCCTGGGATGGTGAACTGCGGACGGTGGGAGCCGCTATCGGCTGAACCTGCCAACACGGTAGGTAAACAAATTGGCCCGGCCCACCAGGGTGCTTACCCTGGCGAGCTGAGTGACAGAGGTTGCTGACCCCTGTTCTACACAGAATGACTACATATACACAATTCCTCATAGAAAACATCTTCAAGTTTCAGAGTAGCATGTGGCTTTATAAGCTTCCATTGTATTTTTACTGAAATTCTCAATGGAGTAGGCATTGTACAAATATATTTCAAGTGACAGTCCCTGCTTCAATCAGCTAAGAGTCTAGAAACGGCTTCATTGGTAGCTCCATATAGCTTCTTTTTTACATGTAGGGCTTTATATTTTCTTAACAGAAATATCTACAGCAGATAAATGTAAATGCGTGCAACTTTTATGTCTAACTTTTTTCGACTGCATCCTACTGCTAATGATCCAAATGCTGTTGGGCTTTTTTTGCCCTCTCCTCTCTTTCTTCAGATGCAAACTCAACAGCTGGGGCATCATAGAGGACATGTTTGACAGATAAAGGGCTTAGATGCCAAGGTCTAGAATAAATTTTTAAGCAGTAACATCTGTGTCTGTCGCAAAGCTCCTGGCTGATTTCTTTGCTGGCTGCTTGGCTGGCTTTGCTATGTCTGTGACTCCTCTGCTGGCTGTGCTAATGGCTGTGTAACTGCCTCTGGTGCTCTGTTGGGGAATCAGGCTGCTGATGAGCTTGCTGGACTGCCTTGTCTCATGGATCTTTTTTTTTTTTTTTTTGAGTGACCTGTGGCAGGAGGAGTTTGTTCCTTATTTGACAGGAAGGCCCTCAACACATTCTCACAATATGTGTGTGCAAGGCCAATTGATGATGCCAAAGGACTACTTTCCCAGCACTCTAAACCTCCATAAATGTAACACTGCCTTTAGCTATAACAAGACCTCCACAACCCACTAGAAGTATACAGGATATCAGAAACAAATTGGCCTTCAGGGGCTTAAATTGCACAGTCACTGTTCGCTTTTGAATTGTATATATTTAGGAACAAACTGTACATCTTCATTTTCTTATCAAAGGTACAAGTGATCACCCAGTTTATTTTATTTTCTAATGTAGCAGTGCTATTCCTTTACTTGTTCAAGAAAGTTTCACATGTGTGTGTGTGTGTGTGTGTTTGGACGTGCACATGTGTTTGTGTATTCAACCTGTAATCTCTGGTTTTGACTTGTATTAACCCTTGTGAGATTCAGCATCTTCCAAACAGGGCTAGACTACTCCCTTGGGTGGATGCTTGGTTGGTTGATAGCTTCCTCACTCGCCAGAAGCAAGGGCAGGAACCTCTGCGTTAACATAAGAAAGGAAGTTTATGCCATTATTTTAAAACCAGAACATCTAAAATAAATCCAGATCCCTAAGGATATGGGTGCATTTAAACTTGAGCCTCCTTTGAACTCTCTCCTATAATTACTCAGACCCTGGCTTTGCCACTACTTGTAATGAGTATTCAGCTAAATTTTAGCCAAAATACTAATATTAAGCTTCAACTGAATTACTTTTCAAGTGTATTCATGAAGATGAATATCAAGGATAGGGTGATGCTCTAGCCCTGAGAGAAATCCTTCTCCCTTTATTCACACAAATATAAAACACTCTTTGAGCCTGATTGTCTAATTCCCAAGGGTTACTTTATGTCATTTCTGTGATGTAAAGGATATGTAAAGATGGTGAATCTAGTGCATGGCTAGGACAGGCTAGAGGATATCAATTCCATTTCACAACAGTTTTCAGGGTTTCAAAATGTGTTTCCATTCCACAGTGCAATGAAAATGAAACCTTTTGAAAAAAAATGTGAAATGGTATTGTCTCAAACTATCTGCTTCTGAATAAAAAAGGGCAGGTTTTCAAATTCGGTCTCTCTCTATCTCTCTCCCTCCCTCTTCCTCCTCGTCCTCTGGTCAGATGTGACCAGAAAGCCATGGACCTCAGAAACCTTCCTATCAAAAACTTTGTCAAAATTGATACATCTTCACAAAATGTTCCATCTTCCACGAAACAGCATATTTAAAGAAAATGAATTTTGGTCAACCATGTTCTGACTAGGTCTATCCATGGACACTACCAGGGCACAGGGGGCAGGTGGCTGGATAAAAAAAGGATGTGACTGAAGGTCATGGAAAACTGAATGAAAGTTAAAACAGCTTTAGCACTGTTGTAACCTACATCCAAGGTGAGTAGGCAGGGTGTTGTCTAGATTTCGAATACAGTTCCTGAACTGAGCACAACTTAGAATTGAGAATAGGACTCATTAACTTTAATGGAAAAGCATGCATGAGTCAGATCAGGAAGATGTGAACACCAGCGGTAACTACTTTTTGTGCCGTAATCATCTTAGTTGCTTCTCCTCACCATCGCCTCACTTCTGATGGTGGCCCAGCACTGGTTGAGATAATGGAAGATTATAAAGTGATTCTGGTTTTGGGTTAAATGACGGCTTCTTGGAGCAGCTGTTACTGGAACCCACAAGGGGAGAGGCAATTCTTGATTTAGTCCTGAGTGGAATGCAGGAGCTGGTCCAAGAGGTAACTATAACAGGATTGTTTGGAAATAGTGACGATATTATAATAATATTTAACATCCTTGTTAAAGAACACCTGAACAGCCCAACACTATGGGATTTAATTTCAGAAAGGGAAACTATGCAAAAATAAGGAGGTTAGTTAAACAGAAATTAACTACAGTGTCTAGAGTGAAATCCTAGCAAGCTGCATGGACACTTTTCAAAGACACCATAATAGAGGCCCAACTTAAATGTATACCCCAAATTAAAAAACACAGTAAAAGAACTAAAAAAGAGCCACCGTGGCTTAACAACCATGTAAAAAAAAAGTGAGAGATAAAAAGGCATCTTTTAAAAAGAGGAAGTCAAATCCTAGTGAGGTAAATAGAAAGGAACATAAACAATGCCTAATTAACTGTAAAAATATAATAAGAAAAGCCAAAGAGACATTTGAAGAATGACTAGCCAAAAACTCAAAAGGTAATAACAAAATGTTTTTTAAGTATATCAGAAGCAGGAAGACTGCTAAACAACCAGTGGGGCCCCTGGACGATCGAGATACAAAAGGATCACTTAAAGATGATAGAGTCATTGTGGAGAAACTAAATGGATTCTTTGCTTCAATCTTCACTGCTGAGGATGTTAGGGAGATTCCCAAACCTGAGCCGGCTTTTGAAAAATCGGAGAAATTGTCACAGATTGAGGTGTCACTAGAGGAGATTTTGGAATTAATTGATAAACTTAACAGTAACAAGTCACCGGGACCAGATGGCGTTCACCCAAGGGTTCTAAAAGAACTCAAATGTGAAGCTGCGGAACTATTAACTATGGTATGTAACCTATCCTTTAAATTGGCTTCAGTACCCAATGACTGAAAGATAGCTAATGTAACGCACAATATTTAAAAAAGGCTCTAGAGATGATCCCAGCAATTACAGACCGATAAGTCTAACATCAGTACCGGGCAAATTAGTTGAAACAATAGCACAGAATAAAATTGTCAGACACATAGAAGAACATAAATTGTTGGGCAAAAGTCAAAATGGTTTCTATAAAGGGAAATCATGTCTTACTAATCTATTAGAGTTCTTTGAAGGGATCACAAACATGTAGACAAGGGGGATCCAACGGACGTTGTGTACTTAGATTTCCAGAAAGCCTTTAACAAGGTCCATCACCAAAGGCTCTTATATAAATTAAGTTGTCATGGGATAAGAGGGAAGAGCCTTTCATAGATTGAGAACTGGTTAAAAGACAGGAAACAGAGGGTAGGAATAAATGGTAAATTCTCAGAATGGAGAGGGGTAACAAGTGGTGTATCCAAGTGTCAGTCCTAGGATCAATCCTATTCAACTTATTCATAAATGATCTGGAGAAAAGAGTAAAGAGTGAGGTGGCAAAGTTTGCAGATGATACTAAACTGCTCAAGATAGTTAAGAGCAAAACAGACTGTGAAGAACTTCAAAAAGATCTCAGAAAACTAAGTGATTGGGCAACAAAATGGCAAATGAAATTTAATGTGGATAAATGTAAAGTAATGCACATTGGAAAAAATAACTCCAACTATACATACAATATGATGGGGGCTAATTGAGCACAACAAATCAAGAAAAAGATCTGCAGTCATCGTGGATAGTTCTCTGAAGACGTCCATGGCAGTGTGCAGCGGTGTCAAAAAAGCAAACAGAATGTTAGGAATCTTTAAAAAGGGATAGAAATAAGAACAGAAAGTATCTTACTACGCTTGTATAAATCCATGGTAACACCCATATCTTGAATACTGCATACAGATGTGGTCTCCTCATCTCAAAAAAAAAATACTGGGCAATTAGAAAAGGTTCAGAGAAGGGCAACTAAAATGATAGGGGTTTGGAATCGTCCCATATGAGACGAGTTAAAAGAGCTAGGAATTCAGCTTGGAAAAGAGGAGACTAAGGGGGATATAATAGAGTGATGTAGAGAAAATAATAAAGAAAAGTAGTACTTGTTCCCACAATACAAGAACTAGGGGCCACTAATGAAATTAAGGGACAGCAGGTTTAAAACAAATAAAAGGACGTTCTGCTTCACACAGCGCACAGTTAACTTAGTGGACCTTCTTGCCGGAGAGTTGTGAAGGCTAGGTAATAACTCGTTTAACAAGAGAACTAGGATAAAATTCATGGAGGTTAAGCCTTTAATGCATATAAGCCAAGGATGGGTAAGGAATGGTGTCCCTAACCTCTGTTTGTCAGAGGGTAGAGATGGATGGCAGAAGAGAGATCACTTGATCATTGCCTATTGGATTCATTCCCTGTGGGGCACCTGGCTTTGGCTACTGTCAGTAGAAAAGATACTGGGCTAGATGAACCTTTGGTCTGACACAGTATGGCCATTCTTATGTTTTTATGTTGTGTTTTTTAATTCCATCCTTGCAGAAGCTGCCACTTCTCCTTCACTTCCTCTTCTTCATAACCAGGGCATGTAAGGCCTCAAATTACCTTTCCCCACCCTGTCCACCCACTCTCCTATTTCTCCTGATTAATAATTTTCCTTTCACAAATCCTTCCTCATATCAATTTACCTCTTTCTCAGGATGGAATTTAGGAGCCCAGGTACACTACAGATATGAGGTTCCTTTGCAGTGTCTGGAGATTGCTACCAATCTCTTCTTCATTCTTGGGATCTGTAGTTTAAAACCATTGTATTGCCACTACCAACAAATATTGCTTAAACATAACAGATGTGAATATCATCATGAAGAGTTAATGACCTAAACTCTGTAGGCCAAAAATATAAGTTAAAGAAAAAAGGAAAAAGAGTGCATCATCTATTTTATTGTAATTCTTATATTTGTATTTATGTATTTTTCAATTTATTTCTGAAAAGAATAATCACTTTATAAAAAGAAAAAAGTGATTCTTTTCCAGAATAGATTTATTTGACAAAATGTCTTTCTTGAAAATGCAAATAAAACTCTTTATTTGTGCTTAGAGGTGGGCCAAACCTCTGATACACTACAGCTGTATAATATCAATATATAAATAAATCAGTCATTCTTTTATAATGCTTGATGGCAATAGTAAATTAATATCAATATACAGTATGAAAAGTAGCAATGATAATAACTAATATATCCAGTTTTCTGAAGTTCACAGGTTAACTTCCTATTGACTTTTTTATTTCTAATATAATTCAAAAAGTGTGCATAATTTATTACTTTATTTGCAATTCAACTTTTAATTTGGCTTTGTCCAAATAATGTCATTTCCAGTTGTTCAGTATATAATCAGATACTATGATTAGACATTCTCTATATTCCTACCTTTCAGGAAAGATATGGTAACTTGTAGGTGCAATAGTTCAAAAAAAAAATCTTTTTAAATACACTGTACAAGTCTCATCCAAGAGAAGTAACAGGAGCCCTGTCTTTTGAGACATTTAAAACTAAATCGGGCAAAGCACTAGGAAATGTATTATAAGGAACTATCCTCTTCTGCTAGGGGATAGATTAGATTTCCTAATAGGTCTTTTCCATTGCTAATTTCTATGATTCTGTTGCCTACCATTTTAATTATACTACTGCCATTTAGAAAACAATCAACTTTTCTAATGGCTGAAGCTATGCATTTCTAAAGAGGGCACATTATTGTACTGTATCAAGACGCTGGGAACAATGACAATGCAAGCCTCTGGATACTGATATAAAATGACAGCAGTAAGATACTGATGGTGGCAATCTATAGGGACCGTATTACGAAGTCAAGGCAATTGAAAAAGCAATATGGATGAAAATATGTTTCCTTTAAAGGACAAAGAAGATGATTTTTAAAAAAAAACCAGTTATTTTAATAATAATACTTAGCTCTTGGATAGTATCTTTCTATCATAAATCTCAGAGCTTTAAAAATGATGATGATATTTACTATCTCCATTTTACAGATGGTGAAGCATAAGAACTGCAGTGATTTGCCCAAGGGCACACTGTAGGTCAGTGTGTCTAGTGCCCTTGCCAGTGCCTTTCCAGTCTAGTGCCCTTGCCAGTGGACCATGCTGTCTCTTATCTATGGATCTCAAAGTGCTTTACACACATTGCTTAATTGACCCTCATAATACCCCACTGAGGAGAGTGCTGTAAATATTTTTGTATACATTTTATATATTGGTAACTTAAGGCACAAAGATGTTAACCAGCTTTAACTCTGTGATATGAGTGACAAAAGCCAGGAATAGACCTGTGAAGTCAGGTCTCTAAGTCCTCTATTCTAACCAGCAGATCATACTTCAAAGGTGATGAATCATCCTTGAACTAGACCCTGAGTAAGCCACATGTGTTAATGAGTCATTCCTGTGCTAGGCTCCAGCCAATCGACAAACCAGGAGCTGGTCTGGTAACTCTCAGTGCAGTTGCATAAGCTCATAGGAGAAACACCAGCTTAGTCTACTACAGAGGTCAGCAACCTCTGGCATGCGGCTCACCAGGGTAAGAACCCTGGCAGGCAGGGCCAGTTTGTTCACATGCCGCATCTGCAGGTTCGGCCTATCACAGCTCACACTGGCCGCAGTTTGCCGCTCTAGGCCAATGGGGGCAGCAGGAAACCGTGGCTAGCACATCCCTTGGCCCGTGCCACTTCCCATTGGCCTGGAGCGGGGAACTGCAGCCAGTGAGGCCCGCCAGGGTGCTTACCCGGGCGAGCCAGGTGCCAGAGGTTGCTGACTCCTGGTCTACTCAGTGTCACTTTATGGCTTGGAAATCTCCTCTGTCTGATAGTGGTAACTGATACCACAACACTTAGCGTCTCAGAGGGGTAGCCATGTTAGTCTGGATCTGTAAAAGCAGCAAAGAATCCTGTGGCAGGTTATAGACTAACAGACATTTTGGAGCAGATACAAAGTGGGTATTCATCCACGAAAGCTCATGCTCCAAAACATCTGTTAGTCTATAAGGTGCCACAGGATTCTTTGCTGCTTTTACACAACACTTAGCCTTATCCAGCCTTGCTCTTTCTCCAGCCCTATTCTTAGACTTGATCCAGTCCTGCTCTGGCCTCCTGATTCCAGCTATGACTGCAAGGCATGTCTGCCATGGCTCTGACCCATTGGCCTGACCATTCCCATCAAGGGTTCTCACAATACTCCCTTCCTTGTGAAGTTTGAATCATAACTTCTCGTTAATATGAAAAAAAATGATTTTGTGACACTACAGCGCTGTTACTGCAGCCATATTTTGCTAGTTATATCTATTCCTCTTCTCATAAAAAATATCCAATAGCTCTCTTCTTCCATATAGCATTCTGAGTTTAAAGCTACACACCCCTCTGTTTCGTGTACATTTCTCACATTATATTGGAATGTATTATATATGTTAGTGCTTTTTGGCTGTAAGCTCTTCAGGGCAAACAGCCTCATATTTTATTTATCCTTGGCTTAGCTCACTTTTTGTTCAACAGAATGTAGACATGGGAATCTATCTCTGTCTAAGGGATGGGCTGTGAAAATCTTACTCACATTGGTGAGTACTGATACAATATATATTCACCTTATTTGCTTCACACTATTCAAACCCACGATTAAACTATTTTAAAATAAAAAAAGGGTTTTTTTGAAAAATTCCTATCCAGTTCTACATAATGTAACTAAGCTAAGCTAAGCCCTGAAGTACATAAACGATTATTAGAGGGCATGAAGCAACACAGAGGAGCAATTCAGTGAACTCTTAAGGGGAGTAATTTTGCTCCCACTGAACTCACTGGGAGTGGCAAAACTCCCATTAACTTCAGTAGATACAGGAGTATTACATGCTTCCAAAGGGGGCTTCTGTTCTTCGAAAACACAGGATTCCTTATGACCTCAGTCCATACAAAGGTACAGCACAAACCTTTAACAAGGAGCAGAGACTCAGGTCTCTCAGCAACCCCAACCAGCAAGGGCAGGGAGTGCCTAAAAATTGCCACCTCTGTGGAATATATGGTGAGGTTGTCCAAAAAGTTCAACCATTGTGCGCTCCCTTTTGTGTATGTCTTACAGCAGCAGACCTTTAATTCCTCTAGGAGCAAGAAGGTTATTTCCTACACCAAGAGAATGATTTAAACTGTGTGTGTGTGTGAGAGAGAGAGAGATAGCTTGTGTTTTCAGTGGTCAGTTCCAAATGCTGTGTTCAGGTCTTTACAATGCTATCACAACACATGACCAAGTCTAGTTAATTGTATTAAAAAGTATAATTTACTTGGGATACAAAATAATACCTTACAGCTTTTGATTTTTCCATGACTGTCCCCTGCAAAGCTTAGGAGTGCCATTTTAAAGGAACAGCCTTAGGTACAACAAATACATACATTTCCTTTATGGAAAATTGGCATCTATTTGTAAGGAACCACTTCCAAATATTGAAAGATGTAATGTGTATTGCAATTCCTATGCAAAAATAGGCAATTTATGTCTTAAACTGCATCTAATCCTAATTTCTTTGCAGTGTAGTTATTATGGATAGCATGTTATTTGAAAATATCAGCTTTTAAAGTGTATATGAATCATTTGGATGACATCACAGATCTCAGATACAAAGGCCAGGAAAGCATTCTTCCAAAGGCAGCATCTGGCTCCTTGGAGCATTTAGAGCCATTGCAATGGCTCTAGGTCTGCTGCATGGTTGATTAGATTTGAATACCAATTTTCAGCCTTCTGAAAAAAATAGGACTCCATAAGTCTTAGAAATTTCTGTAATATACATTTGAGCACTTGTATAGTAATTAAGAAACCTGTATATGTTCTGTAGAACTTTCTTTACTGCCTGAGGCTCCATGTGTCCTCCACAACTTATGCCATTATCTATCTGTCCAAAATGCAGAAAAGTAGCTATAGGATGAATATTTATTTCGTGTATCCAGAATATTATTATTATTGCTTTGTTTCAGTAGAGCACATAATTTAAAAGCTAGTGTAAGGTACTTAGGAAGTAGCTTCATTTCTTTGTTATTATTAAAATAACCAGTACAAGGATTCAGAAAATTAAATTGCTAGCTCTGAGCCTTCTTGTGTCACCTTTGCTCATACTAAACAGAATCTCACTCTGCAAGTGTTCCCACAGATTTCAATGGGAATAATCACAGAGTAAAGTGCAGAGCCTTAGATGGGTCAGAACTCCACTCATGTTCATCTGGGTCATCTCTCACCTTGATTACTGTAACCTTTGATTCTCTAGCCTCCTTTCTGCTCAGCATGCTGCATTCTCATTTATTTAAAAACACAGTTACTAAAATCATCTTCCTCTTCTGAGATTCTGACCTCATCATCACCTCCTAGATACCATTTATCCTCCCCTATCCCCACCATACCCCTGGTCTTCACATTCAAATCTTTTCATAATCTTGCCCCATGTACATTTCTTTTTTCTCCTTATTCTTCCATTCACTCTATCTGCAGCTCTCTCTCCTTGCAACTTGCATAGTCTCCTCCCATTTTTGCCTGCCTAACTTCAGTCATGCTACCACATATGCTAGGAATAGCTTACCTCATTTTGTCCACCAAGCTCCCACTTGCTTCATCTCCAAACCCGCTGTGCTAGACTGACAATTTCCTGCAATATCCTTGTCATAAACAAATGGTTAAGGGTTAATGTCTCTTTTACCTGTAAAGGGTTAAGAAGCTCAGTAAACCTGACTGACACCTGACCAGAGGACCAATAGGGAGACAAGATACTTTCAAATCTTGGTGGAGGGAAGTCTTTGTTTGTGTTGTTTGTTTGTTTTTTTTGTTGTTCACTCTTGGTGCTAAGAGGGACCAGACATACACCCAGACTTTCCCAATCTTTCTGAATCAGTCTTTCATGTTTTAAAATTGTAAGTATAGCCAGGCAAGGCGGATTAATCTTATGTTTGTTTTCTTTCAACTTGTGAATGCTTTTCCTTTTGCTGGAATGATTTTTACCTCTGTTTGCTGTAACTTTGAATCTAAGGCTGGGGTGGGGGAGGTTCCTCTAGTCTATATGAATCTGAATACCCTGTAAAGTATTTTCCATCCTGATTTTACAGAGATAATTTTTACTTTTTCTTTCTTTAATTAAAAGCTTTCTTTTCAAGAACCTGATTAATTTTTTCCTTGTTTTAGAATCCAAGGGATTGGTAGGGGGAAAGGAGGGGGGAATGATTAATTCCTCCTTGTTTTAAGATCCAAGGAGTTTGGATCGGTGTGAAGCTTTCCAAGGCAACCCAGGGAGGGGAAAGTCTGGGGGGAAAAGAAGGGGATGGTTAATTTCTCCTTGTTTTAAGACCCAAGGGGTTTGGGTCTTGGGTTCCCCTGGGAAGGTTTTGGGGGAACAGAAGTGTGCCAAACACTATATTTTTGGCTGGTGGCAGCGTACCAAATTTAAGCTAGTAATTAAGCTTAAAAGTGATCATGCAGGTCCCCACTTTTTGGACGCTAAAGTTCAAAGTGGGAGAAAAAACCTTGGCAATCCTGAATTGACTTAAATTAAGCTGAAACCTACTGAATTCGTTTTAATATATTTGGAGTTCATTGTATTAAAAATGCAATTGGGTATGTGTTATTTCGCATTGTGTCATAAACTAGTTCTAACTGGATTCTTCAGGGACCACCAGACAAAGTAAGGGTTTTGGATAAATAGCCTAGTTTTAAATGGTCTCAGGACGTTCTTCCTCATTCAGATAACTGACAGGATCCCTGGTCCATGGAGGGCCACAGTCCTTAGAGTATAGTTGGAAGGACTGGTCCTACTGGGCCCATAAGACCATGTGCTTGTTTTGAGCTGAAGATGTGATGAACGACAAGGTGGGGGTAGGGGAGTTGAGGGCCTGATGCTGCCAGAGCCCATGTTAGTGTAAGAGGCTAAGAGCCCCATGATACTACACTCACTGTTTCTGGGGGGAGTGCGGTTGGTAAGCTCTCTCCCAATACTAGGAGGAAGGGGAAGTGAGTCAGGATCCTGGGACTGAGAGGTCCCCAGGCAAATCAGAAGAGTTCTAACCCTAAGGCCAATGGGGAGAGGTCAGCACTGCAAGTCTGCCAGATTGAGAGGGTGGGCAGACCAGGAGGGAGTTGGGGGACCAAAACCTGTCCTCCATGTGAGCTAGAACAGCTTGGGCAGAGTAAGGGCAGAAGGAGAGTGCAAGAGCCCCGTGCAGAGCTGCAGAAAGTATAGCAGCCAGAGCAGTAGCCCTGAGCTGGAGTTGAGGAGACCAACTATGCTGATGGTGAGCCTGACTAAGCTACAGTGGAAAGCCCTGGAACCAGAGCTGGGATAGTGGAAGGTCTACTGTGCTGAGTAGCTAGGTAGAACAAGTTGGGAATTCTGGGCAGAGAGGATTCAAGGGAGGTAGACATCACCAGACAAGAGACCTTTAATCTGGACTCAGAGGGTGGGTGGGGTGTGTGAGAACCTGATTGGAGAGAAGGGTGCAGAACAGATGCCAGCTCAGGCCAACATCCCATGCCTTAACTGAACACTGACAAATACATGGCTGGTATCAGTCTGGCTCAGCTGTGCGTTAGTATTGTTAAAAAGGTATTTGAATTATAAGAATGTGTTTAATGTTTAGACTTTATTGAATGGTTGTGAATTGCTGCATCCATTAATCTCACATTTAATGCCTGTATCCCATATTCTACGGTAATATCTGAACATTTGCACTGTAAGCTTTTATGTAAAACAGCAGACAGGAGAGAAACATTAACCAGTGTGAAATGCTGGTCTCTAAAAGTTGTCATGTCCTGCCCAACAGGGATAGACTCAAATGGATCATTAAAGAGGAAAAAGCCTTTCTTGTTTATCCCTTCTCCCCATGAAGATGAGTCTTGCAAGTGAATTCCTCCCATCCACTGAGTTTGCAGCTCAAAGGAGATGGAGGGAAGGGACTAAAAACCCCTAACAAGGAGGAATTGTATCTTTACGTTGCTTTGACTCTGGGGAGTCCAAGGATTACTAGGCTTAAGCAAAAGTTCTCCAGTGCTTAGACAGGGTTATCCCTAAAGGACATACCGAGCTTGCTCATCACAGAAGCTTCTATTATTTTTTGAAACTTAAGATTAGAATGCATGTGTGTGTATGTATGTTTATCTTTTTCAATCTTGTAAATAACCGTTGTTTCTTTTTCCTATATAATAAATCATTAGATAGTTTATTATAGGATTGGTTACAAGTGTTGTTTTCCTTGTGAGATCCAAAGTGCAATTGACCTGCAGTAAGTGACTGGTCTTTTAGATCTGAGAGTAACCTGAATATTGCTGTGATATTTTGTGTATGGGACCATCTAGTGTGAAGGTAAGCTTATCTGGGTGGCAATATAGATTGCAGTACTCAGGAGGACTGTCTGTGACTCCATGTTAAGCCTGTTATAGTGCCACTTTGTGATTGGTTGGTGATATCTAAGTAGAGAGCTCACAGCCAATTTGAGGTTTGTGCCCTGAGGTTGGTAATCATGTTCTTGAGCCATTACAGGACAGTTTGACAAAAGGCCCTGTCACCTAGATCCTGAGGGCATTAGCCACCACCAGAACAAGGGCCTTACCCTTGGTATCACCTCAGTGCAGCCAGGTGCTGGGAAGGAGAGTGGGATGTGAAAGGAATAGGCTGTGAATTCTCTTGAGCTCCCTGTGACCATAGTGCAGGCTTCCTGGATCCTTTAACCTTTTCAATTGTTTCCTTATTTGTTTACAGTTGCTGTATAATACATTGTGTGTGGTTGAAACTCAATGTTGTGATCACTGGGTCGGGGAGTGGCTGTTGAGGAGAGAGTACTCCTGATTGGCTTGATTAGGAACTGCTGTGGGGTACCTGTTAACTGGAGGAATTACATCTGTTAACTGTCTCTGAAGAGAAAGCAAGCAGTTGTTCATGGGTAATCTGTCTGTGCTGGCTAACACACAATGTAGGGCAAGGAAATATGAAGCCTGCACAGACCCCAGTCAGAGGGGAGAGGGACATGGGTGTCTATCCAGAGAGGCAACAGATGGGAAGCTGAAACCCTGAGAGTGGCTATGCTTGCTGGACCACAAAGGAGAAGTACAGTTATAGTAGCCCTGAACTTTGACACTCATCTCACTTTGTTCTCCTCAGTAATAATTCCCACACCCTTCCTTACTTGAACTGTCATTCCAAGGATTATCTTTGTTTTATTTGTCCCTATCAGGGAATGTTTACACAGCTGGCCCGTGCCAGCGGTCTCAGGCTTGTAAGGCTTGGGCTAAGAGGCTGTTTAATTATGATGTAGATGTTTGGGATAGGCTGCAGCCCTATCTCTGTGACTTTCCCATCTCACATGGTAGTAGAACAGGGGTGGGCAAACTACAGCCTACAGGCCACATCTGGCCTGTGGGACTGTCCTGCCCAGGCCCCGAGCTCCTGCCCCAGGAGACTGAGCCCTGGCCTATCCTCTACTGTTCCCTGTTCCCTGCAGCTTCAGCTCATTCAGTCCACCGCTGGCCCAGTGCTCTGGGTGGCAGGGCTGTGATCTCCTGTTGCAGTGCAGCTGCAGAGCCCGGCCTGACCCGGTCTCTGTGCTGTGTGGTGGTGGTAGCAGCAGCGTGGCCTGGCTCCAGTCAGGCGGTGCTGCTGTAGTGCTGCCAGCCACAGGTGCTCCAGGCAGCACGGTAAGGGGGCAGGGAGCAGGGGGGATTGGATAGAGGACAAGGGAGTTTGGGGTAGTGGTCAGAGGGACGGGAGTGTGGATGGTGGTCAGGAGGGCGAAATGGGATTGAATGGGGGCAGAGGGTCCAGGGGACAGTCAGGAAGGAGGCGGGGTTGGATGGGGCAGCAGGGAGAAGTCAGGGGCAGGGGTTCTAGGGGCAATCAGGGGACAGGGACCCGGGGGGATGTGGATAGGGCAGCGGTCCCAGAGGGGCCGTCAGGGAACAGGGGAGGTTGGATGGGGCAGGAGTCCTGTGGAGTCAGATAGGAGGTTAGGGCTGGGCCACAACCCCCTCTCCTAACTGGTCCTCCAAACAATTTATGAAACCTGATGTGGCCCTCAGGCCAAAAATTTTGCCCGCCCCTGTCCTAGAGCTTAAGCTCCAGTCTGAGCCCAAACATCTCACCATAATTAAACAGCCCTTTAGCCCGAGAATTGCAAGCCCAAGTCAGCTGGCTTGGGCCAGCTGTGGGTTATTAATTACTGTGTAGACATATTGTCAAACAAATAGCTTTTCACCACAGTAGTAGGTCTTGCTCTTAGTGAAGCATTAATTTTATCACTGTGTTTACGAATCAAGAATAACATTGGGCTAACAGTTACATGGTGACACATGGGAATAAGACTGAATACTCTCTACAGAATCTCCCCAAATGTGACTAATTGTGGATAAGAAGGGCCAAGGTTGTGTGCCTGGTACTTCCACTCTTGAAGATTGATGGGGAGTAGCAGAAATGGATAGTAAATGAGGCAACATTAGGGTTTAGGGGAGAGAGACCTGTAGCCTCTTCATTGTTGCTACTGGGGTGGCATAGCAATGCACTACCCTTTACTCAGGGCTATAACCCATAGTTTGTCGAAAACAACTATATCACATTTAAATTCTTGTCTTTCTGGTCTACTATGAAAAACTTCCTAGCTGTCAGTGTGGTTAAGCACTGGAACAAATCGTCTAGGGAGGTTGTGGAATCTCTAACTTTGGAGATTTTTAAGAGCAGGTTAGACAAACATCTGTCAGGATGGTCTTAGTGCTGCTATGAGAGCAGGGGACTGGACTTGATGACCTCTCGAGGTCCCTTCCAGTCCTACAATTCTATGATTCTATGATTATCTACAGAAAGAGAGGAGGTTTTTAAAGAGGTTTTCTTTTAAACAAAAGGAAAACAATCATCTCCTTTAGATAACTTGATCTTTAAACAAGGTATGCAAAGCCATGCCACCAAATCTTTAGCAATCTCTCATTTCTTTGTAGTACAATGTATCAGCATAGTGGCTGTTGGACCTTTTATTAGTGATTTTATTCACTGATTTGGAGAACATGTAACAATGGGCTTAGCAAATTAGTGCAGAGGTTGAGGAGTTAATTGCTTTGATTGATTTTTTCCTCTTGATTTCTTTATCATGTACCCGTAAGTATTTTAGAATTTCAGAGTGACTGAAGAAAAAGGACTTCAGCTTGTGTATCAATGTATCACTTACCTTTAATGGGATACAGAAGGGGTGGGATTTCCTAATAATGGGAGATGTCACTTTCAGTCTCTGAGCTTTAAAATCTCCATAGGGCATTTTAAATTCACTATAAAAGCCGATCCTTGCCATAGAATTAAAATCTTCATAATTCTGTCACTTCCCAGGGAATATGGACTTGAATGATTTTTAATGGTATTACAATAATGTGTTTCAGAGTATTGGCTTTAAGGGAATTAACTTTGTCACCTTGTAATTGGCAGAACTGGGACACTTAGCTAAAATCCAAGCAGCCAGCATTTATTTTACCAACAAGGACCCTGTCACTGAAACAATGTTTTACAGATTATATATGACAGTTTTACATCTGCTGACCATCTTTTCACACCAGATTTTTTTAACATTTGTCTTAAAACAGGAGGAGGATTATTCATAAAAATAGCTCCTTTATGATACCATATACAGATACCTGTATTAACTTGCACATATGAATAGCTCATATTTTTTTTGTTGCAATGCACTAGTAAGGACTGCAGAATTTTCAGCTCTTTTACTATATTGACAGTGGTTCAATGAAGGACATTGCATTTCTCATCCTTTGTTGTTGTTGTTTCTTTCTTTCTTTCTTTTACCCTAGAGCTCTTGCTGACAAATTAATGTAGTTCAGGTTTATTTGTTTTGTTTGTTTTGTTTTTAGTCATCCCATCCACAACAGAAAACAGCCTGAGAATAATTGAACTGGACCTCTGTATGCATTCAGATTGAAGTTATTTTAAGGCTTCTTGGTCAAGAGTGGTTTAAATGACATCTTTTCTGTAATAGAATTTATATCTGATGTCAGATCAGTTCTGCTAAATGAATAGCAACTTATTGCAAAAAACTGTATCTAACACTAAAATATAATAATGATGATATCTAATTTATTTATCAGAAAAATTGGTTAACTCCAGCTAAGGTGGAAGTCCCTTGTCTGCACAATTAAATAAAAGCCATTTCCTGGCAAAAGGAAGCAACAGCCTTAATAATTTAGTAATATTTTGAATGTATGTAACCCTTCTTCCAAGGATTGCAAAATAAATTGTACTTGTTAATTAAACAAGTCACTATGTCCCTATGAGGTAGGTAAGTTTTGTTTCCCCATCTGTAAAGTGGGAACAGTACAAGCAGAGAGAGGTTAGATGAGGTGCCCACAGTGAAGGAGGAAGTCTGGCAGTGCTGGGAGTAGAACCCAATAAAACTTAGCTTCTAGATTTGTGCTTCAACTGCAAGATTGGGCTATTTCGAGTTTTATTTCCCTGGACATTTCCCATTGCTTCCGTAGCTGCTTTCTCTTACCTGATAGCTTACCACTGTGGCTGAAACTGTCACCTTAGGAAATTGTATGTCTGCTTGAATATCTGCTAAAAAAGACAAACATCAGTGATTGGGCCATGTTGCCAGGGGATTTTCTTGTGCACAGGTGAAATGCTGATCCTATTGAAATCAGTGGCAAAACTCTCACTGGCTTCAGTGGGGCCAGGATTTCACTCCATTTGTGTAAACAGTGCCTAGTTCATTACTGAGCATTACTGGAATATGAATTATTACTACTAATAATAGTTAATAATAGTAGAAGTAGAATCATAGGCTATATAGAAAAGTAATGGAATGAATGTTGTATTTTCATAAGCTCAAGAAAGAATAAGCAGAAGTGGAAACAACGATGTGAAGAAGAATGTTTGAACATCCTTTAACTTACCAGTAACAATACTTGTGAGGAGAGAATAGTTCTACAGATAATGACTGAACTATATTACAAGGGACTTTATGTTAACAAAGTCAGGAGAAAGACTCCTAATTATTTTAATGAGCTTTGGAACAGGCCAATATGTATTAGAGTGGGTATCAAAATATCCATCCAAAGTTACCAAAGACTCCATGGGGAATATTCAGAATATTCATAGGATATACTTTTACATCTAGAGCACCTTAACTACATACATTTTAGAATAAGTTAGCCTTAAGTGTTTTAAAAGTTGTATCTTCACATGACTTACACATTTTACATGTAGGGCTGCACATGCTTTCATGAATAGATTAGTAAATACTGCATGAGGAAAGGAATAACAGAAAGAAGCCTATATCACATCCTATTACAAGGGATTAAAGTGAAAACTGACAGAAAAAATACTTAGCAAAGTAAAAGAAAATACTAAACAAGTTTCTGCAAAGCATATTATATGGACAATATAAATCACATGAGGTAGGTCTTTTGAATAATTGTTCCTAGTTTTATTTTGTTTTGTTTTGTTTCTAACTTATGGCAGATGTGTTTTTGAAAAATTATGCCTGTCGCAGAAAATTTGGAAAGAGTCCTAGAATGCCCAATTATACAAGAGCTATAGATCGTATAAGGGACACCTACTGTTTTAAAGGGGAAAGTGGGATTTATAAATCTTCCACAAAGGAAGTACTGTCTGAAAGGTTTATTGGAAATGGGATTTGACTAAAAGATATTCACTCAATTTTTTTGTTTTCTTCTGACCCCCTTTTAGTCAATTAAGTATTAACTGCCACAGTGGTTTGGAGTCCCAGCATAAACATTTATTCATACTTTTTTCTCCTACCTGATGTGCAGCTTAAAGAAGAAACACACTAAGGCAGCAGGGATATTGCTAAATGTTTATTTTTTTTTCTGTCTAATGATTTTTTTTGATGCTTCAGACAGGTACATAACATTAATACACACATTAGTAGTATATACCTCAATAGTATTCATCAACGTGTATTTTTGACAGGTTATATGCCCTATTTTGGGCTTATGACCCACCCTCAATTCCTGTTTCCATTGGTGGTGAAGTTTGGTGCTGTCAGCCATTTTGAAAAATATTTTTTTTAAATTATTTTTTATCTTTTGAATAGGGGACTGTTGAATGCTTGTGTTTGGCCACATTTAGAGAAAAAGGTTGAAAGAATAGAAAGAGAAGCCTTAAAGATTAAAAAAAGAGAAGAAAAAAGAAAGAAAGATTATACAGAAGAAAGATTGTTTAGTTAAGTTTAGTAAGGAGAGATGATTTTTAAAGACTAGAAAGAGAGGAAAAATAAGCACAGGGCAAAGAAAAACATGTTTTAGAAAATAAAAAAAAATAAGAGAGTCTGTGTTACTAAACACATGCAGAGTGAAGCATCCTACCCCAACAGCTGTCAGTAGTGAAATTATAACTGTTCTGGCCAGCAAACCTTAGGAGCTATCTCCACCTCTCGGTGGACCAATCTGAAGCTGTTTTACAAATACATTACAGAATGTACTTTTTGAACCAATCCTTTCATACCAAAATTGTAAAACAAGGGCCTTTCAGAAACAGGCTATTGCAGAGTGGATTATTTGAAAAAAACTCTATCGAATGAGCATTTGACAGTGACGTATTTTTGTGAGCTACGTTTTTTAAATCAGAAGTCTAGATACAACAGCCATGTCCTTTTACAAGATGCCTACATATGCCAAAAAGCCGGAATTGCCTATGGGCGACCCAGCTCATGTTCATGTTACACTTATTTTGCTAAAGAGACAGACCCAGTCCCAAACCCGTATTTCATCCTGAAATTGAACCGAAGAAACAGGAAGACTTTATGGGGTCACTGCCAGTTGTAGAAGAGGAAAAAGATAGCGTGCAAAAAAATTTGTTCTAGCTTTGGAGGAAGCAGACTCAAAGGTGAAGGTAAGGCACTTGAAGGAACAGAAAATGAACACTGTGTAGAATCAAGCATGAGGGTTTATTATGCACAGCACTGGTAGAGTGTCACCTTGCTTATTAGGCTTGGTGAGACACTGCCAAACAATTGATTACAATAGATTATATAGGGTGCCCATGGGCAGAGAAAAGCAATGAGCCCTCAGGATCTAGCAGCAAGACAAAATTAGCCAATAAGCCAATAGTTTAAAAGATTTCATAATCGCTTCACCGATAGATCAAGTTAACATGTTTGCTAGTACACAGGTATTTTCCCTCGAAAGTCTCCCTATGTAATGTGTGAGTAAATCCTGATTTCAGATCCATAGGAAAGACGGTGGCTCTTTTCAGACAGGTATGACCCACTGGTACACCTTTGGAGAATTTAAAACAAAAAGAACAGTGAGGAGTACACAGCAACGACAGTTGTCTTTGGTTTTACCATTGCATTTCTGTGAACTAGAATTTGCATTTGTGAAAGAGCGATGCATCTGTGAAAAGGAGGATTTCATATCTCATGCTGATATGTTAGGCCATTCCCTGAACTCTGGTTGTCATTTGTAGAGTGTGTTCGCTTTCTCCTTCCTGCACTGGGGAGTAGGCTTTGAGGGCTCCTTTCAGTGCACTGTGTGCCTGTAACCCTGTAACTCCTGAAAAGCCTTCCAATTACTGCTCTCCACCTGGAGTTATGCTGTCTCAGCTCATTCTATTTATAGTGAACAAACAAGGGTTGTTTCCTGCTTCTCCCAGTTTTCTTAGTTGTGTGTCCATTGTTAGCTAGGCCTCATGCCTCAGACAAAGCTGTGGAATTTGGGCCTATGTGAAAAGTTCTTAACAGAGACTGTGGTCAAAATCTTACACACATATTATTGGGATTTTGGCTCTTCGGCATCCTTTATAACAAAATGATGAAAAATTACAAATGTTTTATATTTATGGTTAAATATATTTGTTTTATATAGGTAGGAATGGAAGAAGAGTCTGTATACGAGGACATGGCAGCCGAGTGGTCATCAGAGGATAGTGAAGTCGAGAACCAACCGATAGACTCTGAGTCATGGAAAGATAGCGACATTGTTACGGTAAAAGCAAATAAAAGTTTTACCAGTTGTGAAAAAAAAAATTACATTTATGCACTTTAAATTTTTTTGTTTGTTTTTTTTGGATTTAACCAAGCCAGAAATGTACAGGATCATCACACTGGTGGGATCTGCAATCAGCCGAACCTGCAGATGCTGCAGGTAAACAAACTGTCCCAGCCCACCAGCAGATTTCCTTGATAGGCAGCATGCCAAAGGTACTGATCTCTATTTTAAATGATTGCAACAAAGAATTTAAAACATACTTTTTTCTCTGCTTTTGACAGACATCTTCACAGGATGAAGAGGATAAAGAGAGATAGCCTTTGAGAAGAATAACCATGATATGCACCTGCTATTTTTGCATGAAGCAAGATTCAAAAAAAAAAAAAGTCTGTAAAAAGTAAGGAGTGTGACCAGCAGAGCTGCGAAGATGACATAATGGCCAATATTATTAGGACCATTGTAGTAAAAACTATTTACCACTGTTTGTAAAAACAGCTTGTGTGACAGATGCTCCCAATCCACGTAGTCACTTTTGTATCTCTTGAGGTTGCTCCGAAGTATTTCACCAGATTAGACATATTTTTTTCTAAACTGAATGTGGCCTGGGTCCTACATCTGATTATAGACAAAGGCTACAATCTGAAAGGGCTTAACATGACCACTGAAACTGTCACCAAAGTTGTCAAAATGATCAGAGAGATAGCAGAGACATCAGACCCGGTGGCATTGCTGGTAGACCTGTCAAACAAGGTGGCAGCAAAAATTGGCAAAACAATGTGTATTAGGGTTCGTAAAATGGATTATAAAAACTTTTTACATGCCAGCTCCTTACCCTAAAGAGTAAAAAAAATAAATAAATCCCTGAATATTGATTAAGATGCAATGATTTTTTAAAAAAGCCTGTATAGCTGTTTCCTATATTACTTTGCTTCTGCATTAATTAAATGCATATAGCCGTATCCTATATTACTTTGCTTGTGCATTAAAAGCTTGTTTTTTAAAAAGTAAGATATGTACAGCTGCTTCTGTATTAAATAAAAAACAAAAGCAAAAATTGGGTCTTGTGTATACAGGTGTTTTAAAGTAAGACAGATTAGATACGGTGTGGTTGCTAAAGAAAATGTATTACTCTCTCGGAGAAGTTGAGAGTTTTGGGCGTGTAACGCACTTATTTCAGGCCACCAGAAGGTACCGTAAAACTTTGAGCAGAAAGCAGGCTGCCGCTTGGCTTGTGAATCAAGATGCTTATGCTTTATATAAACTGGCAAGAATTAAATTTAAAAGAAATAAAATGTTTATGTCTGATGTGGACGTGCAATGGTGGGAGGATTTGGTCGACATGGACGCCTATACTAACCACGATGGTCGTAAAAATATTTTACTGTATAGACATATATTTTGTCTAAATATGCCTATGTGGTGTCCCTAAAGACAGGGGAAGAGGTGACAAAGACATTTAAAACTATTTTTGGACAAGGCTGTATGCCTCAAAAATTACAAACAGATTGAGGAAAAGAGTTTTTAAATAAAGCTTTAAAGACTTTGTTTAAGCAACATAGGGTACACCATTTTGTTACCAATAACAAAGTAAAGGCAGGGTCATGCAGAGGTTTAGCAGAACTTTAAAATCAAAGATGTGGAGATATTTTACCACCTGTAGTACCTTATGATACATCAACATGCTGCAGGCCTTCGTAGATGGTTACAACAGAAGTTATCACAGAACTATCAGAGGACGTGATCAATGTGACACACGCTAATGTGCTGGGCATAAAGAATACCATCTATGTGGATAGTTTTAAAATAAAGGCACTGTGAGTGATTTTTAAGAAAGGGGATCATGTAAGGGTATCTAAAATGAAGGATCCTTTTGAAAAGGGATATGAGCAAATCTTTACTGATGAAATAGTCATCGTGTTTTGGATTTTATTATGAGGACAGAGGCCCGTGTACGCATTAAAAGATTACAGATAAGAGGAAGTTGCAGGCTCTTTTTACCTCGAAGAATTACAAAAAAATAAACCCTAACCAGGACCATGTTTACAGGGTAGAAAAGATTCTAGTGAAGAAAGGCCGGAGAAGTAATAAGTATTTTTTTGTGAAATAGAGAGGATGGCCTGAAAAATTTAACAGCTGGGTTAAAGTGTTTCAAGTTCAAGACCTCTAATAAATGGGAAAAAATAAATGAAGGGTGTTTTTATGTTTCCTTACTTAGCAATGCCTATGTGGGAGTTTCTCCTCAAAATACTAGTTACAATTTTACAATACAACTTTCCAAGCTTTTAAATTTGATTGGCTATTGAGATGTCGCTTTATCAGAAATTTGTTATTGTCACTCGTGGAACACAATGGTCCAGGAAAGGGTTGAACACTACAAGGCACGTGGTTTGGGGAAAATCTGGGACTGGGAGTGTGCTGAAATCACTTGGCTAGTAGGAACAAAGGCCAGTAGATAACAGACTGCGATTGAGGTATATCAAGTAGGCTGCTGGAATCAGAGTGCTGAACCAGAACTGCTTAACACACAGTCACTCAGTGCATGCTTCTCTCTGTCTGTTAGTGGCAAAGCTGTGGGCCACAGCAAAACAGCATTTAAGGCACACAGGGTTAAAGGGCACAGAATCATAGAACTATAGGGCTATAAAGGACCACAAGGGTCATTTAATCTAACCCTTCCAAGATGCAGGATTTGTTGTATCTAAACTATCCCAGACAGATGGATATCCAGTCTCCTTTTGAAAACCTCCAGTGAAGAAGCTTCCACAACCTCCAGAGGCAGTCTGTGCCATTGTCCTACTATTCTTACAGATAGGAAGTTTTTCCTGGGATTTAATCTAAATATGCTATGCTGTAGTTTGGACCCATTGCTTGTCCTGCCCTCTATGGCAAAAGAGAACAACTTTTCTCCATCTCTTTTATGGCAGCCTTTCAAATATCTGAAGACTACTATCATATCTTCCCTTAATCTGCTCTTTTCCAAAGTAGCATACCCAGTTCCTTCAGCCATTCCTCATATGGCTTGCATTCCATTCCTTTAATCATCTTTGTCACTCACCTCTGAATCCTTTCCAGTTTCTCTACATCCTTTCTATACTTTAGTGAACAAAATTGGATACAGTACTCCAACTGAGCATAACCAGTGCCAAGTAGAGCTGTACTATCAGCTCATGTGATTTCATGCTTTGCCTATATTAATGCAACCTAAAATTGCATTTGTGGGGGTTTTGTTGCTGTTGTTTTGGTTTTTTGCAACAGTATCACATTGCTGACGCATGTTGCGGTTGTGATCCACCACAAATCCCTGATGCTTTTCAGCACTGCTGCTGCCAAAGCCAGTCCCACCCCCCTTCTGTATTTGTGCCTTTGTTTTTTCTTCCCTAAGAGCAACACCTTACATTTGTCTTGGTTGATTTACATTTAGTTGTAGCCTAGTTCTTCAATTTATCGTGATTCCTTTGAATTTTAGCTTTATCCTCCAAGTACTGGCAACCCCCACCCCAGTTTTATTTCATCTGAAAACTTGATCCATATACTCTCTATACCTGCATCCCCATCATTAATGAAGATGTTAAAGAACACTGGACCCAGAACAGCTTCCTGTGAAACTCTACTTGAGACCTCCCTCTAATCTGACATCATTCCATTAATCGGTGCTCTTTGTTTATGATTGTTTAACAATATGCAGTGGCAAAGCCTCTCACTAGTCTGGATTGCACCCTGGAATATGACATCCTTTTATAACCTCATTCACTCATTAATACACATTAAAAATAGAGCACGAGAAATTAGAAAAAATACCTCTTTCTAATTTGCCTGAGTAAATGACTAAAAATAATTTTACTGTCATCTTTGACAGTGTGCTTGTGTGTGCGTATTAGAGAGTGTCAAAGATGACTATATAGTTATTTTTTAGTCATTTAGTCTAGAAAGGGGCATTTTCCTAATTTCTAGTGTTGTGTGTGTGTGTTACATACATACACTCTCTCTCCTTTTACAGGAGTCATCATTAGATATTAACAATTACAGTATTGCATGACTGCCTTAGTATTCTACATTATTAGTCCATTTTTAATTACTGCAATATTCTGAATACTGCATTAAATTTAATTTACCTGCAAATGGTAACTTTCAAGTGTTTAATGACAAGCACTGATAACACACTATCAAGCAGGATTCCTCAAACAGGTGTCGCTGCATCTGTAGGGAAAGCCCCTGGTAGGCCGGACTGGTGTGTTTACCTGCTCCGTCTGCAGGTCCAGCCAATTGTGGCCCCCGCTGGCTGCGGATCACTGCTCCAGACCAATAAGAGTTGCTGAAAGTGGTGGCCAGTAAGTCCCTAGGCTTGTGCCGCTTCCAGCAACTCACATTGGCCCAGAGCAGCGATCCGTGGCCAGTGGGAGCCGCGATCAGCTGGACCTGCGGATGGAGTAGGTAAATACACCGTTCTGGCCCACCAGGGGCTTTCCCTATAGAAGTGGAGACACCTGTTTGAGAAACCCTGCTTTATAGAGTTCTCTATAGTTTCATCATTTTCTTTACCAGTAACACTATATAAATTATGATTTTTCTGGATGAATATAAGACAAATTTGACTTGTTTTTTCTACATTTCTTAAGATTCATCATAAGAATTTCCAGTGAAATGATGGAATAGCATTTAAAAAAAGAATTCTAATTGAAATGACCTCCTGTCTGAGAGGAAAAGGTAATCCATCAGCCCCCCAAATGAGAAAAAGTACTTTTTATGAATATTTAAAATATAGAAGGAAACACATGTTAAGTGTTAGAGAAGTGAGATCAGAGTGAGAAAGAGAAATAGAGACAAATAAACACATGCAGTACACAAATATTGTAGCTAAATTCGTATTTGTATAACATACAAACAGACCCAGAGCTATGCCTTCTTAGGGGCCTTTTAACTTTTACATTTCATATTTGCAAATGGTAAGGTTCTATTTAAATAAATAATTACAGGATTACACTGAAGTTTAGAATAGATGATTGTGAATTCTTCTAAAATTCATCTACTTTGGAACTAATAAAAGGAAGGGAGAGAGAGCCCATTTTTTCCCAGGTATCTCCGCTGAAGTAATCAATGATGTTAAAAGAAAAGATATATGAAAAAAGAAAAGTGTACATTTAAGATATTCTTAATTTCAATCAGTTTCACTAAGATTGGAATGTGGTTTCTGTCTCCTGCAAGTATTTAGCTGAATTTAGCTGAAAAAAAATTGATTATATATTTATTGGGGAACTCCCTATAAGAGTGGATGCATCTGTCGGAGAAAAACTCAGTTCTCGCTTTTTGTTTGAGTGCAGCAAAATCAAATACTTTATTATTTCTCCAGCAATTGCAATAGAGGGAGGGAATGTCCTAGGACACAGGGTTGCCCCAGCCCCGGACAGGTCTCTCTACAGGTAAACAATTACAGCAGCATTTATACCTTTGTTACAGACCATAACAAGCAATAATACAGACAATAATAATCAACAGCTGCATTTTGTATATACATAGGCTATCATGCTATTTTATTTTTCTTACTTCTAGAAGACGCCAGTCTACATATTTGGTTATTAATGCAAGGTCGTGACAACTTCTCACACAGTTCTTTTCCACCCGCCTCACACCATCCTCGCTTCTACAAGTCTCACGTCATTAGGGTTACAGCTGGCCTAACTCTTGTTAACTGCTAGTCTGACTCTTGCTAACAGACTGACATGCATTAAGATCCCCTACAAATCCTTGTCAGTTCTTTCCCTACTTCCACACATGTTACATATTTGCCATCTTTTCTTCCTGGGCTTAGAACCTTGCTCCTGCTTTCTTGAAAGTCATTGGAAAAAAATCCATTGATTTCAACATGAACAGGGTTGGCTCCATTAAGAGGAAGCACTGTTATTGTATAGCTGTCCTACATACTGTGCCCTCTTTGCAATCTATATTAGGCTATGTTGTTGCAAAGGACAACAGAAAAAGAAAAAGAAAAAAAAAAGAATCAGTTTTCAATGTGTCAGTGACCTAGACAATTTCTAGATGCTTTGCACTACAAACATAGGTATCCATTAACTTTCCCACAAGGCCACATTTTCAGTAGAAAGTTAGGAAAGATTTTGATACTGTGGTTGGATTCACAAACACATTACAAGCCATTTATCTATTGTGCCACCTGTAACCACTGAAGAAATCTTCACAAATAGAAAACATTATTATAGCATGAATGTGCAGGTTGTTTGCAGTGGACAAACTATTATAACAAATGAAGGGCTGTAGGATGAATTTAGCCTAGTAATTCCTTGCTATTTGACATATTGTATTGTTATTGGCTTCATATCTTTAATTGCAATTGTGACAGCACGAAAGAATTAAAATTCTCAATCTAAAATTTGTCATTTGCTAAGTGCCCACGTGATCCCTCCTACAAAGTTGTTTCACTTAATTATATTGTGATCACTGTTACTTAGTGATTAACAACATCTACTTCTTGAACCAGCTCCTGTGTATTACGAGAGTAGTCCTTTGTCTTGTGTGCTTCAGAACTAACTGTTGCAGAAAACAATCAGGGTAATTATTTAAATTGGTGTCTTTGGTGAAAGGTAGTTATAACTTTTGTTGTTGAATTATAATGGGTCTAAATATATTAGTGTAGCTACATTTTTAATAAATAGATTAGATATTAATTCATGGAAACATTTAATTTATACAATCATAGAGTTTTTGAAGGTCAAAAGGGATCATTATTATCACAGTGTCTAACCTCCTGTATAACACATGCCATAGAATTTCACCCAGGGATTCCTGCATTTAGCTAATAATCTGTGTTTTGCATCTGCAAATTGAGGTAACTTGTGAAAAGTGCTTTGGGGACTATACAGTCCACAATTGCTACAATAGTCAGCACAGAAACAGAATAGAGGATAAGTCAGGCCTTACCCCTCCTGTTGAAATGGAACATAGGTGTCAGCTTTTGCTGGAATTGCCAGCTCCTTTCCGACCATGGTAAGTAAAGGAAGTCCCCTGTGTAGCTGCAACCACTCTCATTGTGATGACTCTTTAGTATTCTTAGAAATTTGTAACCTCTCTTCAACCTCAGAAGCTGCTGCTGAGTTTTCTTCAAAAAGCAGATTTTTTCCCCTCAGATCAGAGCCCATGAAAAGAAATTAATCTTGAAGTTAACTTGAAAGAAATTTGAACAGTAAACCCAAAATATCCATAGTTACCAAATAATACCAATATTCATTAATGACAGAAAGCAAGTAATGATAATTTTTAACAGTAAGGGTAATTAACCATTAGAACAGATTACTATGGGATGTGATGGGTCTCTATCACTTGGAGTACTTAAATCAAGACTGGATGTCTTTTTCCAGCTATGCTGGAAGAAGGACAGGAGTCACTGGATGTGGTTTAATTAGGTTGTTACTTTATTCCTAAATGTCCGAAAGTACCCAGCAAATAAAATTGTATAGTGCAGGCACTTTCATAATCAGTTACATATACCCAGGGGTCTGCTGGAAGCCCTTCACCTCTCCATCCTAATCCCTGCTGTACTCATCTTCTGAGCCTTGAATGTCCCCGTTTCTGCTCATTTAAAGAATGCTTCCTTTAAATGCTTTCCCGATCTATTTTATTTGATCACCGTATCCTTACCCTTTGGAATGCCAGCACTGGACATCTGCCACAAGGAGGCACCAACAATTAATTTGGCTACCCCATCTCCTCCATACCTAGCCAGGTTCCCAAATATTTACTAATGCCCTCTTTAATATTGGTTAAAAAGCACAACAGCTCCCAAGTCTGACAGAGGGCCCCATCCTCCCTGAATAACTCTGGTATGCTATGCCCAGATGACCAATTACCAACCTCCTGTGCCACCTATGAATTTGGCAGCCTCCCTGTTCTCATACCTCCTAGCCTGTTCAATCCACAGGAGCTTCACAGCTCCCCACCACATACTTTGTTCCCACATGTGTGACCAAATGATTTTTACTCCATGTAAAATTTCCTGGAAGTCCCTCCTAGCCCTGAGCATTAAGTCCACCACTTTATACATTCCCAAATCATTTTCCCCAAGATGAAATCACAGCCATATCTGGTGCCTGGTCCTTGGCCACCATGCTGTACAGAGGGGTGTCAGCTGGTTCTATGACGTACCCCTTCTCCCATGCCAGCTCAGGACTGCTTCACCACTGAGTCGAGCAGCAAATCTCCAGACAAACTGGAAGTCCATGTATGTGTCCAATAAATTATATGAGCCCACATATCCACACCACATTATGCAACTACTTATAATGCAAACACAAAGGAAAATTAACAACAATTTCCTACTAGGGTCTCACATACATTCTGTATGATTCAGAATGCTAGTTGCCCCAGCCCTCTGCCCCAGCTGGGCCACAGCTTTTGCTGCCCCAACCCTGAATGAGTGGGAACAAAATTTATGTGCTGGAAGCTCCAAACTCTTCATTCCCCATCTTAAAACTATAACAAAGTGGTATGTTGTGACAGCATTCCCCTCACTGTGAATCAAGAAGGGGCCATCTCTCCCTGGTTTTACTCCCATGTACACCCTCACAACCACCACAGGGCAGATCCTAGGCTCACCATCCTCTTGTAAAATAATGGATTCAGCTCTCCCTCTTTGACCTCTTCAAGAGTCATATCACCAACTGCTCCTTCCAATGTATATCCCTCAATTCGAAAACGCTTCCAGAAGAGTCCCTACAGGACCTAAATACTAGCTCACTGACACTAAAAAGTAAAAAAAAAAAAAAAAATGCAACAAGGAATATAGCCTTGAATGAGGCCATCTCCTGTCCAGAATGACATAGAGGCTCGAGGATTCATACTAATCACTAAGCACATTAACAGTGATGATATGATCTGAATCCTCCGTAAGCCAGCGCTTCAAGACCAATCCATTAAAACCCTCCAAACTAAAAAAACCCTTACAATGATGTGGAAATCCATTCAGTCTACTGACAAACATAAAGTCTGGTAACTGAGTGGAAACGCTTGATGATGCCCCTTTTTGGAATGCTAATGAGACCATGTACTGCAGAACCCAGTCCTCTGTAATAAGCTATCTTGGTGACAGGCCCTCCTGTTCTTGAAGTTAAACAAAATCATTAAGACTTATCTCAAAAGCCAAAATGTTCTTGAAGCCTCCAGTCTCTGTGTTACACTGGCATTCCTCATATTTCAAGGTTCCAAAGTGCTAGCAGTATCCATTCAGGTTCCTTACTGACTCCTGGTGCCTGCTCCTAAAATCTGGTGAGCTAAAAATGAGACAATGTATCTGCTATGCCATTATCAACCCCAGACACATGTGTGGAAAAGAAATAGACAGTAAAGCTTGAACAGTGTAGTACCAATGTCCTCACCAACCATACAACCCTATGTGATCTGTAGCACTGGTGACTGATAACTTGAACTATCCCCAAACCAATACCTCCTGAGTCATCTCAGAGGATCTTTAAATCAGACTTGAATATCCATTTATCCCTCCACAATTACACTCTAATACGGGGATTGGCAACCTTTGGCATGCGGCTCGTCAGGGTAAGCACCCTGGTGGGCTGAGCCAGTTTGTTTATCTGCTGCGTCTGCAGGTTCGGCCGATCACGGTTCCCACTGGCCATGGGTCACTGCTCTAGGCCAATGGCAGTGGTCGGAAGTGGCGTCCAGCACATCCCTTGGCCTGCACTGCTTCCCACCGCCCTCATTGGCTTGGGACGGTGAACCACGGCCAATGGGAGCAGCAATCGGCCGAACTTGCGGATGCGGCAGGTAAACAAACCAGCCCGGCTTGCCAGGGAGCTTACCCTGGCGAACCGCATGCCAAAGCTTGCCGATCCCTGCTCTAATAAAATCACCCAGAAATTGTTTCCATGTCCTCAAATCCTCTTTCATCTCTCCAGTAACTCATAAAATGGTGAGGTCAAGATATATCTGTGCTGGCAGTTGCAAGCTGAGTGCAAAATGCCTGCCCCAGAGCCACCACTCAGAAAGCAAAGTTAATATGCCCAATAATCAATTGCAGTTCAGAGTGTAACTTTTTCTGGCTGCTCTACCTCTGCTAATCAAACCCCATAGTTCCTGAAACTTATCCTGAGGGGATCAAGATGTGTCCTTCAGCATGTTTAGCTCAGTCCAAGTTTGGTTTGTGTGCGGAAGGCCTCTCCATTTTATCATGTCTAAAAGTACCCCCACTATTTCAGACTAGGCCTGAAAGGCATCCATCATGGTAACACTCTTTTCAAAATTTGCCCTGCACATGAAGAAAAAGTCATCTAAGTAATGCATTACCTGCTGTAAACCAGATTCCCACAGTTCTGCCCAGCATTGTACTAAATTTCTCAAATGCTGAACAGGATATTGCATATCCTACAGAAATAGTTTTCTCAAAATAAAACTGTCCTTCAAAAGAGAACCCCGAAACGTTAAAGTCCCAAGGGATGCACTGGCAGCAGTCAAAAAGCAGACTTGATATCACACATGGCCATCAGGGTCCCTGGGCCGCAAGACCTAACCAGGGACTCTGCCTCATCAGTGGAAGCATAGAGAAAGGAACACAGGGACAAGTCAATTCCATTGTTAACTGAGCAACCCTGTGGTAGTAATACTTACCTGGAGCCTTTGTAGGGACTAAGTCTAGTGGAGAAACCTGCAAGTTCTGTTTAGGTAAATGACTGAATGTCTCTACTACTATATTATCCTTTTGTTTTTGTGTAATCCTTTTCTTTAAATACGAACCATTCCTAATGAGGACGTCAAATTTTGGGGACAATACATTACTTCTTTCCCCTGTAAAAGGGATCCTAAATCCTGCAGTAAACCCATCCCATAAATATGTGCCATCTATCTTGTTAGGGTTAGCCCAAAGGAGCGCACCCTTAATACTGCAATCTTAACCACAGACAGAACTCTTGTCAAGCTCCCCATTTTTCAGCTCAACCCCCTTCTCTTCCTGTTCCTTGGCCCCCATGTCTTGTTCCTGCACCCACAGGTCTGTGGGTGGTTGCCCTTTGAAGCCAACAGCTTTAGAACATTGATCGTGAGGAGTTCCTGCCATTAAACATGTGCAAGACAGGAATCTATAACATATATATATTAGTATCTATATAGATATTAGTATCTTTGGAGAATATGCCATTCATCACTCCTATGTTGCCAATCTTTCTTCTGAACCTACTAAGGGCCAGAGTTTCCCCTGGTGTAAATCAGTGTAGCTCCATTGAGAACAATGAAACAATGCCCTTTAACATCCATGGAGGATCTGGATGATGATGATGATGATGATTATATTGTATTGTACATTTTCCACTGAAGTTTGTCTTGGAACTGTTGCACCAACGATCCAAAAATCAGGTACATTCTTCATGCCTGAAATAATAGGTGACATCTCTAATACAAAGCAAGCAACCCTAGCCCCCCAAAACAAATCAATCTCTCACATAGTTAGACTGATAATTACAGAGCTAAATAAATGCACTCTCCCCTTCTGTCCGTGATCTTTATTATGAGACTGCTGTTCAAGGTCAAACAAATTGCTTCTGAAGTTTGCCCTGCTGTGGGGACATCAGAACTATTCTTAAATGAAGTCAGATAAGGAACTAACAGCCATGGCTTTTAGAAAAAGTGAATAGTACTATATGGAGATAGATCTTTTTATAAGAAGCGTTGCAACAGTGAAATAAAATACCCACATGGAAATGTCCTATTTAAATAGTGTTCTTCCCTTACCTATGACATTATTACCATGCTTATCCAAAGCTGCATAGCAATATTGTTTACCTGATTTCTAATGTGCACATTTTGTTTGATAAACTAAAATATAAAAATAAGACTGATTTTTACACTGGTAAACATTGGCTTGTCAAAGTGGGGTAGTGGTATCTTACGGACGTGTTCACTGTCCAAACTATGTTAATCTCTCTGTATATACTTTATTTTTCTGTATTGCACAACCCACAACCACAGTGGAGATGGGGTCTTTTTCTGAGTCATTAAGGATAGAAAACCTTTGGCCCTTTTAAGAATTGAACTCCCCTCCCCTTCTTGTGAGCTTGAGGAGGGAGGCTCTGTGGGTGATTGCTTGAATAGAAGGTGCAACATAAGCCTAGTGGCTCCAAGGGATGGCTTGTAAGACGTTCCCCTTGCTTGGAGTGCCATTCTGTGTTCTGAAGAAAAGGTCCTCACTTTGGAATTAGAGTAGAATTGGGTTCAGGGGCCTTGCTGTGGGCATTATGCTAGTCACCTTGTGTGAGCTAAGAAGTATTTTTCCCCTCACTTCCAGATTGGTCTGGCTGGGATGTTTGTTCTCCCTTCTCTCCCTCCCCCCACCTTTCACTCAGCAATCCCAGGACCCAGCTGGTAAGGTCCATTTTAAAATTCATTTTGTCACAGCTTTGCAAATGTCCACTTCATATAATCAGTCAGTAGGCGATCCAGTTCCATGAGAAACTGAATTTGGAAACAGATAAGAAAAGGCATCTGTGATTGGGTGTCCATACACAGGTGAAGAAAGGGTTGACATGGACCTGAGAGTCCAATTAACCCACCTGGTTGTATCTGCAGGGTAAGCCAGACCTAATTAATGATGAAACCCAGCTGGGGAAGGGTTGAGTGGTACTATAAACAGACGAAGTTTGAATAAGAAGGGGGTTGCCCTGGAGTCTGGTTGAGTATGAGACACTTCCTGGTAGGGTGCTAGGATGACTGGCTCACTTGGGGCTGCTTTTGAGGTAGGGGCGTATCTGAACTGCTGTGGCTGAGCTGTAGTTTGTGGAGAGATGGAAGATATAATGGAAACTACTTACACCAGTCTAGAAAGTGATGGAGGAGATAGCAGAGGTGGAGGCTGGTCACAGGTTAGAAAAAGAAAAGAGTGGATGCGTTGGAGCTAGAAGAAGAAAAAACAGTGTAACAATAAGAAAGAATAAAGGGAAAAAGTTTTAACTGTAAAAATGAAATTGTCAGTTAAGGGTGTGAAAACAGGGGCAGAGTAATTTTAAAAAGTGCTGGAGACGTAGAACTAGAAAGCTACAAGGAGGAGATGTTAGTTACATATGAAAATAAGGAACAAGTGTGGAAATTATTAAAGATTAAAATGCTAGGGAAACTGAAAGTAAACTACCCAGGTAGCTGATGTGGACAAAAGGAGTGTACAAGGGGTGTAGATCAAAATGTCAAGATGTAATAAAGCAAGACATAAGGAATGACAAATTACTATATGTTAAGTTGCTAATTAACAAGAGAAGAGGGGGAAGAGACATTGAGAGCTCTGCTAGTTGCATTTAAAAGAGACAGTCTTCCTGATAGGGTAACAATAGTGTACCAGATTTTTTTGGACCAAACCATATATCCCACCTACAGTGACATGCTACATATGCCAATGGTTTTGGACATGTGACAAATCTAGGTAAAGGAAAAATTAGATGCAGTAAATGTGGAAGGGAACACTTCTATGACAAATGTGTAGAAGGAACAGAATTAAAGTTTAGTAACTGTGGAGGAAAGCACAGTGCAGCTCACAGAGGTTGTACAGCAGCAAAGCAATCAAAAGATACAAAAAAAACCCACTACGAATAGCATATCATATACAAAAGCTTCTAGGTAACACCTAAGACCAAAAAGAGAAGAGGAGGAGAAACTTAGGATGGAGAAAGAGATAACCACACACCGGAACAAATCAGAGGCTTTAATGGGTGATACAGGGAAAACAGAAGCAGGGACAACTCCAGGCAACAGCAAAGGAAGCAGGTGCTTGAGGCGGCCTATAGAGAGGGGTGGCACGTCCGGGTCTTTGGCGGCAATTCAGCTGCGGGTCCCTCAGTTCCTCTTTTGCTCTTTGAGCTGCCTCCAAAGTGCCACCGAAGAGGAAGAGAGGGAGTGAAGAACTTGCCGCTGAAGAATGAAAAGGTGCAATTGAGTTGCCGCCGAAGTGCCGCCAATTGGCTTTTTTTTTTCCTTCGGCACTTGGGGTGGATCCAGCCTGAACAGAAGACACGTTATGTGTAATCAAAGAAAGGTTTATAACTTTTTATGATTGAAGTAATAAACTGCTTATCACAGATAGCAAAAAAATAAATGAAAAATTATAGTTAAAGCAGAAGAAAAGTACCTACAGGTTAGCAAACTTATTAGCAGAATGACTCCAGGCACTTTTTTAGTGAAGGAAATACTGAAGGATTAATAGAATGGGAATAACTATTTGCTGTTAGAATGCACATACTCTAATAGCATATGGGCAGGAACTGAAGAAAATATCCTTGATAAGGATACTAAAATTATTTATTTTGCACACAAGAAACACACTTAGGAAATATTCTGAACCCAGGATATGGCATCTATAAACACTACAGAGAAGTAGGAAGGGGAAAACCTAAATCAAAGAAAACCTAAATTATCATAAAATTGAGGTGAAGAAACTAAATATAGAATATAACACTACTGGGATTCCAATGCGAAATAAACCTGCATCTTTTAGAATATATAATTATACAACCTTTATGGAAAAACTGGAGATTCTGGATTTGACAGAGAAAGCTGAAGATGCAGAAAGGCCATATATTATGTTAGGAATCAGCAACCTCTGGCACGTACATCCCTCAGCCCGCGCCGCTTTTAGTAGCCCCCATTGGCCTGGGACGGCAAACTGCAGACCGCGGGAGCTGTGGTTGGCTGAACCTGCCAACGCGGCAGGTAAATTGTCTAGACCTGGGAATTGTCAACTAGTATAGCACACAAATGCAGCTGGAAAGTTGTTAAAGAGGAGGGAAAGGGAAATTATCACTTCCAAAAATGTACAGTACATCAAGGCAAAAGAAATGTTGAGGATGGAGAAAGACCCCTAACTATAAAAAAACCAAACTGGGAACTATTTAGAAGCAAATGTAGTGAAAATACTAATGAACAATGCATAAATGTTAACACCGAGGAGTTTAGTATCAATATATCTAAGGGAATCACAATAGCAGCAAAGTTAGCTATACCTAAGAGACCCAGGCACCCTAAAGATAGAAACTATGTGCCATAGCACAATGAGAAGTGTAAAAGAAGCAATTAAAGGAAGAAGCAAGACATATAAGAAAGCAAAAAATGCAACGTAGTGAGGACTTGAAATAAAAGAAGAAAAGAAACAAGGCAACTGTGCAAAGGTCTATTAAAAAGGCAAAAACAAAGCTGGAGAAAGTACTGTGAGAAAATGAATAAAAAATACTAAAATGTCAGAGGGATACAGGCAGATTAAAACAATGAATGGAATATGAGTAGGAGCAATGCTATACCAGACCTCATTGTAGAAGGCTAAAGACAAAAAGCTCTAATAAACAAGAAGTGGAAACTCTAGTAGAAATATTCCACAACATTAATAATATTGAAAATTATCATATAGAAATCTGTGAGAGGGGGAAAAAAATCATTCAAGAGAATCATGAGAAATGGAAAATGTGGGAGGAAGATGAGGATATAATACTCAATGAAAACTTCTGTATGAGGGAACGTCAAAAAGCTATAGATAAAAGCAAAACTCTATGCCAGGCAAGGATGGTGTATATAAAACACCTGGATGAAGGGAGTTGGAAAATAGTACTAAAAATGTACAGCAGTATATAGGGGAAACGGGAGCTACCAATGGTGTGGAAACATGGTTATACTCCCAGTGTGGAAATGAGGTATGTTGCAAACAAACTCTGACGCATACAGGCCAATTGACAATTGGTAAAGCCATGAAAAAAATGGTGACTGAACATAAGAATGGCCGTACTGGGTCAGACCAAAGGTTCATCTAGCCCAGTATCTTGTCTTCTGACAGAGGCCAAAGCCAGATGCCCCAGAGGAAATTAACAGCACAGGTCATCATTAAGTGGACCACCCCCTTTCGCCCATTCCCAGCTTCTGGCAAACAGATGTTAAGGACACCATCCCTGCCCATCTTAGCTAATAGCCATTGATGGACCTATCCTCCATGAATTTATCTAGTTGTTTTTTTTTAACCCTGTTATAGTCTTGGACTTCACAACATCCTCTAGCAAGGAGTTCCAAAAGTTGACGGTGTGTTGTGTGAAAAAAATACTTCATTTTTTTTGTTTTAAACTTGCTGCCTATTAAAATAACAACTTCTGTTGAGAGAAGGGGACAACTTGCAGAGTGGGTTAAGGACACAAAAGAGTATAGTTGAACATATATTAAGAGTAGAGACAGAACGAGAAAAAGTATGAGAAATAAAGAATATAGGACAGTAGCTTTCCTAGATATTGAAAAGGCATAGGATATGTTATGGAGAGAGGACTTATTGCATAAACTAGTATCCAGGGGCATAAAAGGAAGAATATATAGGGGGATAAAGACTGTCCAAAGTATAAGAATTATGCAGGTTGGAGTAGGCTTTCCATACTCTAACACATAAATAATCACAAATGGCACTCCACAGGCGAGTGTCATCAGCCCTACCTTACTCAATGTAATGATTAAAAAATTTCCTGAAAGGCTGAGTGCAGGCATAGGCATTTCCTTTTTTGCAGATGAATGTGCCATATGGGCTAAAGACAGACCCTAGGAGGTAGCTGAGAAGTGAATTAATGATGTATTTTGGAAAGGTATGGAATGGGAAATGTGGAGCTTTAAATTTTCAACTCAAAATTTTTTTAAAAAAACTATTCACTAAGAGGAAATTAACAAAAAAAGATTGTAAATTGTTTGGAAAGCAAATAGATACAGCTGAAAACTACACATTTCTGGGTGTGACATTTGATAGCAAGCTAACAAGGAACGACCACACTGAAAATATTGTAGATATGAATCTACAATAAAAATAATCTACTTTAAGTACTTCTGGAATCACCTGAGGTGCAGATAATAAAGCAATGATAATACTTTATAGAGCACTAATAAGACCAGTCATTGAGTACAGATGCCAAACGTTTAGCTCAGCTTCAAAAATGAACCTAAAGAAGCTAGACTCAGTTCAAGCCAGGCATTACACATTACTGTGATGCCCTCATCATGACCCCTTTGTGTGTAATGCAGATAGCTGCTGGTAAAATGCCCGTAGCATTAAGAATGAAATTACTGAACTTAACCTTTTGGTCAAATATCATAGAAACAGGGAAGATTGAAATACTAAAGAAATATCTGAAGAATGCTGGGAATTCAGTGGACAACATGGAGGGGAAAAAACAAAAATGTCTTATGTTCATGGGATTAAAGTATGGAGAAAAGAGATTTTTATTATTTTATTTTTTGTAAAGAGCATATGAAGCCATAGGGAAATACATTATATGGGGCAAATCTCTCTCAAACATACACACACCCTGCCATATAAAATGTGGAACTATATAATGAAATTAAAAGGGGAAAAGGAGAGCTATGTGTATTAAATGTAGAAAACTGATGTATATCTGAGTAATGGGGAAAACATTGTCCAATATTTCTGGATGGGTCTAAAGATGAGAACTGGGATAATGGGGACAGAATTCTGTTTCTCAATACTTGGAATAAAGAAATCCAATAAACTATCAAATTGTATAGCTGTTATGATGGCCAAACTAGCAGGAATAGTGTTGATGTTTTGAATACTGGATGTGCAACCTACCTCCATTGTCTTCTTGTCAGACTCACTGTCAGGACTACTGGCAATCAGAAATGGGAGTTCAGATAGCAGAAATTCTGTAATTAATGACATTTTGTTACTAATAACAGAATTGGCACAGATGGCAATAAATACAGAAATAGCATAGATCCCAGCATGTGTTGAGAGAGTGGGAAACATGCTGGGAGATTAAGCAGCAAAAAATGCTGTAAAAAGAAAAAAAAAAGACAAGAGATCCCTCTGAGTAAACAAGAATTTAAAAATCTAATTAAAAATGAACTAAGAGAGGAGTGGCAGGAAGTATGGACAAAAGAAACAGGCCAGAAAATGTTTCATGAAACATTCCCTAGAACTGAAAAAGTTGACATACTGCAACAATACCGAGAAAGAATGAGGTAACTCTAGCCTGAGTACTTACTGGACACTCAGGCCTAAACAGTAACTTGGGCTCAATTAATAAACAAAGATGAGCTGTGTGAAATGTGCAAGACTAAAGAAACTGTTGATCACATCCCTGGGATAGGAATATTTTGAATGACCAACTCAGGGACCTAAAGGTGACAAAGTTTAAGCTAACAAACGTGGTAAGTGCAAAAGGAAAATTGGGCACTATTAAGAAAGCAATATTAATTTAAAAAAAATACTGGGAAAAGTGACAAATATATGTCAGGAAATCCAGTATCTGGTGGGCACAGAGTCAGAATGTGAGTCTGCTATGCTATACAAGAAGAAGACGACGGTGAATACGTCTGGCATTAAGGAACGAAGAGATTTACAGAAACAGGAAGCTCTTGCAGGAAGAGGAGAAATCCCACAGAAAAGCCTGGTAGAAGGAAGTCCAGGAAGGCGGGAGCAAGGAATCTGATGGAGTGAATCTTGATTGCCTGTCCTAGGAACCCAGTGTAAAATGTGAGCACTGAGTTCCCCTACTAGCCACTAGTAAGGTGATGTGAAGCCCAGAGAAGGGAATATGGACTACTAGAAACCTTGAGAAAAAGGTGTACAGACACTGGGCTCATAATCAAGGGTGATAGGCCAGATAGAAGGATTAGACTCTTATTTTTACAGGACTTTTGGTTACCCCTGGAAGGGATGGGACTCAAATGTGATCTGTCAGGAGTCATGAAAGGTGCAGACCATTATGGGCCTAGATCAACTGTCAGCAGGGGATGCTAGATAGGATTGCCATCTCTGAGGTGCAAAAGACCCAGAACATCTAGGACAATCCTGAGTTCATAAAACTGGACACTTGGTGGTATGTACTCAGCTGTCCTGGGAAAATCTGTAAGGGTGATATCTCAAAAAAGGATTTTTCTGGCAAGACCTGGATAATGGCAACTCTGTCACTAGAGAGAACACCTGCTGTGCCACACCCAGCCACAGGGAGTGAGCGCACACTGCAGCAGCACCACTCTTCTTCAGTATTCCTAGAGAAGGTGGGGAATGTTCCTCTTAATGTCTGGTGCAGTGAGGAGACAACCTGTCTCCCTTCTCCACCTCCTTAACTCTTGTATGAGGGGCAGGTTGCTGGGAGCAGTTTAGTGGGATGTGGGACTGACAGGTGGTACCAGTTACAAAGGAAGGGTGACCTGCACAGAACAAGTTATTGCTGGATATTTCCCTGATGTGTTATTTAATAAAGATGTGGCCTGTTTAAATTGCATTCCTGATATCTTGCCTTTCTTCCTGCAGTGTTCGGGACAATGAACATCAGTGACAATTTGAGCCTGAGCAGGCAAACGTGACACCTGGAGGTATACATGGAACTAATTTGCAAAGCTAGGTACAGATTCCACTGTATCTGACTCAACACAAAATAGGCAATTCCTATACTGGGGAGCCTACACTTGCAAATGACAAGTGATTTTTTCTGAACTGTGTAGTATGCCTGCACTCTGTGTTTAAATGCAGTTTTATTGTGCTTGTTAAAATAATAATGTTGTTCTGTGTGGGACTTGGCCATTTGTTCCACTTATGCTATCAAAACTATGGTGTCATCCTGTATTTTACTGACAGCAAATTTAGAGAATTGGTCAGTTAACCAGCAAGTAGAAAAAGGCACAGTAATACATAAAATTCTGGCTTCTTCAGCCATGGATTGCAAACCAAAAAAGTAAAAAAAGTGGACAAGTGTTCACTTTACAAACACGTTTGTTTGTTTGTTCTGGTTGGACAAATTTTTATCATCAAAATAACTGTCAATTTACAGGTAATTGGCAAATATACAGGTAATTAGCAAATATAGAGCCCTCTATCTTTAAACATGGCTATTTTTGAATCATTCACAGTAGAACTTGAAATAACTTCTATTTAAAATAGAAGGCTGTTAAAATTAGCTGACAGCAATTAAAAGGCGGCCACTTGGAAGCATTCCCACTGTTTAGCAGCAGGCAACCCCAGTAGCAGCATGATTGTCTCTGTGGTATAAGCCTCTGTTGTCAAGGTGAATGCTGCTCAATAAGAGTGTAGGTACTCACACTGGTCCTGAACCTCCAAAGCCTCTGAGCATATAAGTGAGTTTACTCAGATGAGTGCATTTATTTGTGTATATGTGTGTGCAAGATATGTCTGTTGCTATCTCTCAAAAGCCATCTTCAACACTGCTCACCAGGTGTTCTCACCACTGTCAGCAATTGTTGATTTGATTCGTGTAAACTAATCTGGCACAAATATGAAGCAGTACTAAAAGCATGTAAATTAAAAATGAAAAGTTTTTTTACCCAAACTCTACTATATATTCAACAGAACAAAGAGAGACACGTTCCATACTTTGTGTATTGTGTAATCTAATTTTAAATACTTGGCAATGAGTGATGGCAACAAGATTGTTCTTTTACTCACTTTAGGCTTGTACACATGTCCTTCTGTCTTAAAACGAGTTTTACAGTAGTTTATGAAACATTTTGGGATGCTTGGGGATGAAAGGTGCTATACAAATGTGAACTATTGTGACAATTTTCTATTAAAAAGTCCAGCTAAGAAGTGTTTAGCAGATATTGTTTTTTGTACATGTGAGGGTAAGAAAAGGAATAGATTAGAAGACGCACACTGCAGACAGAGCTATCCCAGGTACCTGTTTCTTTTTCACACAATATACCACACAAAGGCAGCTCTTTAAGACATTGCAAACTAAGGTCCCAATCCTCAGTGATCTCCGAATGGGAAGACCTCTGTGCTCATGCAGAGATCATTGCAGCATCAGAATCAGAAGAGCTTAGACAATTCACATGACAGCATTTTGCAATGTGTTTTAAATACATAAGAAATGCAGTAGATGGCCTATGTATTAAGTGCTCAGGTAAAAATACTTGATCTCAAACTTGAAACCCCTTTTCTGAAAGAAAAAGAAATGTAATTTAATAATTGTAACCTATCATTTCTAAGAGATTTGACCTCTTGTCTTCACTTTCAAGCAATAACATATTCAATGCCTAGACACTGTTCAAACACAAGATGTTCTTGGTGTCTTTTGCCAAATAGTTTGGGAGACATCTCTGACCCCAGAGCAGCTCACCATATAATGGTAATTTGACTTTCCAGAAACCCCAATCCATCCATATGGGGCTGATTGATAATGACAGTAAAGCCTTTAAAATCATTAATTTCAATCAGTGACATTTACTTCTGGGAAAGATCACCAATTAAGTTAGCAAGTGTGACTGAAAAAAAAAACAAGATTATGCTATGAAAAGAAAATCAGAGGAGAACTCTAAGGGAATTCTTCAGTGGAGATGAGAAAGAAGATTTCTATCATGTTTGTTAGGCCCTACATTGGGATTCGTCCTGAAGCCCACTGGAGGTAAAGGAGGCGGGGAGCACACCCAGTGCTATATCCCTTCGAGTTATGCTGTATATTAGCCATATGGTTACCTATTTAGCAGCAGGGCTTTGAAGATCAAGACAGAAACATCAAACTGAACTCTGTGTTCAATGGAGAGATCAGCAAATCAACAACCCAATTCCGAACCTGATGGAGCTTTTTTAGGATATCCCCATGTTTCTTCTCCCAGTCCCCTGGAGTATGGGATGAGACTCACAGAACCTACCATATCAGCATAAAGATGGGATGGTTACTTAATCTTTAAGCCGGTTAGAGCAGGGATCATCATTTTGTTCAATGTTTGTACAGCACGTAATACAACGGGGTCCTGGTCTATGACTAGGGCTTCCAGTGCGAAATGTAATACAAATAAATAACAGTAATAAGGATGAGGAAGCTGTTGATACAAAGTAATACCCCGGGTGAGGATGATTTCAATGCCTGAAGCCTATTTCTGAATACTTGGGATGTTTTATTGTAGAGCAGGTCAAAGTACTTTCATCAAAACATTTTTCAAGGAAAAGTGTCTTCTATAACACAATGGTAAATTTTTACCTATATATATATATATATAATTTCCATAGACACTGTATACTTTTTAAATGAAAAGCTAGAAATATAACATTATTCAGTAAAAATGGTCAGTTTTCAATAAACATTTTTAGTTTGGGGTTTTTGAAACTGTAAATGTTTACCAAAAATGGAACCACTTACAGAAAACCAAAATATTTTTGTTCTTCATAAAAAGTCATAAAAAGTAAGACTAAAACCCAAATTTTTTTCAAAATTTCCTGCAAAAGAAACAATTGGAATTTTTTGACCAGCTGCATTTTGAAGCTCACCTGTTCCCCTTCTAATGAGGGGGAAACTGAATAGGAAGGTTTTGAGTTTTTTGCAAGTCAGAGAGCTTTTTTGGTTGAGAGTATGTCAATTTAAGATTATTTATTAAAGTGTTTTTCTTTTATGTTCTAGCACTACTCCAGACAATATATAAAACCTGAAATGAGATGGAAGTAAGGTAATCATAAGGAAGAAACACTCAGAGGGAGGAAAAAAGAAAACAGCACTGGCTCAGAAGGAGGAAAGAGTGGGAAGGAGTGAAATGTCAAGATGCAGTGGGTTGCTGGGTATCACTGCTTCATAGCTGAAGCAATGCTGCATTTGGGACCTTGGCCAGTAAACTGGCAGATACATAAAGTGCAGAAGATGATAAAGTCTACCTTTTGGTTCTAGAGTTGACAGGTAGATGACAGTCATAAATTATTGTCAGCTGCATATTGTCCTGAGTAAGCAGTCCTATTAAGAGATCATTATAAAAGCTCGACAATACTTAAAGTGAAATGAAATACAACACTGAACAGAACTGCAAGAATCAATGTATGCAGTGTTGTTGTAGCCCTCTTGGTCCCAGGATATTAGAGAGACAAGGTGGATGAGGTACTATATTTTATTGGACCAAAAGATATTACCTCACCCACCTTGTCTCTGTAAGAATAAAAGTGGTCATTGCAGTTGACCTTTATTTCTTCTCTTTCTAATCTTTATTTTACCACTTCTCTAATTGAAAAAAAAATTGATGTTAGGATTTCATATTTATATAACACAGTGATTAATATCACTTAATAGTTTTACACTGGGTAACAGGATCTCCATTAAGCAGGATCCTTTAATATTCGGCATGATAAAGTGCCGAGACTCTCCTGTGAATCTGAAATCAGAATAGCTGATCAGCACCTTAAAGGAGAAGGTCCACAAATATTAATGTTGTATATTAAGAGCCTCATATTCTAGAATTAAAATAAAGAGGGCAAAAGGGTCTTTAAGGCTGATCAAATAGAATGAATTGTCCACAAACTGAACAAATAATTATGGCACAAAGTCAAAATTTCCAAAGAAAACAAGAACTACAGTGGTGAACAAAATAAGAAAAGAATACAAACAAATACCTCTCAGCATTAGCAATTAATTAATGTTCGAGGAGACACTCTCTTTTGTCTTCGCATGTATTTAGAAATGAAAGGCTAACTTCCACTATAGAATTTTCTGCTGTCAGTGCTCTACCATATTGATAAAATGGTAAAAGACATTAAAATTCATTAAGCTTACAGGACAGGGAGACTTATACTTTACAAATACATATATGCCTGGACAAAAATATCTGAACAGCTGTTTCTCCTTTTTGTGCTTGTCCAGATATGATTTCTGGGTTGTGTTTTCCCCCCTGCTGCCATGGGTAATGACAGTGACATCAAAACCCATGTAACAAATACAAGAAATTAGGATCCCTGCCCTGTTGTAGGTGTCAGTGTTGTCATAACTGTTGCATTTCAAATACTGAACACTAAACTCAGGACTTGGCAGATAAAATGCCTTTCTGTTCACCTTTAAGCATTTTTAGGTATTAGGTATTAGGTATCTTGAAATAAACTTTTTCTTTGAAGAGTAGGCAGATGATAGCCTATTGTTACCTTCTCTTCAATTATTTGACCATTCTAGGATAATCAGAAGCTTTTTATTTCCCACTCCACTGTAGTGCCTTGATGCTATCTTTATTTATTCAATTAGCAATAGTGAAAGAAACAGCTTCCAGATAAGCTCTTTGCAGGAAGCATAAGAAACAGTCATTCAAATTGCCATGAAAAGTATATCCAGTAAAAGTGTATCCAGGCTGTAGGATAAGATTTATCATTTCTGCTGTGCAAGAGATGACATAAACTCTACAAGGATGAAGTGGACAGGTTACAGAGTCAAATTTCATTAAGCTGTCTACTAGAGGAATGAAGCATAAGGAAGGAAAAACTGATTTACAAGAAATTTGATTTTACTTCCTGTGCTGACAACAGTGATACTACATATGAAGGCTTAGGAGAAGAATTACTTTTATATTATCCCTTTGTTCAGATAAATGGCTAGCTTCACCTTTTGCACTGGCAGAACCAAGGTTGTGAGACCCTGGTCTCTGCAAGTCTGCTTGCAGTAGGGTGCAACCCCACCAAGCCTTACAACCCAAAAGGAGTTTGAAGCTGGTCAATGCTACAGAAAAAAAAATGGGTATGATGGGTCAGCAGGGCTCAGGGCTGGTAACACAGCAGTTAGGATATGTGCAACCACTGAGTAGCATCCGTTGAATCAGCAGCTTTGGAGCACTGGATGGAATTTAAAGGCTTCTCTCCTCTAATAAAACCCCCTCAGGCAGAACCTCCCAAAATGTATTGTGTGAATGGGAGTCTTGTTTGGAATAAGGATTTCACAACTTCAGCCACACTTTGTAATAGGTTTGGGGATCTTTGTGGATGGAAAGTCCTATATAAAATGTATTTATTTGTTTGAGAATATTGCAAAGTATGATCCTAAAAATGGTAAGCCCCAACGAAACCCTTAGAACCTTTTTCAGTAATAGTTGTAGTCTATGATTTTAGTATCCACATGAGTTGATGACTACGATGCTGGCAGACCAGCTGTTAGCTCAGGCCAAGGTTCCCATGCCTCAGCGGAACACAGACAAATCCATAGCTGGAATCTGTTTGGCTCACCTATGTATTAGTATTGTTAAAATAGGTATTAGAATTATAAGAATGTGTTTAGTTTTCAGATTTTATTGAATGCTTGTAAACTGCTGCATGCATTAATCTCACTTATAACGTCTGTACTCCACTAACATTATATCTGAGCAGACAGGAAAGAGAGATTAGCTAATGTAAAGTGCTGGTCTCCAACAGAAGGTGTTATGTTCTTCCCAACAGAGATGGTCCATTACACCAGACACTATTATGGAACATTACAGAGGACAAAAGATTTGTCTTGCTCCTCTCTTCCCCCCATCCCACCAACACAAACAAAGATAAGTCATGCAAGTAAATTCCTCCCATCAGCTGAGTTTGCAGCTCAGAGCACATGGAAGGAGAGGGATAAAAAAACCCAAACAGAAAAAAAAAATGATAATCTCTATGTTCCTTGGAGTGGGAGGAGGAGGAGGAAGGGGACCAAGGTTTTCTAGGCATAAGCCAGCACTTCCCAGCAGTTTATCCTGGGTTAGCCCTGAAGGATATACAGAGCTTGCTTTGCATAGAAATTTCTATTATCTTTTGAAATTTAATATTGGAAATCATTTGTGTATCTATATTTATTTGTAAAGAACTCTCATTTCCTTTTCCTATTTAATAAATCTTTATATAGTTTATTATAGGATTGGCTATAATTGGCTAGGAGCATTGTCTTTGGGGTGGGATCCATGGAACAAGTGACGTGGGGTAAGTGGGAATGGGAGTAACCTGAATATTTTGCTATGATTCTTGGAATAAAAGATAATTTATCACAAAGTTATGTTCATCAGGGTGGCAAGATTGATTGGAGTACGCAAGGAAATTGTCTGCAACTCCATGTTTAGGCTATTATAGTGCCTGAGGAGTTGACACTTGATAATTGGTTGGTGAAATCTAAGCATAGAATTCACAGTCAGTTTGGGGTTTGTGTCCTGCTTCGTAACAATCTGCCCTGATGTTGGTACTCACATTTTTAAGTCACTGCAGGCAGCTTTACAATGATAATATTTGAATACTAACTAATCATTTTTAAATAAATCTGTTTGTTTGTTTTCCCCAAGTTAGCCTAAGCACACCCGTTAAAGAAGATGGGGAAAGTTAAAAGATAATCATTTGGGAGGAAAACAGTGGATGTGAAACCGGGACATGGGTATTTCCTTAGTTTATTGTTGAATTTCTTCAGTTCAAAGGAGGTTTGGAAAGAATGTGGAAGCATCTGGCACAGGCAGGAATTTAACCAGAAAAGAATACATGTTAACAAAAATAAGTAAAATGTGTACTGCATCCCATATATTGTTGGGGAAGATATGTCCCACTGCCAGTAGGCAAGAAGTGGTTTGAGACCTCCTGTGGGTCCCGACCAAACACACCACGAGGGTGTCAGTTTAGGTGAAGGGAGGTTCTCTGAAGCAAGCTGAGCTCTCAGACCAGAGCACTGGGTTACTTGCTGGTGAATGGCTTGAATGCCCTGCCAGCCTAAGGCCTTTGGGGAAAAGATGTGCTGGTCCATTTCTTTTATTTTTTCTTCTCTTTTTTTTTTAAATCCTCAGGTTCAACTCTTCTCCTTTAGACAGTCAGGAGGGTGGGAGCTGAGATTTCCTGTGGGGTCTGGTGACTTCTTCTCCTCCTTTGTGTGAGGGAGGCCACCCGAAGATTGAGGAACTATTTTCCTTTTTATTTGGGCTGTTTGTACCCCCACTAATGGATACATCTACAGGGTTATACTGCACACCCCAAGACTGCTGTTGCCTGGGGAGTGATGTACAAGGTAAGTGAGGTTCCTGCCTTCGCCCAAATGGTGTGACCTCAACATACAACTTTTGGTCAGAAAGAAGACAGCTACTAAGCAGTTTCATGGGTGCTTTCAGATAGTAATAATCTTTGTTCAGAACCAAAGGATTGGTAGAGATATCTAGGCCTGAGCAAAGTGGTTTATTTTCTCTCTGTTTTTGCACTGTAGCTTTAGCTTATATAAAGAGTTATTTCATCCATATAACAGGTTTGTCTTAATACTAATATTTTGTAGTGGAGATAATCCTGTGGCTCTCCTCCCCATTCAATTTTCCCATTGCTTGGGTCTCAGAATTAATTCTGAAGATCATGAGAGCTCCACAGACCAGCCTGAGACCCAGTGATGTAGGTAAAACAAAGTCATAGTTGACTAATTTTTGACAGTACTGACTGATCTCTTCTAGATATCAGTTCTTTCCTCTTTCTTCAGAGAGAGTAAGACATGATGGAGAGCCATCCTGGCTCCTGGTCATATTCCAGGAGAGAGAATGTGGTTTATGCTCTTAAGAGGCAGTGGTTACATTGAGTTATCCATTTATGGTTTAATGAAACTACTTATTTGAAGAAAGTTAAGCATGTGCGAGGTATGTGCTAGACTAAGTCCTAGATTTGTCAGTCCCTTTTGGATCCTCTGGGATAAAGGGATGAGATCATTGTAAGAGAAAAATATCATTAGTCATTCTGAAATTAAGATGAAAGAATAGGGGTTGTTGGGGTTTTTTCATTTTGCTTACCTATTTCCTAATGCTCTTGCCTCATCACAATCATAGCATTTATCCAAGAGCAATAGTACAAAGGATGCAAATTCCAATCTCTATAACTACTACCAGAAGGTTCTGTAAAACTGTTACAGCCAAAACCCTCCTCCCTATAGGCTGACTTAGCATATTTGCTACTATGAAGTGAAGTGCCTGTACCTTCCAGCAACCCAAGATTCCCGTGTTCATCTTAGAATCTGTTTCCCAGCACCACACATCATTGGGCTGAAGGCAATTTGCTAAACATGGTAAAAAATTCATTGTAATGTTAAAGAAAGCACAATAACCATTTTACATCAATATATGTTAGCCCAGTGTCTAGAAAATGAGATATTAGTTATTAATGTATTTATGCTCCCGATATTTATGATAATGATACCAGTGGTATCTAAAAACCTGACAGAGCTGTCTTAAAGGATAGCTAGTTTACATACACAAGTTGGGTATATATTTGCTTAATGTAATATCATTTTAATATCAAAGTAATGACACTGATTTATTACTGTTGATATCTGAGGTGCACAGCACTGTCAATACTGTTTCCATTTCTTATGTATTTACTAAGTAGCTTAAAATAAAAATTATGAATTATGGATTTGGAGCTGTCACCATTTTGATAAAATGTGAACACAGTGACATTAAGATGTCATATTTAATAAATGGTAATTAACTTGTGAAAGAATATGTAAAGTTGTGAAGTATTTGAGGTAAAATATTCAGAGACTAAACTTCTGGACAGTCTTGCCCTCGATAGAAAAAAAAGGCAACCACAATGAAAAAATGTTGGGTTCATCTCTGCGTTCTGTGGGCTCTCTATCTTTCATGTTGCTGAGTATCCCTATATGATGCTGATTTCCCTCAACTACAAAAAGACTTCAGTGGGAGCTATGGCATTCCATATTATACAGTAATGCTCAACAACTTTCTGCACCATGGAAAAGCAGCCAAATTTCTATCAGATTCTGCCCTTTGATTTTTGAAGGAATCTTGTCTATGGATGTAGAATGTCTATTGCAAGTGATAGAAAGGAAGTTTCCAAATCCAAATTTCCCCTAGACATCGTAACTTATACAGTACTCCTTTAGGGCACTATCCTACATTCCTGAACTGTCATTGAGTAAGCCTGAATTGCTTAAACGTATAGTTTAACCTAGCGCTGTAGATTAATCACAGTTAACTCATGCGATTAACTCAAAAAATTAATCGTGATTTAAAAAATTAATCATGATTAATCCCAGTTTTAATCACACTGTTAAACAATAGAATCCCAGTTGAAATGTATTAAATATTTTTGGATGTTTTTCAACATTTTCAAATATATTGACTTTAATTACAAAACAGAATACAAAGTATACAATGCTTACTTTTTATTATTATTTTTATTACAAGTATTTGCACTGTAAACAAATAAATAGCAAATAAACAAAAGAAATAGTATTTTTCAATTCACCTATTGGAAGTACTGTAGTGAAATCTCTTTATCGTGAAAGTACAACTTACAAAGATATTTTTTTTAGTTACATAAATACACTCAAAAACAAAACAGTGTAAAACTTTAAAGTCTACAAATCCACTCAGTCCTACTTCTTGTTCAGCCAGTTACTAAGACAAACAAGTTTGTTTACATTTATGGGAGATACTGCTGCCCTCTTCGTGTTTACAATATCACCTGAAAGTGAGAACAGGAATTTGCATGGCATATTTGTAGCTGGTGTAGCAATAAGCCAGACATGCTAAACATTTGTATGCCCCCGCATACTGCGGCAGATGACACTCGTTAAAAAAATAATGCTTTAATTAAATTTGTGACTGAACTCCTTGTGGGGAGAATTGTATGCCTCCTGCTTTGTTTTAACCACATTCTACCGTATATTTTGTGTTATAGTAGTCTCAGAGGATGACCCAGTACATGTTGTTCATTTTAAGAATACTTTCACAGCAGAATTGAGAAAACACAAAGAAGGTACCAATGTGATATTTCTAAGGATAGATACAGCACTCAATCCAAGGTTTAAGAATCTGAGGTACCTTCCAAAATTTGAAAGGGACAAGGTCTGGAACATGCTTTCTGATGTCTTAAAAGAGCAACACTCTGATGCAGAAACTATAGTACCCAAATCATGAAAAAAAATCAATCTCCTCCTAGTGTCATCTGACTCAGATGATAAAAATGAACATGCATTGGTCCACACTGTTTTGAATCATTATCAAAAAGAACCCATCAACAGCATGTCCTCTGGAATGGTGGTTGAAGCATGAAGGGCCATATGAATCTTTAGTGCCTCTGTCAAGTAAATATCTTGTGACACCAGCTACAACAGTGCCATGAGAGCACCTGTTCTCACTTTCAGGTAAAGAAGAAGTGGGCAACATTATCTCCTCCAAATGTAAACAAACTTACTTGACTGAGTGATTGGCTGAACAAAAAGTAGGACTGAATGGACTTGTAGGCTCTAAAATTTGACATTGTTTTATTTTTGAATGCAGGTTTTTTTGTACAAAATTCTACATTTGTAAGTTCAACTTTCACGATAAAGAGATTGTGCTAAAGTAATTGTAATGGGGAAATTGAAAAACACTATTTCTTTTTTACAGTACAAATATTTGTAATAAAAATAAGTATAAAGTCAGCACTGTACATTTTGTATTCTGTATTGTAATTGAAATCAATATCTTTGAAAATGTAAAAAGCATGCAAAAATATTTAAATAAATGGTAATCGATTAACAGCACAATGAATCACGATTAATTTTTAATCACATGATTAATCATGATTGATTTTTTTTTGTCAATTGACAATTCTAGTTTAAACCACACTGATGTTTGATACTTATCCCAATGTCTGAATGAACCTTGATAAAAGGAAACTTGGTCAAAATAAATCCAGGCAAAACCATGAAACAAAGATGGATGGCAATATAATAGGAATGAAAATGCACTTTCAAGAATTGGCAGGAACTTCAGCTTTTAACTCTATCAAAGGTATATGCCCTCTGCTTGTCAGGTCATGTACAGTCTTGGGATTTTGCTAAATTCCTTACAGTTTATGGATTTCTGTTAGCAATCATATCCAGAAACACCAGATTTTTTGTTTGTTTGTCTGTCTGTTTGTTTGGAGGGGGGGGAAATAGTGTTGTCTGTTCTATATAGTGCAGGGTCTGATCATTAAAATTATAAGACTTTTGACATATTTTCAAGGTTTCTTGAAACAGAACCATTAGCTCTTGAAGCACAGAAATCAGATTGCCAAGATATCTATCTTTACAAAAATGAAAAAGTTCTTGGCATGTTTATTACCATGCCCTTGTATTTTTTGTGTGTGTTTGTTTGTTTGTTTGTTTAGCAAAACCAAATGATTTTTCATTCTCAGTTATCTCAAGAAACTCTAGCATACTCCTGGCATTAGGAGTCCATTTAATTACATGTAACTATGTAGGTGTATATATAGCCCTCATTATCATACTAGCTCCTCTCAATGTATTTTACTGATGAGTTGTAAACTCATTCTCGCTCCACCATGTATCTCTGCTGTTAATTATGCATGAGAAGTAAAATTTCTGAATTCAGGCATTTCACGGAACTCGCAGAATACGTTTAGTGTCTCCATCCCCAGGAACAGTGTGGAAATAATCATTTGGAGAATTAATATATTTTATATCCTTTACATTTACTTGTCTATTCAATGCATTCATGAAATCTCTTTGAACAAACAAATTTAAGGTGTATGTACTAAGCTTGAGAGGAACCCAAATTAACCAACAAGGTAAACCGCACAGTTATACTACACAATAAAAAAAAGAAAATAAATCTCTCTTTATGGGTAATCACATAATAAGATAAGATTAAATGTGCGGGGCATGGGGGTGGGTGGCTAACTGAGCTAGAAGTTAAACAAATATTTTCTCTTGAATGGGGAAAGTATAATAGATTTTAATCAACAACCTATAGTCATCTAAATGTTCTCTAGATACAAATTCTAGCTCACAGTTTAAGGTAAACTCTCAAGGCTGAGATCTATGGCTGATCTCTATTACTTGACTTTGTGCATGTGGCGATTCTTTCACATCTGTACTATATGTGCAAAATAGATAAAAAGGGATACATAAGCAAACTTTGATTCTCTTCATTAAAGTATTATTCTAATCTGAGGAGTGATTATATAAAAGATGGCTGAGTGGATTTCCATTTCTGTTGTGTCACAAAAATCAGATGTATTCAGCATACAAGTAAGATGTTTCTTCTAGCTTCCAGCACTATGAATTCTAGCCCAAATTCTTCACTCAATTACATCCCATGCAATATCATAATCATAGATATGTCAGTGAGATCAGAATTTGGCCATTACCCTAAGATTTAAAATACAAGCTGTTCTAGTAATGTATCATTACCAATAATAAAAATTCTGTTCTCATTTACACCTGTACAGCCACATTGCATTAATTAATATGCTTTTATTATTACAGTTATGTTATTTCTGCAATTGGAACTTCATTAGATATGAAGCACATGCCGGAATAAAATTTATTTCACACTTCCCATAGCTGTATTGGCTCTGGAGTACCTCTGAGGAGTAAAAATATAGTATAAACTCATTTTTATCACTAAAATCAACAGATATGACTCTGAGTATAAACAAAAAGTAGATATGAGTGTTAAGAAGGGCCATTTTACATACTGTAGTCACTTTTCAGAAGAGAGCTGCACTTTATTACTATGAAATTGTCATTGTCCACAATGGTATACAGCACCAAGAAGGAAAGGATTTGCATCTCTGTATCAACTCTTCGACTTTTCCTAAACTAAATGCATTTATTGTAGAGGTGTTCTGAATATGCTGCTTTTTAAAATACATTTGATTGTTTCATTTATTTTAAGAAGTAATTCTGTGAACACTAAGAGCTAAAATTAGCTTTATACAGTATATTCAAGCCAATTAACATAAAATAGGAATACTGATTTCTCAAAGAGCAGACAAACATTTTAAAACCGTAACTTACATTTATATAGCATCTATAATCCCAAAGTATTTCCAAAGCACTTTACAAACGAGTATACAACTATACACAAGGAGCCCATCATCCACAAGAAAAATTAAATAATTCTTGGATTAATAGAGCAACAGCTCAGTAATAACATACACAGTAGCTTGGGACAGGAAGTGAAGGCTAGAACCACTGGGGAAGATTAGGTGGGCAGAATGTGGGCAGGCTAGAATTTCTAATATGACTATTCTTGTGGAAATAGTTCGTAAATAAGTACACATTACCAAGATCTCAGTTTGTCACCATCACCACTTCCTGAAGTACTTAGGTATTTCTTGAAGACTTCTTATCTATTCATTGACCATTGAAAGCACAGGACATTTCACCTGCAGGATTTGTATTTGAACTCTTTGAAAAGTGCATCCATGTAGTGAAAAATAAGTGACAATTGATCACGCTAAATCTGAATTTCCCTAATATAACCCAAATTACACCAGTCATAAGTCTGATTCATTGTAAACTTCTAATATGTTAACATCAAGAAAGGGAGGTATATTACAGATTTATGTTGAGAAAAGGTGAACAAAAGATTGTAGGGAAGAGTTGGATCATCTGGAAACAAGTAATGGAAAAAGCTGCTATAAACAAGATTGGACTGGAAAGTGATAAACATCAAAACAGTCAAGGAATTATACTTTACTGTGCTTGTAGCACCCAGAATGTGACTTCACCACTTACAGGGTGAAATTTTGGCCCCAGTGAAGTTAATAGGGAATCAATGGCACCAAGATTTCATCTATAATCTTTTAGAGCTTCACCATGACTCACTACATGAATGTTTCCTCACCAGATCCAGTTTTGTTTTCATTTTTCATGTTAAGATTGGTTTGGTTGCAATAAGGCCTCCCTTTTTTCTTCCAGGTCAGAAACATATTTCATGCGATGTGACAGGTCTCAGCCCAAATATACTGCAAATTCTCTGAAATAGACAAATTAAATTACTTCAACCTTGGAAATTATGTTATCAAGTTTGAAGGTAATGTAGTCAATACTACTCTCACAATGAAATCCTGGCACAAATATGCATAGCTTTCAAAATCATGTGAGCCAAAATGTTCTTTTTTCACGCTTGCTTCTCCAAAAGCTATGGGTCTACTTCAAATGAACTATTATCTACACTTCATTGAATATGTGATCTTTTGGCTGTAAAAGAAAGAAGATACACATCAAAATTACAAATGTTCTTAAAAAGATATTTGGAGCCACTAAAAAGATTTTATAGCAAGGATCAGCAATCTTTGGCACGTGGCCCATCAAGGAAAACCGTTGGCGGGATGGGATGGTTTGTTTTTCTGCCACGTCTGCAGGTTTGGCTGATCGCAACTCCCACTGGCTGCGGTTCGCCATTCCAGGCCAATGGGGACTGCGGGAAGGGGTGACTTGCACATCCCTTGGCCCACACCCCTTCCCGCAGCCCCCATTAGCCAGGAACAGCAAACCACGGCAATTGGGAGATGCGATTGGCCAAACTTGCAGACGCTGCAGGTAAACAAACACCTGGCTCACCAGTGGATTTCCCTGATGGGCCGCATGCCAAACATTGTCTATCCCTGTTTTACAACATACACAAAATTACTACTAGTAACTTGACTACCTTATTGCATCTGACCACGGATCCATCTTTGTTAGAAACCATTGTTTGGTCTCTAACAAACAAGATCCTTTTGAGAAACGTGCAAGAAAATTCAGAGTGGACAAGTAGGGAATAACCTTCTTGATCCCCGTCAGTTATTGGTTGACATATGTTCTGGATCATTAGGGATTTTATTCCTTCTAAATATTTAAAAATAATATTGAATGTAATTGTGCATGTTCTTACTGGCCAATCTTTTAACTGATGCTGAGCTCTTGCATCAATGGTATATTGTCACAATGCGTTCCATAGGCTAATTATATGTAAGTGTTTCATTTTATCAGTTTTAAATTTGCTTCCTTCAGTTTCTCTGAATGTCAGTGGTATTTCAGTATCTATTATAATCCTTATAAAATCTAACATTTGGTTAATTTTTATTTGTAACTACCCCTTTATGTGTACAGAGGTTTTACCTGGGCTATCTACAAGGAGGCTAAGCTCTTTGTCCAAAGAAGTTACAGCAAATTTATATCCCAGCTGTGAAGATTAATAGTTGAAAGCATTTCCTCCAATTGACAGTACCTTGTATTTTTCAATGCTGAATTTCATATGACATCATGTTGCCCATGTTCACCTAGCTTATTTAGACAAGTTTAGAAAAGACTTCCTACCCCTCCTTCCCCTTTGGCCCTGTGCCACTGCTGTCCAATGGCAGAAGATATGGGATGAAGAGGCTCTGCCACAACCCCATGGCATAGGGAGGGAACAAGAAAGAAGTAGCACACTCCCTTATCCCATACACACACACTATGGAGCACTGAGAGATGCAACCAGTGGGGGAGGGGAGGCACTTGTAGGCCCCAGCTGTTCTTGTTTGAGATCACACTCTCCTTAGACTCCCCAAAAAGCCAGCTCCGGAGATTCTGGCCCATAAAAGTAGCTTGGGTGACTATGCTCCCATTACAACTCCCATGAGGCACAGTGGTGCCATTTTGAATCAATAATTTTCAGCCGATGTGTTTCAGTTTTTGATATTTTTACTAACAAGTTGAAACTTTTCACAGAATTTTATTAAAAGGAAAACACTTTTCAACAGGGAAAAAAACCCACAAAACCCCAACAACTCTATTTTCAGACCAGCTGCTGGATTTCTTTGCCTCCTTGGGGCTGGCTCTGTTGTACTTTTGCAAACTCAACACGTTCAAAGGTTAATAGCTGTTCTTCTATGATAATGTAACAATGATACACTGTTACAAAGATACTTTAGATTATTTTTGTACCTGCATTACAGCTCCAACCTATTTCCAGTCACAGATAGCTGATGTTCTTTACAGTAATGCTTCCTTTTCCCATTAAACGTTTTAGGTTTATGAGAATATCACTTATTTGCAAATCACTGAGGGTTAATGGTGAGATTAAATGCAAGAGGATTCTTGCTTCAATCTGACCATATCCTTACAAATTCAAAAATACAATCACCGATCACTTTAAAATTCTTGTGCTGCTGTTTATCTTCTCCAACAGTGCACTGTTCCTTCCCCCCACCCAGTAGACCCAAAGCAGTTGGTGATCTTATTAATCAGTGTCTCACTGACTGATTTCTACTTTAAAATTTATTAATTATAGACAGATAAGTGACTCCCTTGTTTACTGTAGATAATCACAAACAATAACGTTTGGTTTCACTTTAAATCCCCTTTTGGGCATAGGATTTCTCTCTTGTACAATACATGTAGGAAGCCAAGAAAAAAAAAGTTGCACACAGAATTCTGATTAAAATCTTTAAATCATTTCTGCTCCACTGCCCTTGATAACTAGTTTCACAATTTAGTGTCTGTCTTGGTTATGTTTCCAGCAGGTTATTAACAATTAATTAGCAATACTTTGCACAAATGCTATCTATGCTAGTCTACTAAGTGCATGGCACCAAAATGCGACTGCACTTTGTAAATAAACTGCAGCTATAATCATTTGATTCAGATAAGGCACTATACATTTTACTTATATTTTTGTTGTTTTAACTCACTTGGCTCAGAGTTAAAGCTGGGAGGCATAAAGTGTATTTATCAGCTTTGGATGAAGCTATTCGGCTGCAACACAACGGATATTAAATGGAATTATTTTGCTTATGTCACATCTCTGCTTCTTATTCCCCTCAGGACTTTTTGCCCTTCATTTCATTCTGCACCAAAAATCCTGGTCATTACATTCCTAATACACACCAAAATCATGACAGAAACCCCTCAGAAGAAACAGCGGGAGGAGTTGGCAGAGGGGAAGAATGCATATGTATCTGGAACAACGTCCGGATGGGAAGAACAAAATCAACATAAAAACATGAAGTTGGTTTTATCTATTTTTTAATATCTACTCCATGGACTCAATTGCTCAACTCTTATGCACACTTATATTCATGTACTCACATACCTAATCATACTGCAGTTGAATGTGAGTGCTTGCCAATTCAGTTAGTTAGGTAAGCTAATTCTTAAATACTGACAATAGACTATAGATGGACAATAACAAAGACTAGTATAATGGAGGCGAGGTAGATACAATTTATCATGGATCTGGACCGCCTCTGGTATTGATATTTCAAAACAGCAACTCAAACAACAAGGCTTTGCAAAAACAAAACCACCCTACCTTTACTCATCTCTAGCACAGCGAACGGAGTGGTGACTTCTATTTGCAATTAACTGTATAAACTCTGATTTTTCACAATGCCCATCAATCTGAAAGAAATAATTTAGAACCCACTCAAAAATCATTGCTGCTAGTCCTAGAGCTTTTCTAGACTTTTAGCTAAATCAGCACCGCTGATATTGATGCAGCGGTGTCAATTTAGCAGGTCTGGTGAAGACAAGCTAAGCCATTGTCAGAGCACTCTCCTGTTGATGTCTGTATTCCTCCTACCAGAAAGGCGGGAGAGCGTCTCCCATCGACATAGCGCATTATAGATACCGGTGTAAGTCAACCTAAATTATGTCAACTTCAGTTACGTAACTTTTATATAACTGAAGTAGAATAACTTAGGTTAACTTACAGCTTTAGTGTAGACTAGCCCTTAGAATGGAATATAAACTGTATGAGAAATAAGTTATATAAGGCTATGGTTTGACCCAGAAAAGCATTTAAGCACAATGTGAATATTCTTGTTGAAATGATTGGAATAATTTACATTCTTACAGTTATTCAGATGTCTAAATACTATTCTGGGTAGGGACCTTTAGAAACTGGAGAAGTATTACTCTGTATTTGCCTGTCTAACTTTTCTCTCTATATACCTCTACTACATATACCTGACAAAATAGTACCCGGTTTTTCAAACAGGGGTTGCTGCTTGCGTAGGGAAAGTCCCTGTCGGGTGTGTTTACCTGCCCCGTCAGCAAGTCCGGCCAATAGCGGCTCCCACTGGCTGCTCCGGGCCAATGGGAGCTGCTGGAAGTGGCGTGGGCCAAGGGACTTCCTGCAATAGTATTACTGTAGGTCATATTAACATTCTCTCAAAAGAGAATATATACTGTGTGCATTTGACAAGTATCTGTATACTGAGATGCTTTTTAAAAATAATACAGTAACTCCTCACTTAAAGTTGTCCCAGCTAACATAGTTTCATTGTTACGTTGCTGATCAATTAGGGAAATACTCATTTAAAGTTGTTCAATGCTCCTTTCTAACATCATTTGGCAGCTGCCTGCTTTGTCCACTGCTTGCAGGAAAAGCAGTCTGTTGCAGCTAGCTGATGGGAGCTTGGAACAAGAGTGGACCAGCAGCCTCCCTATCAGCTCCCCTTATTGGGTTCCTGCTCCCTTGAGTTCCCTGTGCAGCAGCTGCCAGGCTAGCAGTTGCAGCTGTCCCTCCCACCACTGCCATGTGCAGCTCCTGGCCTGTGCCTTGGAGCTGCTCCCCTAGACTCCTGCTTGCTGTGCGGGGGGAGGGGAGGAAGAGGGGGGCTAATGTCAGAGTTTACCCCTTCCCCCTGCTCCTTCACCCTGCTTACACCATCTTCCATAGAGCAGGAGGGACACACAACAGGGCTCAGGATGGAGGAGCTTGCTGGCAGCAGCTGTGGTCTCAGCAAGCTGATCTAATTAACAAGGCAGTGTACTTAAGGGGGAAATGTGCATCTCTCTCTCACACACACACAGTGTATCTCTGTCTGTGATGCTGTCTCCCCTCCCTCCATTCCTGCTGCATTGTAGAGTGTGTGAGTTAACCCTTGAGGGCTCAACCAATTTAGTTCATCATTTAGCAGTAAGGCATTCCCTGGGAAATATCCCACCCTCTGACTCCTCCACCTCAAACAAGCTTCACAATTATCATCACTGTGTACAGTATTAAATTGTTTATTTAAAACTTATACTCTGTGTGTGTGTGTGTATATATATATTTATATATATATAGCCTTTGGCTGGTGAAAAACAATTCCCGGGAACCTAACCCCCTCATTTACATTAATTTTTATGGGGAAATTGGATTTGCTTAACATCATTTTGTTTTAAGTCACCTTTTTCAGGCACATGACTACAATGTTAAGTGAGGAGTTACTGTAATAATAATTAATTAAAAATAAAACTCTTTTTAAACTAATGGTTTAAATTAAGGAGGAAAATGTTTCATTATACTTATAAATATTTCATAAAACCACCAAATCAACACAACATTATTCATCATCAATATCCTGCTTTCTCTTCATGTGTCAGTCTTCCACTGATAGTTGTAGGACTTCCACCCTTGTGGGATAACAGGCAGGAGCTGTGGATCTCTTCATAAATAGGAACTTGGAGAGGGGCAAAGTATGTGACAGTGTGGGATAGAGCAGGGGTCTCAGTAGGATCTGCAGAGAACAGGCTGAGAAGGGCTGTAGAACAGAGGTTGGCAACCTCTGGCACGTGGCTAGCCAGAGTAAGCATTCTGGTGGACCAGGCCAGTTTGTTTACCTGCCGTGTTGGCAGGTTCAGCCGACTGCGGCTCCCACTGGCCACAGTTCACCTCCTAGGCCAATGGGGGTAGTGGGAAGCCATGGCCAGTGGCCAGTGGCCACTTCCCGCAGGTCCCATTGGCCTGAGGCAGCAAACTGCAGCCAGTGGAAGCCGCAATAGGCTAAACCTGCCAAAGCAGCAGGTAAACAAAGTGGCCCGGGCCACCAGGGTGCTCACTCTGGCGAGCCGCATGCCAGAGGTTGCTGACCCTTTCTACAGAAGATAGCCTGGGAAGGAATCATCAAGGAGGCCTAGCCTAAAGCTGTAGAAGAAAGTAAAGGCAGTAAAGCTGATCTTGTTAGGGAATCCTCCTAGGGTAATCCTTTGTTTCCTTCAGCAACCCAGGTTCAGGGTTTCTAGAAGAGGGAGAAAGGTCCCCTATCACCCAGTCATCGCCTTAGTCAGGTGTGAGCTGTTTATAACCCGAAGAGACAGCTGAAGACCGATACTGTGAAAGTGCCAGTCAGATATTGCCCAATATGAATTGCCTGCAACTATGATGTGACTGGAATAACAGAGACCTATTGGTTAACTCGCATGACTGGATCACTGTCATGGTAGGAAGGGTGGGGAGAAAAGGTGAAGGATTTGCACCGTATGTAAGAGAACAGTATGATTGCTCAGCGCTCCAGTACAAAACTGGAGAAAAGCCGGTTGAGTCTTTGGGTTAAGTTGAGAGGTGAGACCAACAAGGGTCATGTCATGGTGGGCTTCTGCTATAGACCACCAGACCAGGAGGATGAGGTGGATGAGGCTTTCTTCAGACAACTAACAGAAGTTTCTAGGTAATAGGCTCTGTTTCTCATGGGGGAATTCTGACATCTGCTAGGAGAGCAATATAGCAGTACACACAGAATCCAGAACGTTTTTGGAGAGTGTTGGGCACAACTTCCTGGTGCAAGTGCTGGACAAACCAACTAGGGGCCATACTCGTCTTGACCTGCCGCTCAAAAAGAGGGAAGAATTGGTAGGGGAAGTAGAAATGGGGTAGCAACTTGGGCAGCAGTGACCATGAGATGGTCAAAAGTTCAGGATCCTGACAAAAGGAAGAAAGGAAAGCACCAGAATATTGACCCTGGAATTCAGAAAAGCAGAGTTTGAGTCCCTCAGGGAAATGATGGGCAGGTTCTCCTGGGAGGCTAATATGAGGGGAGAAAGGAGTCCAGGAGAGATGGCCTTATGGAGGGCACAAGATAAACCATCCTGATATGCAGAAAGAATACCAAATATGGCAGGCGACTAGCTTGACTTAACAGTGAAATCTTTGGTGAGCTTAAACACAAAAAGGAAGTTTACAGGAAGTGGAAACTTGGACAGATGGCTAGGCAGAACTATAAAAATATTGCTTGAGCATGCAGGGGTATAATCAGGAAGGCCAAAGCACAATTGGAGTTGCAGCTAGCAAGGGATGTGAAGAGTAAACAAGAAAGGTTTCTACAGGTATGTTAGCAACAAGAAGAAGGTCAGGGAAAGTGTGGGACTCTTACTGAATGGGGGAGGCAACCTAGTGACAGATGATGTGGAAAAAGCTGAAGTACTCAATGCTTTTGTTGCCTCAGTCTTCACAGACAAGGTCAGCTCCCAGTCTGCTGCACTGGACAGCAAAGTATGGGGAGGACATTAGCAGCCCTTAGTGGTGAAAGAATAGGTTAAAGATAATTTAGAAAAGTTGAACATGCACAAGTCAATGGGGCCAGATGCAATGCACCCAAGAGTGCTGAGAGCGTTGGATGATGTTATTGCAGAGCTATTGGCCACTATATTTTAAAACTCATGGCAATTGGGGGAGGTCCCAGGTGGCTGGAAAAAGGCTAATGTAGATCCCATCTTTTAAAAAGGGAAGAAGGAGAATCTGGGGAACTACAGACTGGTCAGTTTCACCTCTATCACTGGAAAAATCATGGAGCAGGTCTTCAAGGAATCTATTTTGAAGCACTTGGAGGAGACAAATGTGATCAGGAACAATCAACATGGATTCACAAAGGGCAAGTCATGCCTGACCAGCCTGATTGTCTTCTATGAAATAACTGGGTTTACGGATATGGGGAAAGTGGTGGATGTAATATACCTTGACTTTAGCAAAGCTTCTGATATGGTCTCCCACAATATTATTGCCAATAACTTAAAGAAATATAGATTGGATGAATGGGCTATAAGGTGGCCAGAAAGCTGTCTAGATTGTTGGGCTCAACGACTAGTGATTGAGCGCTTGACGTCTAGCTGGCAGCCAGTATCAAGCGGAGTGTCCCAGGGGTCAGTCCTGGGGCCAGTTTTGCCAAACATTTTCATTAATGATCTGGATGATGGGATGGATTGCACCCTCAGCAAATCCGTGGATGACACTAAGCTGTGGGGAGAGGTAGATATGCTGGAGGGTAGGGATAGGGTCCAGAATGACCTAGAAAAATTGGAGGATTGGGCCAAAGGAAATCTGATGAGGTTCAACAAGGACAAGTGCAGAGTCTGCACTTAGCATGGAAGAAACCCATGCACTGCTACAGGCTGGGGATCGACTGGCTAAGCAGCAGTTCTACAGAAAAGGATCTGGGGAATACAGTGGACGAGAAGCTGGATATGAGTCAACAGTGTGCTCTCGTTGCCAAGAAAGCAAAGGAGCATTGCCAGCGGATTGAGGGAAGTGATTATTCCCTCTATTTGCCACTGGTGAGGCCACATCTGGAGTACTGCATCCATTTTTTGGCCCTTCACTACAGAAATTATGTGGACAAAGTGGAGATAGTCCAGCAGAGGGCAACAAAAATGATTAAGGGCTGAGGCACATGATTTATGAGGAGAGGCTGAGGGAACTAGACTCATTTAGTCTGCAGAAGAGAAGAGCCTTCAACTACCTGAACGGAGGTTCCAAAGAGGATGGAGCTAGGCTGTTCTCAGTCGTGGCAGATGACACGAGAAGGAGCAATGTTCTCAAATTGCAGTGAGGGTGTTCTAGGTTGGATATTAGGGAAAACTATTTCACTAGGGGAGTGTTGAAGCATGGGACTGGGTTACTGGGGAGGTGTTGAAGCACTGACATGGGTTACCTAGGGAGGTGTCAGAATCTCCATCCTTAGAGGTTTTTAAGGCCTGGCTTGACAAAAGCCTGGCTGGGATGATTTAATTGAGGTTGGTCCTGCTTTGACCAGGGGGGTTGGACTAGATGATCTCCTGAGGTCTCTTCCAATCCTAATCTTCTATGATTCTAAGGGAAGAAGGACTTCTGAAAGCCCCATCTGCTAAGGAAAAAAGGTCACATTAACCCTACAAAAGGGTCTATGGCCTAAACTGGTGAGGGGGAGGGAGTAGAAGGCTTATTGGATCCAGTATTTTTTTGGGCTCTGCTTTTATCCCAGAAGGGGTGTAGCTTAAGCTGGAGAACTTAATTACACTACTTTATGGTGCACTGTGAGATGGGGAATCTGAGGCAGTGACAGAGAGAGGTAAGTCACCTATATAGTTGTCAAGAGGATTTTGAATAACTCCAATCTGGCACCATGTGTATGAGACTTTGCTTACTACATTGGTGTTAGAGGTATTAGACATTTGCCTGTTCAAATGGCTAGCTGCTCTTGATGTATAGCATATAAGAATCAATCCCAGCAAATGTTTTGCTCTTGCTAAACTTACTACAGAATTAATTAAACCAGTTTCATTGTCCTGGGGGCAGCACTCCCTGCTGCAGATTGGAGGTTTTGGGCCAGTTGCAGTGCTGAGATTGGCTTCTCTCATCACTGGAATGCTCAACTACCTATGAATCCATGCACAAATACCAGGTGTTTCTAACACTCAGAACTTACCATATTTCTTCTCATTAATGAAGAAATGATAGAAAATAACAGAAGTCACAGAAAATACTATCCCAGATCCTGGAAATAAATGGTATTTATGCTATGAGACTTTAGTAACAATGCCCAGTAATTGGATTTGCACAAAATTCCAGAGAAGGTATAAACCAATTCACAAAAAGTTAAGTGCCTGCCAAAATTTAAATATCTTCCTCCCCATAACTATTATGTTATTTCATACTATTTTCTATGTATCCTTCCTCCAATCCTAAACATTTTTACTTTCTTCCCCAGGCTCCACATCAGCCACATATCTCTAATTTATTTAGCCATAGATTCTCACATGTTTAAGTATTACTCAAGCTAGTAAAGCAAATAGTAAATGATGTAGCAGATAATACTGAACCAAGGAAATAAGATATAGGGGATATATCATAGCGACAACATTTTTAGCAGATCACTTAATCACTTTTCCTCCTGTTCATGGAGCGTACATTGCTGCTTATATTCCTCCTCCCACTTCCTGAAAACAGAGAGGGGTTTTTTTTGTTTTTTTTCCCTTTAATTATGGGATGGGAAGGAGGAAAGAGTTAAATTTTTGAAATATCCAATATTTTCAAATGATTTCAGTAAACTCAGAAATGTGCCTTGTATTTGTGCCTATGGCCAGTATAATTTCAGTGTGGTGGATATAATACTCAATTTATTTCTATGCTATAAAATGCATTTGCTACTGGTTAAGTCATAAACTAAGAGAAGTGACCTGCATATAGAGTGGCTTCTAAACACTTTATTATTTTTGTGCTAAAAGAATGGACCTTTTCCAGCATCCTGTGGCAATGCACCATCTTAGCCATTGGCACCTTTAGAAAGGTAATGAACGAACATATTGAGAATTTATTACAAAGTTCAAACCCTGAAGTTAATGGATGAAAATAGAGGCCAATTTACCAGCACTTGAAGTTTTTACATATGGCACATGTTTATTTCAGTAAAATTAAATAGTGCATAAAGCTGCATGGACATAGAAGACTATAAAATGTAAGAATCTACAGCAAACATAGAGCATGTGACTATGATATCTAGATTGTAATTATTCTTGAAATTTATAGGATACTTTTCTTATATTCCTTAAAAGACATTATATAAAAAGAAGCTTAATATTATTTTCAAAAGTGCTCAGATTAATAAGATTGAATGTTATAGATTCATTGACAGGTAGATTCATTTATTTTCTTTGAATGATATTTAAGTTCAAAGATCTTTGTTTTTCTTCTGTGTTGGGCCACTGCAATGCAGGTTTGCCTAACAGTATATGTTGTTCTTGGTTAAACTTTTCATAAAGTGGCAGTAATTACTCTGTAAGTCCCCCTTTTAATTAGAGACATTTTGAACTGTTTTGCACTAATGTGGCAAATCTGCTTGCAACGATTCTAGCCTAGAAAAGAAAAATGGAATCAGAGACATAGCTGACCTTTTAATCTTTGTACAAAACTCCCACTGATACCATGTTTTGGGCCAAAAAGACAACTGAAGAACTCCATTCAATGAAAAAAGAAAACCCTGGTTTCCTCAGACTATCATGGACTCCTATTGAATGGAACAGAGTGGTATTTTTCTTTACTTTAACTGTCAAATGAATCTCAGCGTTTGTGGGAAGAGCCAGAGTGAGAGCAGTATCCACTGAGGAGAAATTCTCAAATGTACTTAGCACTTGCTTCATCCTGCTCCCTCTGAAATCAGTGTAATTTTTGCCATTTAATTCAATGGGAGGAGAATTAGGCCAATGCTGAGTGCTTTTGAATACACCCACACCAGGCACTACAAGCTACCTGAGCCCAACCCAACAGACTCTCAGTGTAGGCCTGGAGGAACCTTCCACTAAGAATGAGAGTATATTCATTCTTATGGAACAGCCAATACATGTGCCAATCGTACTATTTTTTGTTATGGATCCATGGTTACAAGAAACTAAACTGATTTCATTAAGTCATTTTGGGGATTGAAATCATTGACCAATATATCTGTTTGTCATATATTTATATTGCAACCATTACAGTACTATCTAAAAGTCAGAGGGGATCCTTATTCCATTTAGAATCTATATGTCCTGGTAATTATCCATGGACATTGATTTCAGTGGGTGCAGTTTTAAGTGCTAATACATATTTTTAAAAATAATATATAATACCCACATTTGATTTGATATTAGGTGTAATGGGAACTATTTTAAAAAGCCTATCAAATATACACTGTTACTGAAATTGACAGATTCTGACAGATTTTTCTTAAAAAACATTTTTGTCCCAAGTCATTAAAATTCCCATGGCAGTTAACGCTGCTTAGAACTTCATGGGCCATTCAAACAAACAATGAAAATCAATTGTTCACAGATGTAAATGAATAGGGACATATAATTTTAAAAGTTTGTATTTGGAATATAGTAAAATGTGGAGATACAATATATTTAAATATATGGATCATCATTTCAATAATTAGAATTATAGTAAATGAAACCAGCACATGATTTCAAAGTGGTGCTTGATGTCAAAATAATGTAGTGGAACTTTATGATACTAACAAAAAGTGACTCTGGCTTTTTAGCTTATGGAGCAGGCACTTTTCAAATCACAGCTGGCACAGCAGGAAGAATTAGAATTAGAGAGTTCAATGTAAAACATATCTGATATGTAACTGCACTTACAACAATAGGCCACTATACTCTATTTTCTAGATACTTCAAAGTTACAATATAAATTGAGAAACCGGTCCTAATTTGAGTATTTACTCTCCTTCAGTAGAACTCTATATTACCATGAGGAAGAGGCTTGCATATAGGGATAGATAAACCAGATTACTCAAATTCAAGAGCGATGTTTGGTCCCAGCTGCTAGCCTGAGGACTTAAAGGGATTTTTGATAATTATAAGTTATCTTCCCTCTATTGTGTATCAAATCTAAACTGTGTTTGATACTATGTATCAAATCAGTTTTGAAGGTGAAATGTATGAATGTGCATATGTGTGTCAATTATGGGCAAGGCTGGTAGTCCCAACTATTATTAAATTGAGCCAGGAAACATTTTTTTGGTGAAACGTAAATTCACTGGAAAATTTACTTTTCAGAACACCAAAACTAATTTTAAAACTCAGTTCAAATTTAGTGAAGAGTTTCTGCTGAGACCCCCCCTTTTTTTTCAGAAATGTGCAATCTTTATTCATCCCACATATGTGTATGCCTTATGTTTTTAATTATATGGGGGTTTTTTACGCAGGATCCCTGCCTCATTCAGTGCACAGGATGTGACTGCTCTCAGGATGAATCAGGTTTGTGTTGTACAGTAGGTTGTTATCTGTAGTGACCCACTTTCTCATTTATTGCAGGAGTTGGAAGCTGTGTAGTGAATGAAGCAGGGAACTGATGGAAGAGAAAGGGGGGGTCCTGGTTAAGACACAATTCTGCTCTGGAGAACTGGAATCTATCCTTATGACTGCCATGTAGTTCCTGTGTAATGTTTAACAAGTCATTTAAAACAAATGATTCACAGACGGCCACTAATACTGGTTCCTCATTTTATGGGTGCCTGATTTGATAATCTGTGGTCTGGTTAGCTGAAGTGTACAGCACTCGTGGCTTCAACTGAAATCAATGAGAGCTGTGCTTTTCAACGTATATAATGTGAAGTACTCTGAAAAATCAAGTCTTAGGTGTCTTAACTTGGGCACCCAAAATGAATGATAATTTTTGACTTCAGTCTCTCTGTGTATCAGTTCCCAATTTGTAAAATGGGGTAATATGCTACACACACACCTTACAGGAGTGTAATGAATATAAATTTATGTGTGTATGAAGTACTCAGACACTATATTGATGAGCAATGAAGAAAAAGCCAATGAAGAAATGAATAGTTTGAATAGGGTGCAGAAAATAAGGCATAGGGCCACATACTGTTCAATTAAAATAAAACAAAATATTGAATATTTGCTCACTGAATGATCACAATCCATTCTGTGCACTGAATGAGGCAGGGATCCTGTTGAAAAAAAAATAGTATGTGATCATGTAACTGAAGACTGTTATCATGCGGGGATGAATTGAGGTTGCACAGGCAACCTTCATTCTGATATTTTTCTGCATGCTTTATTTTGCAGCCTAATATTCTTTTGCTGTAGTTTGTTTTTGTGTGTAATCTATATACAATAGAACAGGAATTGGCAGCCTTTGGCATGTGGCCCATCAGGGAACGACGCTGATGGGCCGGGATGGTTTGTCTACCTGAAGCATCCGCATGTTGATCCCCGCAATAGACGGTTCAGCTTTGCTGAATCCTAGCAAAAAACAATTAAGTGAATTTGCCGAGATCCCAAATTGATTTAATAGTTCAAATTTAACAAACTAGATTTGCCAGTTTGATAAGTGTTACAGACAATCCTATAATGGAATCTAATAGGATAACCCCTTTTTAATGATCCAGGGGGAATTAGTTTACTAATGTAACAGTTATTTTCAGATCAACTGTTATCTTGGACAGTATTTCTCAAATCAGTATACTTGGTTACTTGTAACCAAACAATTTATTAATTCATCCAGAACGACATCAGTATACTATCAACTGTTCATCAACTAAGAGAATACATAATCTGTGTTCTAGATAGAGTACACCAATACAATTGTTATAGGCTAGGGCTAAGGCTCAGCTGTTATATCAAGGAACAATGTATATTATCAAGATATCTTATGACATTTACTTATGATCATCAAATGTCAATTCTTTAGTACTGAACAGCATTTATCCAAGGAGTAAGGATGCACTTGTCTTTAAGGCACCTTTGAGAGTATGTTTCCTGTTATCTGAATTGGTTTGCATGGAAGCGACAAATATAAAATATCATAAGCAATTACTTAAAGTTATAGTTCAAATCTCTCTGAGGCCAATTTACTTAGACTTCTATAAAGGACAGTATGCATATAGCATTAGTTAAAATTTAAAGTATGGTTACTTGAGGTCTCACTAAAGATTGTAGGCTGAAGGAGATAACTACAATAATTTTTGTTAACTAACAGAAGGGGAGGACAATATTTGAAATGAAATCTCACCTCTAGTTCTTATCCTGATAACCCTGGAATAAGGGAGATTCCTTTCCACGTGTTGGTCATCCTTGGGATTCTGTAGCTTCTTCATGGATTTAGTCAGCTCTTGGTTCTGTGACCCTAAATAAGGGGAGAGGTTATCTGAGGGGCTCAGCTAGTTTTTTGGTCATGTGATCCTTAAAAGGGAAAGTCTTTCCCATACAAGGGTTCAGTGAGCTCTGGGAAAACTCTTGGAGACCTCAGTTTTATATACCCTGATTTCTATTGGCCATTTGCCAAATGGTTCTCAGCTTTTCAGCTTTTCTGATACTTCTGTTGATATTCAGTAGATGGCAACAGTGTTTAACAACACATTTCTTCTCTGTTTCTTTTCACAGGAGGGTTTAATTCATTTTATGGATTGTATTTCATTATTTGCCCTGACTATTAATTGGAATCCTTTTGTTTAGCAATTTCTCTTAACATTGCAAATTTATATCCTGGTCATGTGCTCACATCTTTCAATATTAATTTTCTTGTGCTATACAATTCCTATCAATTTTCTAATGTAGCAATCAGAAACAGAAACTCCTCTATAATTCCTCTAAATAAGTGGACACAATCCATACATTCTTTGATTCTCTCTCGCATTTTTCACTTCACATCTCTCAAGCTTACAGGATATGAGACATTACCTTGGAGGAACAAGACAGACTGTCCATATAGGAGAGGTGCAGATCTGAATCATAAAACAATCAAAGCTACAGTTTCCAAGTTTGAGTGAAAGATATCTGTGTATTGTATGCACATTTATAGTGCTTCTTAAGGTATCAGGAAGTTTGACCTCTGGAACTTTCAGGTTCTTGGGTCACCAGCAAGCTATTCCCAACTGGTGTAAACCTACATTTTTCTAAGCTCCCCTTTAAAATTTAACTTCCAAAACAAACTTTTGTAGGTTTTTTCAAGTTACATAAAAGGAGAGAGAAGCTACATCCATATGTAATTATGAGAGTCTCTTGCCTAGTGGCTGACTATAGTTTGTAGATTTCATTTGAACATTGCATTTCCTATTCCTGAGTTAAGGAAGATTCTTTAGACAATGGGTCTCCAAAACATGGATGGTTGGTCTTCTATTCTGGGCAAACAGAGATGGGGGAAATAAGGTGCAACTTATAACCTTATTTTGTATCCTTGATAGAGGGATAGAGTGAGAGCTTCCTGGGATTAAAAGGGCAGAGAGGGAATTTAAGGTTGTTGACAATCTGATCAAAGCATATTTTAATATACATCTTATAGCACGGAAGAACACTGGTTTCCCTTCACTGTTTATTTAGTCAAGTTTTACTAAGGTCTACAGTGGAAAGTTTAGAGCTTCCTTATGGATGACAGGCTCACCATATGAGAATCAGTACCCTTAGGGTGAATTGATTGCAACATCATTATCAATTTCAGGTGGTTTAGCATAAGAATTTATCTTAATGCATACAGCCTTCTTAAATGCGTTCTGTAAACATATTTAATCTTTAAAGTATCTTTGAAAATGTTCCTTCCCTGAGACTTTTAAAATGAAATCTAAGGTACTTCATCTCTAACACTTCACTGCAGATTCTTATAGACTTACTATACTTCTGCATACTTGACATAAATGTACGTGTTTCCTCAATAAACTCTCTGTTCATCAAATATGTTCCATAATCCATCAATTAAACCCAGTGGATATTGGTGTACATTCCTTCTTTGTTATTTATTTGATTGATATTCTTGGTCAACCCCATGAAAGCTATTTCTAAAACATGAGTGTGACATCAAGATTTAAAATGAGTGTTATTCAGTTAAATATAGGATAGCTGTATAAATTGTAAGTATATGACATTTTACTAATTGGTCCTCAAGTTTAGAATTCCATCTTATTTCTTAATTTTTTCACAAAAGGCATAATTAAGGTATTTTCACATTATTTTCTTAATATGTTTGAACCTCTTGCTAAAATCATGTACGCTTATCATTTTGGATTATAGTTTTATAATATTTAAGTAAATCAGTTCTTTTTTTGTTTCATTCTGTTATTTGCTTATCTGCATGCTGAGATTTGATTCCTGTGGTTAGGGTATTCCCAATGTCCTTGGGGAAGATTCTGTGATTCCCTTCTTTTTTGACTAGTCACAAAAAGCCATCATTTTCTCCCATTCATCCCTCGACTTCTTACTCTTTCCCCCGTCTTTCAGTAAATCTAAGAATCACTTCAAATAGCATTTGCACCATTTCCCAGACTAATGGTTCAAAGTGCCTGACTCAGCTGTTTCAGCAGATGTTTGCTTGTGTTGGATGCTTGGTCACATTAAGTAAATTTTTCATAGGCGTTTTCATCCTATTGACTTCCAATGGGATTTAAGCTACTAAATAATTTACACAGTTCAGAATATTCTACTCATTCTGTGCCTGTATCCCAGTATCGTGAATTAGACTGTAAGGTTTTCAGGCAGAGGGGATAGATAATAAAATTTGATACGGTGATCCTAAAGTGGGAAGCTAAAATTGTATTATCAGGAGACCAATGATTTCAAAGAAAGCTGCTTGTGCTGGAAGGATAGGCCTTGTAGCATGAATGCTATAACAAAGAGACAACCACAGACGATATAATGTAAGAAGGCCCAAGAGGTACCTCTGACTGGTTAATACAGGCAACAGGTAAAAAGATAAAAGGATTGATAATAAATATATTTGATATGGGGGGGCAAGAGGAAAAGAGAAGCCCATAGTTGAAATCAATGGGAATGCTGTTTTTGCATAATGCTAAACACAAGTGTGTTTGCAGAATATGGTCCCACAAGAAAGCTTACCAGATTCATAACATATATTGTTGAAGGCAGCAGAAAAATCCTAACAAGAATACTGATAGTGACTAGGGATAACACTATTGCAGACATAATTAAATATGGAATCTCACTTTCAGTAGCCAGAAAGGAATAATTTACGGTTACTGGAATGAACTTAACCAATCCCTCCTTGCCTCTGCAGAGAGGTCAGGAAACTAGAGTAAAAATGATTCTTGTGACTCCATCTTCAAAGTATTCCTAAAATTCGTTACAAAATACCTTTTGTGGATAATATTATGTAACATTATGTAATCTCCTTTTCTTTTTTTCTCTCCCTTATTTTCTGGTGTTTGGCCACCCGCCCGCCTCCCCCTATTGGTCTAATTACAGCTGCTGTTTCTGTTTGCTCTGACTTGATATGGAAACATTCCCAGGCAAGTGGCAGCATAGAGTGATTTTAAATTAGAACTTGCTGTTTCAGCACACTAGAGGGAGTGCAGGAAGTTGTTAACCATGCTCAGTAGTTGTTTTGAAGCTGTTCTGGAAGTCTTCATTAAGGGCAGACATTCCTACAGATACACACATACTCCCTTAGTTAGAAGCTGGAAGCTCCTTATCAATCAGTGAGTGCTGTCAGGGGTTCAAAATTGGCAGCCATGTTGAGCACCAATCAGATCCAGTTCAGCCCTGCAGGGATAAGGCAGAGTTGCTTGAAGTAACTCAGCCTGAATCTGTGGGTTGGAACTCAGTACAGTTTCCTGCAGCTTCACAGAATTCGGTGAGTTTGAGATGGGAAAACACCATAAATGAGGAATCACAGACTGGAGGCCAAATGTCTTTGTAAGGTGAATTATATTATTGAACCAAAGACACTGTGTGAGTCTCTTAGCTACAATAGTTGTAAGTGTTTCTTGTTTAAAGTTGTGTATGTGCTCAGCAGTGTGGATGCTGAAACAATTGGTTATGTGGTACAACCAAATGTTTTTTTCTAATTGCAGTTAAAATACCCAGGGTGCACCTATGTAAAAGCAGAAGATCTCCTATTGTCAGAAGTTCCAGTCCCTGTACTTATTTTGTGAGTTTTAAATATATAAATATTAGGGTGTAGACCCTCTGTTACTTTTTTTATTTTAAAGGAAAATAATCAATCTCTTATTAGTGATGTTAGTCTAACTAGGTAGCATTGTGATTATTGTACTGTCATGGTTTATGTTTAAAGAATATTTCACTGAAAAGAAATTTAAAACTGCTAATTTTGTGTGTACATAGCTGTCTTATGGCAGAAGCTGGGAATGGGTGACGGGATGGATCACTTGATGTTTACCTGTTTTGTTCATTTCCTCTGGGGCACTTGGCATTAGCCACTGTCAGAAGACAGGATACTGGGTTAGGTGGACCTTTGGTCTGACCCAGTATGTCCGTTCTTATGTTCTCATGTAAAGCTTGGTACTGGCTTCCTAAAAGAAAAAGAAAAAAAAAATCTGTAGTCTCTCGCAAGGGTATGAATTAATGGTCTGTACAAATACTTTGTCAGAGGATTTCTGTAGCACAGAATTGGTAAGTAAATTGACTTACTCCCTTGATATAAGCTACAATTAGAATAGTAGCCTGTGCTGATGCATCAAAAGAAGAAAATCGATCTGTAATAACTAGGTAAACCTTCTGGGTAAAAAATAAATGACTAAAATCAACAAAATCAGTCTGATTCCACATGGGTACCGGGATCTATCCATTAATATCATTTTGCTGGATCAGGTCTATATTATTAAAGCCATTCATGCAGGGTATAATGGTGGTGAATGTTAATGTTTTAGCATTTCTATTGATTGGATCATTTTTTCTTAAATATAACTTAGAATTGATGTACATTTTTTGCATAATTGTGAACAGCTGTCTTGTCCTTGAGCACTGCCAGCCTGTTTCATAGACCTTTGTATATTTTTCAATGCATTTACAGAATCTCATCTCTCACCTTTTACATTTTAGACTTCTCTAAAACCTGCAGTTTTAATAGAACAACCTTTTAAAATTTCCAACATTGTATTATACTCATACAAAATGTCCTCATGCGACTTGAAACTCTCCAGCTCTATATTTTAGACTTTAGGATATTCTCTGTTGTTAAGTTTTTCCTTCATTTTCTACTCATGCATCCGTTGTGCTAATCTGTGATTGCATTGCATTACAAATTTATTTGGGGGTCTCATGCAACATAATTTACCTGTCATAACAAAATCTACATTTCCTGCCATCTGGCTCCTTTTGCCTCATCATAGTCATCTATCCTGTTACAAGTAAAAGAGACACATTTTTGTTTGTGCTCACCTCTTTCATTTCTCTGTCTGAAGGTCCCAATTATCTTTTTTCAGCATTTATCTGGCATTAAAATTGCCCATTTCAACATTAATATCATATGTCTTCTTACTTGGCTTTCCATTACCTCTGGGCTCTGCTGCCTCCCCCAGTGTTTAATTTGTATTGAAAGAGATGCCGGAGATTAGAGCTCAGCCCTGGCACAAATTAAGCACTGGCAGGGCGGCCTGATACCGGTGGTGGCGGCCAGACACCCAACTCTGAAAGCAATGCCACCACCATCAGCAGCACAGAAATAAGGTTGGCATGGCATATGGTGTATTGCCACCTTTCTGCGCTGCTGGTGGTGCCTCATACTTGGCATGTGGCTCAAGGCAGGCTTCACACTATCACATGGGGATTGCATCTTGCCAGAGCCTATGGCCCCCCTGACTCACCCAGGGCGCCATTTTAGATTTGGGGGAGGGGGACTTTAACTATGATACCAGTGACTACTTAGGCACATGAAAACTTTAAGGTTTTTGCAGATAGTAATTTGGGAATTAGCTGACAGGAGCACTCTGTCTAATTGTTATATATAAAATATATATATATATATACAAACTCCAATTAAAGTCATATTTAAAGTTTATATGTAAATTTAGAATAATCATGAGATAATACAGCAAGATATTCCCAATCTCAAACTGTGAGATATCGGTTCTAGAGCTTTAACACAGATATCAGAAACACACGTTTGATACTTTGTACACTATCTTTATTAGAGAAACATAAAAATAAATAAAATCTGTTTAAAATCTGTGTTACTGCCATAATCTACTTTAGTCAACTGTTTTTCACTAAAAACATAATTTTAGCATATGGGACTAAGTGTTTTTTCCCTCCCTTTTATTAAGAAAGGGAATTTATTTTTCTAATTATTTTGGCATTTATGTTTACCAATCACAAACATGTATGTGACTCAATAACATTTGACTCCATCATTGCTGTTAGTATCATACATAACAACATACAACTGCATTTATTTCCATGAAAATTTTGTTATTTTACAGATATAATTAAAAATAAAATTTGAAAATAAGTAACCTGCATCTGCCCAGTGTCTAAAGTTATCTGTTTAGCTAAATTTTTTTTTAAATTGGCATTTCTAAGGTTATAAAGTTGCATTCTAGAAGTATACTATTATTTGATTGTACCATTTTAAATAACGAATGACAAAGCACAATATGATAATAAAAGTACTAATGATAATTACTCTAGCCAGGACAGATTAGGCATTTTAGAACCCACTACTCAAAGAATTAAATGTAAGTTGATTGTTCTTTCTGAGGACCAAACTGCAGATGTCAACTTTTTCTGTTGAATGCTCCACTGTTGGTCTTGATCATATATGATCTGGACACTGAATTATTTTTCTTTATGACAGCTGGAGTTGTCCATCATTTTTGTCTATCCAATTTGACATGAACTCAGTCACTAGGTTCTAGAACAGGGGTCGGCAACATCTGGCACGTGGCTCACCAGGGTAGGCACCCTGGTGGGCCGGACCAGTTTGTTTATCCCTCGGCTGCAGTGCTTCCCGCCGCCCCCATTGGCCTGCGACGGCGAACCACGGCCAGTGGGAGCCGCAGTCCACCGAACCTGCGGACGCAGCAGATAAACAAACTGGCCCGGCCCGTCAGGGTGCTTACCCTGGTGAGCTGCGTGCTAGAGGTTGCCGACCCCTGTTCTAGACCCAGCAGTTCTCTGAGTGACATTATAGAAGTGTAAAAGTGTTCATAAGTTGTTTTTTTTTACCCTTTTTTACTTGATTTAGCTACTCTATGTCTGGCCAGTTTGGAACTAGGTTACTTTTCAAAATTGGAACAGTAGTTCTGAGTTGTCTTCCCATCATGAGTTTTGCTGGACTATATCCAGTAGCTGTTGTTGATTTCTAACTCAGAAGAGCAAGAAATGAACTCCCTTGCTGTAGGATTTTCTTGGCTGTCTGTACAATTCTCTCAGCTTCTCCATTCATTTGTGAATAATGAAGGCTGATAATAATATTATCAAAATAATATTCATTCAGAATTACTTCAATTCTGCTGAGGTGAATTGGGGGCCATTGTTCATCACTAGTTCTGGAATTCTGAGGTGAGCAAAAGTGCACTTCAGTTTCTTGATAACACTGTGACATGTTATGTCTTTCAAGTACATTATTTCTATATAACTTGAAAAATAGACCACAATGACCAGTTAATGGTCTCATCTAAATTTGCATAAATCTGCAGCTAGTCTCTTCCAAGGTCTATCACATAGAGGTGGTGCTGTTAAAAGTTATTTGTGATGTGTTGGTCTGTTAGTTCTACAGTGTTCACTGGCAGATAATTTATTCTTTATCTCCTTGCTGATGCCAAACCACCACACTGACTGGTTGGCCCATTCATGACATTCAGTTAATCCTTGATGTCCTTCATGGATGAGGTTTTGGATTATTCCTCTCATTTTGTTTGGAATTATGATGCAATTGCCTTTAATCATGAGTCCATCTGATTTGCTTAATTGTCCACACACCGCAAAGTATTCTTGTCACTTCCCTAGTGTCTTTTAAGTACTTAGGCCAGCCACCCCTAATGTAACTTAGAACTTCCTGAAGTTATGTGTCTGTCAATGTTGCATTTTGTAGCTGGGAATAGTCTCTTTTTTGACACTGGTCTATATGTGTCCACAGCATCCATGTAAATCTTTCCATCATATTTCAGCTCATGGGTAGCTGAGTGCAATTCTGCGCTTCATCACAGAGTGTATGCTACTACCAGATTTTTCCAAGCAATATATAAGCATTTGGGTTAAACCACATTAACTTTGGCAACTAAGTGATACTTGACTCAGGTCTTTTCCGTTGGTAGGGTTACAAGTGGTTAATGGTCTGTTATCAGTCTAAATGAATCCAGTCCACACTGATGTATCTAAAAGTTTTTACATGCACATATGTCTGACAAGAAGAACAGGAGTATTTGTGCCACCTTAGAGGCTAACAAATTTATTTCAGCATGAGCTTTCGTGAGCTACAGCTCACTTCTTTGGATACATAAAATGGAACACACAGTCAGGAGATATTTATACATACAGAGAACATGAAAAGGGAAAGTATGCATACAAACAGGAAGAAGTCTAATCAATTGAGATGAGCTATCATCAGCAGCGAGAAAAAACTTTAAAGTTGATAATTAAGATGGACCCATAGAAGTGTGAGAAAGTTTAAATAGGGAAAATAATCAGTTTAGAGTAATGACCCAAACATTCCCATCGCATGTATAACCTGAGTTAATTGTATCTAATTTGCATATAATTCGAGTTTCAGCGTCTCTTTGGATCTGTTTTTTGAAATTTTTTTGTTGCAAAATGCCACCTTCAAGTCTGTCACTGAGTGGTTTGAAAGCTGAAGTGTTCATCCCACTGGTTTTTGAATGTTATGATTCCTGATGTCAGATTTGTTGTCATTTATTCTTTTGCGTAGGGACTTGTCCGTTGCCCAATGTACGTTGCAGAGGGGTATTGCTGGCAATGATGGCATTATATCGTTGGTAGAAATGTTGCAGGTGAACGAGCCCCTATGGGCGTGGCTGATGTGATTAGGTCTGTGATGGTGTTTACACATAAACACTAACCCAGGAACCTATCTTGCAACAAAGCCCAATGCCAGCTTTTGTCCACATACTATTCAGTGGGAGAATCTTCAGCCTCTCTAACCGCTCAGTGACAGGACTTGAAGGTGGCAGTTTTGCAACAAAAACTTCAAAAACAGACTCCAAGAGAGACTGCTGAACAATCGAATTAAAATATGCAAATTAGATACAATTACTCAGGCTTAAAACCAGAGACTGGAAAATAGTTGGGTAGGATTAACTGCAACTGAGATCTACTTCCCTATTTAGTTTCTCCTCACACCTTCTATGGTCATGCTTAATTATCACTTCAAAAGTTTTTTTCTCCTGCTGAGATAGCTCATCTCAATGATTAGACCTTCCTGTTGGTAGGCATACTTCCACCTTTTCATGTTCTCTGTATGTATAAATATCTCCTGTCTGTGTGTTCCATTCTATGCATCCGAAGAAGTGAGCTGTAGCTCAAGAAAGCTCATGCTGAAATAAATTTGTTAGTCTCTAAGGTGCCACAAGTACTCCTGTTCTTTTTGTGGATACAGACTAACATGGCTGCTACTCTGAAATATGTCTGATAGGCACTCCTTTTTAATCTGTGCATATTGTTTTTCAGCTTCTGAAAGTGCGCAAGAACACAATGGAAATGGCCATTTTCTTGCAACAATACATCACCTAGGCTTGCATCCACATCATAGTATTTGAGAACTGGAGCTACTGAGATAATTTATTTTACCTTTTCAAAGGCAATTTTTTTATTTGACACCCCCCACCAAACCAAGATGTGTTGGATTTTAACAATTCATTGAGTGGTTTTGTCACTGTACAAAGATCTTGTAGGTATTGACCAACATAATATACCTCCCTCAGTAGATGTTTCAGTTTTGTACATTATCTAATGCATTCAATTCTTTAATTGCTTTTACTTTCTCAAGGCCAGGACTGATTCCATCTTTGTTTATTGTCTGTCCCAAAAACTTGATTGAGGATAGGCAGAAATACATTTTCCTTGTTTAGCTTCGATCAAGACTGACTGATTAGTTTTATGACTTGATTGAGGGTTTGTTGTGTTCTTCCAGCAAAGATCTATATATCAGTCCATTAAAACTACAACTCCATTTGTGTTCATTAACAGTTCTGCCATTTTTCTTTGGAAAATTTCCAATGCACTGGTAATCCCAAAAGGTAATCTTTAAAAGAATAATCTCCCAAATGGTGCAATAAATTTACTCAGTTTAGCACTTTATTTTGCCAAAGGACTTTGCCAGAATCTGCTTGAGGCATCCAGCTTGGAGAATACTGGAGAAAGTCATCTAATGTTCAGAGGATATGTTTTTCTCTCACAATTGCTTCATTAGGAAAATAAACATAGATTAGTATTGTCCACTTTTCTTTATATCTGGTATCTTTGGGGCACACTATGCTGTTGGCTCAGAGATTTTTCTCAATTATGCCATTCTCTTTAACTCAGTTTCTACTTTATTAAGTAATAGGATAGGAAACTTGCAAGATGTATGCACACTCTATGATCCAGAATTGTTTCTAAAGGTTATTGGATTGGATCTCCTTTCAAAAGTTCAATACCAACAAATATTTCATTGTGTTCTTTCAACTTTCTCACTAGGCCCGTCATGGCTGCCACACTGTAGCTAAACAGTCTGTTCATCTGTGGTCCTTTGATCACATACACTTTGAGTACACAGCTTTTGGCTTTCTAAGTTGCTTCTGTAGTTAATTGGCCCATAAAGTTCAGAATACCTCCTGGGCTAGTCTGAGCTGTGTAGGGTGACCAGATAGCAACTGTGAAAAATCAGGACAAAGGATGGAGGGTAATAGGCACCTATATAAGACAAAGTCTCAAATATCAGGACTGTCCCTATAAAATTGGGACATCTGGTCACCCTAGTGCTGTCTCAAGTGACTTCAGCTCTGGGAGGGGTTGAGAATGACTGTAAGTCACTGCTGAGATGACTGTGCCATCAGCTCCTAAGTCAATTTAAAAGTCAGTAGCCTTGCCCTGAAAATTCCATTTCCTACTCTCGGCAGGCTATATATCGTCACAAATGATAAATGCCAGAAAACAATGGCTCTTGATTGTCTGTAATATGAGTCAACTTCCTTCCTGCCTTGCACTGGCAAAGCAAACTGCTCTAAAATGTCCATATTTCATATATTTTTTATGCCATGTGCCTCTTTGTAGACATATCTCATCTCTTGGGATATAATTTTTCCACACTGTGAGCTGAAGTGCTGGTGTGACTGTACTCCCTTTGGTTCTTAATTCTCTGAGGAGTTGGCAGGGGAATCCATGACCACCCACTCCACTGGATTCCAGCTGAGAGCCCTTAAATCAGGCAGGTCGAATCAGGCCTCAACAACTCCTGCTGCTGTGCTCTGAACTCCTTCCTATCTCCCTTGGTATCTCCAGTCTGTAGATCCAGTTATCCCTTCTCTGGGTGCTATCTCAGGGCAGCTTCTCAGCAGCTTGCTGGAAGGAGTTACGTTCTCCAGCCTGCTTGCTCCTCTAGTAACCACCCCACCCCTCTACTTCTCAGATCTTTTATTCTCCCAATGTTGGCCAGCAGTCCCTGCATTAATCCCTTGGTTGCAGACCAGCATGGGGGTATATGCACGCCATGGCACACACGTGGTGCATGGAATGTGTTCCTCTTAGACTGGGAGTTCTCTCTGCTTGCCTCACCGGCTTTATGATAATGACTTTTAACCAGGGCCGGCTTTATAAAGGGTGGGGCCCAATTTGAATACCCAGTGGTGGACCGGGGCTTCAGTGGCACTTCGGCGGCGGGGGTCTGCTCCAGGTCTTCTGCGGCGCTGAAGGACTCCCTGTTGCTGAAATGCCACTGAAGACCCCCAGAGTGCCACTGGGTAAGTAAAAAAAAAAAAAAAAGAAAAAATTAAAAGGCGCCTAAGGCGCAGGGCCCTCCTAGGTGCGGGGCCCGATTCCAGGGAATCGGGCAAATCGGCCTAAAGCCAGCCCTGCTTTTAATATTCAAGTGTTTGTTCATAGCTTCTGAGCTAGTTTCAGGATTTTCAAGTTGCCTTTTGTTCTGTTTGACTAATTTTGGGTGCTGTGTTATCTGTATAGCTGTGTTTAGGGTTAAATCTCTCTTCAGCTGTAGTGGCTATGAAAGATTTCTATCTGTTAACCAGCCTGTCTGATAGTTTCTTATTTTGCATTCTCAAAATCACAGTGTTCAGCCCATGTACAAAGATCTCTTATAAAATAGTCAATCTTTTTTCATGGTTCTCTGGTGGAATCATGCTCTTTTATAAAACACATTTTTCTGGAATATAAAGTATGCATCAGACATAGCCAGAACTCTCATTGTCATCTCTGTGACTGTCTTCAGTAAAATCAAAGGATTTAAAGATATGCTTTGCTTATCCCTACCATAGATTAAAGAAGATACCTGTAGATTTCTAATTCCTTTGTGGAGTTGTTTGCAATTCAGAATCTTGAAAAATATTTTTCTAGGCTGTCCATTGTGAAGGATCATCAAATGTGAAGTTCTCAGGGGCTTTGAAGAGTGGCATGTTGATGAGATCCTGCAACCTTTGTTGATTTATTCCTTCTATCTGCAAACATTGTTACTGTTCCTTCTGTTTCTATTCTTAGTTTACTCTTGACACCATGTCAAATTCTTCTGTACCAGATGTGAACTGGTCACAGAGCTTGCTTATACACATCAGAGATATTCTTTCTAAAATCCGTTAATTCCCTCACAGGTCTGGCTTCAGTATATTTAAATAAGGTACTTTAGATACTCTGCCACCTAGTGGCTGAACTGTATAATGCAGTTTAGCATTCCATCACAACCCCCTTATAAAAAGCAATGAAGAGTCCTGTGGCACCTTATAGACTAACAGACGTATTGGAGCATAAACTTTTGTGGGTGAATACCCACTTCGTCAGATATGCATCTGATGAAGTGGGTATTCGCACAAAAAAGCTTATGCTCCAATACGTCTGTTAGTCTATAAGGTGCCACAGGACTCTTTGCTGCTTTTACAGATCCCAGATCCAGACTAACACAGCTACCCCTCTGATATTTAATCCCCTTATAAAAATTCTCTTCTGTTCTATGGCTCCAACACAAATCCTATCCATTTCTTCCTTATGGATCATTGTAGTGCCGCCTACTTCTGTGTGTGTTAATGTTATGTGGTAGGTATGCTGTACTGCATGGTGCCTGAGGGTTATTGCTCTGAAGTGAACTAGGACACTTTTTTATTTTATTCACTGTGCAAAAGTATATTCCTCATAAATATTTGTGGAGATGCAAAACAGTGTTCTCTTTTTAATATTGCACCAATACAAATACTAGTTCTGGACAGCTTTTGAAAGAATCTTTCTGGTTAGTTTTGATGCAGTTCCCAGGAACCCTCTAGGAGGTATTTCTCCACAACCACTACCATCCTTTCTTAGCCTCCTCGCCTCCCTTTATCAGTCATGTTGACAGCACCACCATCCTCTCTGTCTCAGGCACATACACTGGGGGGTTTAAGCTTTGCCTCTGCCTTCACTCTGACCACACATATCCATGCCTTATCCAAATCATGCCACTTCTTCCACATCTGTTTCCAATGTCTGGCTTTTTCTCTCTGTCCATCTCAATAAAACTCTTATCCTAGGCCTTATCCTGTCCGTTTTTTGACTACTGCAGTTCCTTCTATCTGGCTTCCTCTACATTTGCTTCATGCTCAGATCCATTCAAAATGCTGATGATAAAAGCCTCTAGCTGACCTATTGTTCTGACCATGTCACCTCTTCTCTTTGAGACCCTCCCTTAGCTCCTCTTCAACAAATTGGTTTTAATGCACTGTAACCCTTCTGCCCCTCTGAGTTGGCAGCAACAAGGGCCAGGTTCAGTATCCAGGGGTTCCGTTTCAATAACACCATGCATAACCGGCTCGAGCCCCCACCCAGTGACCTGGGACACTTACATACCACACCCTCCTGGGTGCCTCTAGGAGGCAATACTTCCCCTCTCGCAAGCACGGAGTCTGAGTGTAGCAAAATCTTTTTAATAAAGGAAGGAATCAATGCGGCATCCCA